>NC_091300.1:55168637-55386137 GCF_038502225.1 Cherax quadricarinatus | reverse complement strand
CCCCTTGACACCAATCAAACCCAGCCCCTCCCACTCATATATTTGTCCAGTCTCTTCTTAAAGCTACCCAAGGTCCTAACCTCTATCACCCCACTGGGAAGACTGTTCCACGCATCTACAACTCTGTTAGAAAACCAGTACTTACCTATGTCCTTTCTAAATCTAAATTTATCCAACTTAAATCCATTATTCCTGGTTCTTATCTGGTTCGACACCCTCAGTACTTTATTAATGTCTCCCTTGTTTATGCCCGTCATCCACTTATACACTTCAATGATATCTCCCCTCATTCTACGCCTCTCCAGAGAGTGGAGATTTAAGGCTTTAAGTCTATCTTCATACGGGAGGTTCCTTACACAGTAAATCATTTTAGTCATTCTTCTCTGTATGTTCTCTAATGAGTCTATGTCCATCCTGTAGTAAGGGGACCAAAACTGAGCAACATAATCTAAATGAGGCCTCACTAGTGATGTATAGAGCTGTAAAATAACTTTTGGACTTCTGTTACTTATACTTCTTGAGATAAATCCAAGTAATCTGTTGGCCTTGTTACGCACACTGAGGCACTGCTGTCTTGGCTTTAGATTTCTGCTTACCATGACTCCCAAGTCTTTTTCACATTCTGTATGACCAAGCTCTACTTCACCTAGATTATAGCTTCGAGGGTTATTTTCATTACCAAGGGCAAGTGGTGACGTGTACTTAGCTCTGTGAAGACCTGTTTGTGTGCTCTTGAGTGGTGACCTGTAATTTGAGTGCTGACCTATACTTAACTCTGTGAAGAAGTGTCTTGTTTGCTCCCGTGGACTGAACCAAGATGCCCTCCATCGAGCAACTTTACCAGCAACTTAAGGAAGAATTGAGGGCAGCGAAGATGGAGATACGGCGATTGACCGAGGAAAACAAGAGGATTCGTAGTAGTCCTCCTGTTTCGAGTCCTTAGGTCAAAAAGGGATCGTGGTCAGTGGCTGGACAGCAGGGGACGACGAAGTTGACGATCAAGAAGACGAATGGAAAGCCAGAAACGATGAAGAAGAAAGAGACTGTAATAAAGTTGGTAGAATTACCGACAATATGTAAAGTAAAAGGACACAAGTGCAACTAATGTGACATTTATTGTAGCAACGTTTCGCTCTCCAGGAGCTTTATCAAGCCATTACAAACAATACATGGACACAGAGGGTATATAAAGGCTCAGAGTGAGGTGAATACTAGTGAGGTACCATTTCGATGTTCACTAGTGGTAGTAGTAGTAGTAGTAGTGGTAGTGACAAAAGCAATTAATTCGTACATGAGTAAAAGGATATAAAAGCTATTACTTGGGTAACATAAAAATAGGTTGGACAAATATAAACTGGAATGAGGCAGGTTGTTTCAGTGTTCACTCTCTGTGCTTTGTGTTTACCTGGAGTTTACCTGGAGAGAGTTCCGGGGGTCAACGCCCCCGCGGCCCGGTCTGAGACCAGGCCTCCGTAACCTCTCCATCCGTAACAAGAAACTAAGCAGTTTGGATGTGACTTCCCTCTTCACAAAAGTACCTACCAAAAAAGCCATCGAGGTTCTACGACGTAAAGTCAACCAGGACCTTAATCTTCCTTTACCTCCCGGAGATTTTGTTGACTTGATTGAACTCTGTGTTAACTTCAACTGTTTTTCCTTCAATAACAAGCTCTACAAACAAACCTACGGCATGGGAATGGGGTCCCCAATAAGTGCCGTCCTAGCCAACTTATACATGGAACACCTAGAGTCTGTGTAGTATAACAGGAGAGACTATGTGATGGCAGGGTTTACTGTTTTCAGGAGGATTCTTGCTAAGACTTCGGAGATGGTGAAGCTGCCGTTGTTTTGTTTAATTGTATTCGAAACAGCGATCAGTGCTGATTCAAGGCACTTGCGTGTGCGGAAATTAGTTTCTTTTATCACTAATTGGGCGTCTCTGAATTTCATAAGATGATTGGTGGAATTTCGGTGTTGTACACAGGCGTTGTTTAAGTTGTCGTTCCTACATGCGTATATGTGTTCATTGAGGCGGGTGTCGAGGTTTCTTGCTGTTTCACCTACGTAGATCTTGTCACAGCCTCCACAGGGTATAGTGTAAACTCCTGCATTGACTGGTTCGTGGTGCTTGGGTTTTGTCCTGGTTAGATCCTTTATTGAAGTGGTAGAAGCGATGGCGACTCTGGTGTTAGCTTGTGAAAGTACTTTTGAGACGTTTAGTGCAACCTGGCTGTTGGGAAGAATTATAACTTTGTTGGGAGCGGTGTTGATGCGTGGAGAATTGATGATCTGAAGAGCTCTTTTCTTGCAGTCTTTGATGAAAAAAGAAGGAAATTGTAACTCAGTGAATGTTTGGTGAATGTAAGTACATTCCTCGTCAAGAAACTCAGGACTACAAATTCGGTATGCTCTTAGGAAAAACCCGATGATGAGCGGGGCTGATGGCCCCGCTCATCTTAAACACTCTGGCGACCTTCTCAACCGCATCCGTAACCTCTCCATCCGTAACAAGAAACTAAGCAGTTTGGATGTGACTTCCCTCTTCACAAAAGTACCTACCAAAAAAGCCATCGAGGTTCTACGACGTAAAGTCAACCAGGACCTTAATCTTCCTTTACCTCCCGGAGATTTTGTTGACTTGATTGAACTCTGTGTTAACTTCAACTGTTTTTCCTTCAATAACAAGCTCTACAAACAAACCTACGGCATGGGAATGGGGTCCCCAATAAGTGCCGTCCTAGCCAACTTATACATGGAACACCTAGAGTCTGAACACTTCGCCAACATCATCCCTTCAAGCGTCACTTGGTTACGTTACGTGGACGATGTCCTCGTAATAACTCCAAAACGTTTTGATGTACGGGATCTTCAGGCAAGGCTCAACGCAGTTGAACCAGCGATTCAGTTTACACTGGTAGAAGAGTCCAATGACAAGCTACCTTTCCTCGACGTCCTCATTCACAAAGTAGACAACAACCTAAGATTCATAAGAACATAAGAACATAAGAAAGGAGGAACACTGCAGGAGGCCTGTTGGCCCATACTAGGCAGGTCCTTTACAATTCATCCCACTAACAAAACATTTGCCCAACCCAATTTTCAATGCCACCCAAGAAACAAGCTCCGATGTGCAAGTCCCACTCAAATCCAACCCCTCCCACTCATGTACTTATCCAACCTAAATTTGAAACTACCCAAAGTCCTAGCCTCAATAACCCAACTAGGTAGACTGTTCCACTCATCAACTACCCTATTTCCAAACCAATACTTTCCTATGTCCTTTCTAAATCTAAACTTATCTAATTTAAATCCATTACTGCGGGTTCTCTCTTGGAGAGATATCCTCAAGACCTTGTTAATATCCCCTTTATTAATACCTATCTTCCACTTATACACTTCGATCAGGTCTCCCCTCATTCTTCGTCTAACAAGTGAATGTAACTTAAGAGTCTTCAATCTTTCTTCATAAGGAAGATTTCTAATGCTATGTATTAATTTAGTCATCCTACGCTGAATGTTTTCTAACGAATTTATGTCCATTCTGTAATATGGAGACCAGAATTGAGCTGCATAATCTAGGTGAGGCCTTACTAATGATGTATAAAGCTGCAGTATGACCTCTGGACTTCTGTTGCTTACACTTCTTGATATAAATCCCAGTAATCTATTTGCCTTATTACGTACGCTTAGGCATTGCTGTCTTGGTTTAAGGTTGCTGCTTACCATAACCCCCAAGTCCTTTTCGCAATCTGTATGGCTAAGTTCTACATTATTTAACTTATAAGTGCTAGGGTTATGGACACTCCCGAGCTTCAGAACCTTGCATTTATCTACATTGAACTGCATCTGCCACTTTTCTGACCAAGAGTAGAGTTTGTCTAAATCCTCCTGAAGTTCCCTAACATCTACGTTTGAATCAATTATCCTACCTATCTTCGTGTCATCGGCGAATTTGCTCATATCACTAGCAATTCCTTCATCAAGATCATTGATATATATTATAAACAACAACGGGCCCAAGACTGATCCCTGTGGAACGCCACTTGTTACTGATCCCCACTCTGATTTAACCCCATTTATGGACACTCTCTGCTTCCTGTCTGTGAGCCATGACTCGATCCACGAGAGCACCCTTCCCCCAATGCCATGAGCTGCTACTTTCTTCAACAGTCTTTGGTGCGGAACTCTATCAAATGCCTTACTAAAATCTAAGTAAACAATATCAAATTCTTTATCGTGGTCAACAGCCTCAAAAGCTTTACTGAAGAAAGTTAATAAATTAGTTAGACAAGACCGGCCTCTTGTGAATCCATGCTGAGTATCATTAATCAAGCTATGCTTATCGAGATGGCTTCTTATAATCTCAGCTATAATTGACTCTAGCAACTTGCCTACAATTGAGGTCAGGCTTATTGGGCGGTAATTTGACGGTAACGACTTGTCCCCTGTTTTAAAAATAGGAATTACATTAGCCATCTTCCACATATCAGACACTACACCTGTTTGAAGAGATAAATTAAAAATATTAGTTAATGGTTCACAGACTTCCATTTTGCATTCCTTAAGAACCCTTGAAAAAACCTCATCAGGACCCGGTGACTTATTTTGCTTCAGTCGGTCTATCTGCTTCACAACCATTTCACTAGTGACTATGATGTTACATAATTTATCTTCTTCTGGCCCACTATAAAAATTAATTACCGGAACACTACTAGTGTCTTCCTGTGTAAAAACCGAGAGAAAATAATTATTTAAAATCGAGCACATTTCATTCTCTTTGTCAGTAAGATGCCCATAGTTATTTTTAAGGGGACCTATCTTATCTCTGACTTTTGTTCTATATACCTGGAAAAAACTTTTTGGATTAGTTTTAGAATCCCTAGCAACTTTAATTTCATAGTCCCTTTTAGCTTTTCTTATCCCCTTTTTAATGTCCCTCTTAATGTCAATATACTGATTCATAAGATGACCCTCGCCTCTTTTGATACGCCTATAAATTCCTTTCTTATGCCCTAGTAGATATTTCAGCCTATTATTCATCCATTTTGGGTCATTTCTATTTGATCTAATTTCCTTATAAGGGATAAACGTTCTTTGAGCAGCATGTATTGTGTTCAGAAAACTGTCATATTGATAGCTCTCTTCGTTACCCCAGTCAACAGATGATAAGTGTTCTCTAAGCCCATCGTAATCTGCTAAGCGAAAATCTGGGACTGTTACTGAGTTATCCCTACTATCATACTTCCATTCAATTCTAAATGTAATTGATTTGTGGTCGCTAGCACCCAGTTCCTCTGAAACTTCTAAATTATTAACAAGGGATTCATTGTTTGCCAGAACTAAGTCAAGCAGGTTATTTCCCCTTGTAGGTTCTGTCACAAACTGCTTCAAAAAACAATCCTGAACTACTTCTAAGAAATCGTATGATTCTAAATTCCCAGTCAAGAAATTCCAATCAATATGACTAAAGTTAAAGTCTCCTAGAATTACTACATTATCGTGCCTTGTGGCCCTAACAATTTCCTCCCATAGTAGTCTCCCCTGGTCCCTATCTAAATTTGGGGGACGGTATATCACACCTAAAATTAATTTTTCATGCCCCTCTGAAAATTCTATCCAAACAGACTCTGTATGTGTTACTTCAGACTTAATACCCGTTTTTATGCAACAGTTCAAGCGATCTCGGACATACAATGCCACCCCACCCCCCTTCCCGATACTTCTATCTACTTGGAACAATTTAAAACCCTGAATGTGACATTCTGCAGGCATGTCCCGACTTTTTGAATTAAACCACGTCTCAGTAATGTCAAATACATCTATGTTACCTGCACTAGCAACTAGTCTCAACTCGTCCATCTTATTCCTAGCACTGCGACTATTTGTGTAATATATACTTAAGGACCCTCCTTTCTCTTTATCATTCCTGCTCCTTTCTGTTATTCCACTAAACCTATTACTGTCCTTGTCAATTAGTGCCACTGGCCTTCCGATATCCACCTCATTTTGCCTATTACTAGTTCTCCTAGTACTCATATTACTACCCTGAGACTTCACAGTTTTCCCGCAGAAACCCATACCACTAACTATTCCTAGTTTAAAGACCTAACAGCTCCCTCCACTGCGTTGGCCAGTGCTCCCACCCCACACCTAGACAAGTGAACCCCATCCCTGGCATACATGTCATTTCTGCCATAGAAGAGGTCCCAGTTGTCAATGAATGTTACCGCATTTTCCTTACAGTATTTGTCCAGCCAGCAATTGACACCAATTGCTCTGGACAACCATTCATTTCCAACTCCTCTCCTTGGCAAAATGCCACATATGACAGGTTTGCCACCCTTCTTCCTAATTATCTCTATTGCTGACCTATACCTGCTAATCAGGTCCTCACTCCTACGTCTGCCAACATCGTTGCCTCCAGCACTGAGACAGATAATAGGATTGCTCCCATTACCTCTCATGATGTCATCCAGACGGCTAACAATATCCTTCATCCCAGCCCCAGGAAAACACACTCTCTGCCTCCTACTCCTATCCTTCAAACAGAATGCCCTATCCATGTACCTAATCTGACTATCCCCAACAACAACAATGTTTTTACCTTCCTTGCCGTCGTCCGTAGTGATGCTCCGAGTAGTCGACTCAAATTCGCCAGGTAGCATTACACCACTTGTAGAATTCGTCATGACGTTCTCGATGGTCTTCGTTGGGGTTTCTAGGGATGTCTCACTCACGTCTGCCAATGCTTCCTTGGTGCTCGTTGTGGCATTCCCAGTAGAACACTCACATTCGTCAGGTAGCACCGAGAATGAGTTGGTAGTTTCCACGGCAGTCTTCTGGTTTCTCGTTGTTTCTGCCTCTCCAACCGTTTTCTTAATCTTCAGCTTGGTTCCATGTTGCCCGACCACTGACCAAGCTCCCCTCTTAACCTGGGGACTCACAACAGGAGGATTACTACGAATCCTCTTGTTCTCCTCCGTTAATCGCCGTATCTCCAGTTTAGCAACTCTGAGTTCTTCTCTCAGCTGCTGGTAAAGCTGCTCAAGAGAGGGCATCCTGGTTCAGATTCACAAAGAGCACACAAACAGGTCTTCACAGAGCTAAGTACACGTCACCACTGACAGAGCTAAGTACACGTCACCACTGAGCTAAGTACACGTCACCACTGAGAACTAAGTACACGTCACCACTGAGTTACAATTTCCTTCTTTTTTCATCAAAGACTGCAAGAAAAGAGCTCTTCAGATCATCAATTCTCCACGCATCAACACCGCTCCCAACAAAGTTATAATTCTTCCCAACAGCCAGGTTGCACTAAACGTCTCAAAAGTACTTTCACAAGCTAACACCAGAGTCGCCATCGCTTCTACCACTTCAATAAAGGATCTAACCAGGACAAAACCCAAGCACCACGAACCAGTCAATGCAGGAGTTTACACTATACCCTGTGGAGGCTGTGACAAGATCTACGTAGGTGAAACAGCAAGAAACCTCGACACCCGCCTCAATGAACACATATACGCATGTAGGAACGACAACTTAAACAACGCCTGTGTACAACACCGAAATTCCACCAATCATCTTATGAAATTCAGAGACGCCCAATTAGTGATAAAAGAAAATAATTTCCGCACACGCAAGTGCCTTGAATCAGCACTGATCGCTGTTTCGAATACAATTAAACAAAACAACGGCAGCTTCACCATCTCCGAAGTCTTAGCAAGAATCCTCCTGAAAACAGTAAACCCTGCCATCACATAGTCTCTCCTGTTATACTACACAAAGCACAGAGAGTGAACACTGAAACAAGCTGCCTCATTCCAGTTTATATTTGTCCAACCTATTTTTATGTTACCCAAGTAACAGCTTTTATATCCTTTTACTCATGTACGAATTAATTGCTCTACCATATTGTATTACTTTTGTCACTACCACTACTACTACTACTACTACCACTAGTGAACATCGAAATGGTACCTCACTAGTATTCACCTCACTCTGAGCCTTTATATACTCTCTGTGTCCATGTATTGTTTTTTTTCGTTATTCACTGTCGCTCGATCACACAGTCCGATCATACAGTTGCTCTACACCGCAAGAAGCCTCTCTTCGACCCTGTCGGGGTGTAGAATTTATATTCTACAAACGTGATATCCTTTTCACAATGCTGTCGAATCGTGTGAAAATCAAGCCTGTGAATGGTGCAATAAATGACTCCTCGAAGTTAGCTTTAGCTACCGTCGTTAGGACCTGCCTGCAGGTCAAATTTACGGCAATCCACTCTCTGAAAGACTCCTTCATTGTCGTCTGCACAGATGACACGGAAGCACTTAAACTAATGGACGACTCTTCAATCAGGACCCTACAAACACAACAATTCACTCTATCCCCGTCTCCATTCTTGAAGTCGAAACGTTCGGTCTTTGTGAAAAGACTTGACAATATCGTCACCTCTCTCTCTACTGAAGCACTGAAGACATCTATTGAGGAACAAAACACGTGGGCCTCGGTAGACAGCATCTCAAAGATCCCCAACGCCACATCAATGCTAAAGATTACATTCTCAGACATCTCCATGGCTGCCCAAGCTCTCTCTGACGGTCTGGCCATCTCATATTACCACATTCACCCAAGTCATATAGAACAAGAACGTTTCACATACATCTCCCACTGCTGGACCTGCTACTCCTATAATCACACCACCAAGGACTGCCCCATCAAGAATAAGAAGTTTTGTTCAAAATGTGGGAATGATGGACACGATTTCAGATCCTGCACCATTACTACAACACCAACATGTCTTAACTGCAAGGGTAATCATCATACCCTTGCAGCTAAGTGCCCACTCAGGAAAGAAATCATATTGAAGAAAACTAAAGTTCTGAAGAAAACCTCCAATTCACCGACATATGCTGCAATAACCAAACCACAAACCGACGCCATCAAGACTCTACACGCTAATCTACAGGCACCATCGCCCAGCAACTCCCTCTCTCCACTCCCCGACGGTGCTCCTTCCAAGGTGCTGTACTGCATGGTGTATGCACACCTTGCAAACGCAGCAAGCCCCGGCACTTTCAACACCACTATTAACGAACTATTCCGTCTGAACAACATGCCTGCCTTCAATTTTCCGGAATCCACACCTTCAGAAGACATCCTCAAGATCCTTCCCAACGTCCTGAACTTTACTGCACCTACAGACCTGTCTCCTGCCCAAGCAACTGCTCCTGTAACTTCTATAACCACTTCCACCGCTGACAACGTTGATCAAGTTGCCTCAACCACCGCCTCCCACCTCTCCCAGCCTGCTGTTACACAACCATTACACCTCACAGCTGCTCCTGTCGAACCTCAGTCACCTGCTACCACCATTGTAGATTCTCCCAGTGAATCCACTCCAGAAGAGGAAGATAACGACGACTCCAGTAAACCCTCATGGGAAAACCTTACCTTTTACACTTCTCCTTCAAATACTGACACCATGACCTGTACTGAACTCTACAAAAGCCTCGGTGCTGGAACAGTCAAGTATGCATGTGAATCACCGCTTCACTTCACACTCACCCAAGTTCTTGAGTTCATCAAGCCTCTACGTTTCACCTTCAGCAACAAGGCTAAATTATACCACCTATCTAGAAGCAGCTTCAAAAAGTTTGAAAATGGCTCCATTGCTAACCTGCCTCCTCAGTTACTCCTATAACTCCCATGTGTGTTCTACCCTCTGATGTGACCTAGCCTGCTGCCAGCTACTCAAGATTCAAGACTTCAACTACAACAAGTTCAATGCAACAGTCCCTGCTATTCCTGTTCTCAAGTCTGCCCCACGATCGCCTTAGCTGCTGGGTTAAGCCCTGGCTCTATTTCTCTTACTAAGAACACTCCTCTCCAGAGCTATTCTTCATCTGTCCCGTCTTCCCCGCTCATCCCATTGGGATCTTACCTGAACTTGTTTGCTTTGCTTTGCTATGTATTGTTTGTAATGGCTTGATAAAGCTCCTGGAGAGCGAAACGTTGCTACAATAAATGTCACATTAGTTGCACTTGTGTCCTTTTACTTTACAAGAAAGAGACTGCTGTGGAAACTCCCGTGGAAACCTCCAACGCATTCTCGGTGCTACCCGACGAATGTGAGTCTACTACTGGGATCGTCACGACGAACGACAACAAGGAAGGTAAGAATATTGTTGTTGTTGGGGATAGCCAGGTTAGATACATGGATAGGGCATTCTGCTTGAAGGACAGGAGTAGGAGACAAAGGGTATGCTTTCCTGGGGCTGGGATGGAGGACATTGTTAGCCGGCTTGACAACATCATGAACGGTAATGGGATCAATCCTATTATTTGCCTCAGTGCTGGAGGCAATGATGTAGGCAAGCGTAGAAGTGAGGATTTAGTTAGAAAGTTCAGGACAGCTATAGACATGTAATAAAGTTGGTAGAATTACCGACAATATGTAAAGTAAAAGGACACAAATGCAACTAATGTGACATTTATTGTGGCAACGTTTCGCTCTCCAGGAGCTTTATCAAGCCATTACAAACAATACATGGACACAGAGGGTATATAAAGGCTCAGAGTGAGGTGAATACTAGTGAGGTACCATTTCGATGTTCACTAGTGGTAGTAGTAGTAGTAGTAGTGGTAGTGACAAAAGTAATACAATATGGTAGAGCAATTAATTCGTACATGAGTAAAAGGATATAAAAGCTGTTACTTGGGTAACATAAAAATAGGTTGGACAAATATAAACTGGAATGAGGCAGCTTGTTTCAGTGTTCACTCTCTGTGCTTTGTGTAGTATAACAGGAGAGACTATGTGATGGCAGGGTTTACTGTTTTCAGGAGGATTCTTGCTAAGACTTCGGAGATGGTGAAGCTGCCGTTGTTTTGTTTAATTGTATTCGAAACAGCGATCAGTGCTGATTCAAGGCACTTGCGTGTGCGGAAATTATTTTCTTTTATCACTAATTGGGCGTCTCTGAATTTCATAAGATGATTGGTGGAATTTCGGTGTTGTACACAGGCGTTGTTTAAGTTGTCGTTCCTACATGCGTATATGTGTTCATTGAGGCGGGTGTCGAGGTTTCTTGCTGTTTCACCTACGTAGATCTTGTCACAGCCTCCACAGGGTATAGTGTAAACTCCTGCATTGACTGTTTCGTGGTGCTTGGGTTTTGTCCTGGTTAGATCCTTTATTGAAGTGGTAGAAGCGATGGCGACTCTGGTGTTAGCTTGTGAAAGTACTTTTGAAAGTACTTTATATACCCTCTGTGTCCATGTATTGTTTGTAATGGCTTGATAAAGCTCCTGGAGAGCGAAACGTTGCCACAATAAATGTCACATTAGTTGCACTTGTGTCCTTTTACTTTACAGCTATAGACATGATTAGGAAGAAGGGGGGGGGCGCCCTGTTATATGTGGCATTTTGCCAAGAAGAGGTGTTGGTAATGAATGGTTGTCCAGAGCAATTGGTATTAATTGTTGGCTGGATAAACACTGTAAGGATAATGCAGTACCATTCATTGGCAACTGGGACAACTTCTATGGCCGAAATGACATGTATGCCAGGGATGGGGTTCACTTATCCAGGGCAGGTGTGGGTTTTCTTGCTAACTCAGTTGAGGGGGTTGTTAGGACTTTAAACTAGGATTAGTTAGAGGTATGGGTTTAGAAATGATTAATAATGAGTATGGATATGTTGACTTATGCTCTGATATTAAGAATCTTAATAGTAACTGTCATGGAGTAACTCTGGGTAATGATAATTTCAGAAATTGTGTGAAAACAAAGATGAATAGGAAAAATGTGCAGAAGAAAAAACATATGATGGTATTTTATGCTAACAGTCGAAGTGCAAAAAATAAAATTAATGAACTACGTTTGGTAGCATGTGCTGGGAACTTTGATATCATTGCATTAACTGAAACGTGGTATGATTTAAAGAGTCGGGATATGACTGCTGAGTGTAATATTCAGGGATTTAAGTTATTCAATGTGGATAGATGTAATGGGAAGGGGGGAGGAGTTGCATTGTATGTTCGAGAAAATATTAATTGTTGCATAAAAACAGGCATAAAAATAGATGGAGCAGTAACAGAGTCTGTTTGGGTAGAGTTCGTGGAGGGTCAAGAAAAACTAATTCTAGGTGTAATATACCGACCTCCAGGCTTTGATCACGATAGAGGGAGACTTCTTTGGGACGAAATTGTTAGGGCTTCTGGACACAGTAACGTAGTCATAGTAGGGGACTTTAACTTTAGCCAAATTGACTGGAATTCTTTGACAGGTAATCTAGAGTCCAGTGACTTCATGGAAACAGTTCAGGACTGTTTTCTGAAACAGAGTGTAACTGAACCTACCAGGGGTAATAATTTGCTAGACCTAGTCTTGTCAAATAAGGAAACACTCGTGAATAATCTGGAGATCACTGAAGAGCTTGGCGCAAGTGATCACAAATCCATCACCTTTAGCATTAATTGGGAATGCAAGAATAATGATAATACAGTAAAAATCCCCGATTTTCGTTCTGCCGATTATAATGGACTTAGGGAACATCTGTCTAATCTTGATTGGGGTTATCTAGCTAATGATTTTATTGACGATAATCATACTTATGAATATGAAGGGATCTGCTTTCATGATTGTTTTCTTAATAATGTACACAGTGCCCAGAGTATATACATTCCCCAGAGAGAAATTAGGTCTAATAATAACGATCCCAAATGGGTTAACAGGAGGCTAAAGCATCTATTAGGGGAGAAAAGGGGAATTTATAGGCGCATCAGAAGAGGAGAGGTTAACCTTACTGACCAATATGTTCAGCTTAAAAGAGAAGTAAAAAAGGCGATTAGAAAGGCTAAAGGTGACTATGAAATTAGAGTTGCTAATGAATCAAAGACTAATCCAAAGGGGTTCTTTCAAGTGTATAGGACGAAGGTGAAGGAAAAAGTAGGACCTCTGAAATCTGGGAATGGACAGCTGACGGATAATGAACTGGAAATGTGTTCCTTATTTAATGACTATTTTTTGTCAGTTTTTACACATTAAAATGGTATAAAGTACCGACAGATTGTTAGGTAAGACACATATGCAACAGTTAGGTATCTTTATTTCGAAACGTTTCGCCTACACAGTAGGCTTCTTCAGTCGAGTACAGAAAAGTTGATAGAAGCAGAAGATACTTGAAGACGATGTAATCAGTCCATCACCCTTAAAGTTTTGAGGTGGTCAGTCCCTCAGTCTGGAGAAGAGCATTGTTCCGTTGTCTGAAACAATATGAAGTTGAAGTGACAGGATGGAGCTTATATAGTGCCAGGAGGTGAGACGTAGGTTGCTTTGGGAGGGCAGGTCCCTCTCAAACCCAGCCGTTCTCACTAGTAGAGGTTGTCGAAGTTGATGGTCTGTACCAAGATACCCTTGTGTTGCAGTGTCTGACAGAAGGAACATTAAAATGGTATAAAATACCTAACAATCTGTCGGTATTTTATACCATTTTAATGTTCCTTCTGTCAGACACTGCAACACAAGGGTATCTTGGTACAGACCATCAACTTCGACAACCTCTACTAGTGAGAACGGCTGGGTTTGAGAGGGACCTGCCCTCCCAAAGCAACCTACGTCTCACCTCCTGGCACTATATAAGCTCCATCCTGTCACTTCAACTTCATATTGTTTCAGACAACGGAACAATGCTCTTCTCCAGACTGAGGGACTGACCACCTCAAAACTTTAAGGGTGATGGACTGATTACATCGTCTTCAAGTATCTTCTGCTTCTATCAACTTTTCAGTACTCGACTGAAGAAGCCTACTGTGTAGGCGAAACGTTTCGAAATAAAGATACCTAACTGTTGCATATGTGTCTTACCTAACAGTTTTTACACAGGAAGATGTAAATGAGATTCCAGTAATTAACAATTATTTAGTTCCTGATGAATTTAAGTTAACTAATATTACTGTCACGAGGGACATGGTTATTAAACAGATAGACAAACTGAAACAAAATAAGTCCCCGGGACCCGATGAGTTGTTTTCAAGGGTACTTAAGGAATGCAAGATGGAGCTTAGTCAGCCATTAACGAGTGTATTCAATGCGTCCATCCTTACCAGTGTTGTGCCAGAGATGTGGAAGATGGCTAATGTGGTTCCTGTATTCAAATCAGGGGATAAGTCCACTCCTTCAAATTACCGTCCAATAAGCCTGACATCTATAGTGGGCAAGTTATTAGAATCAATTATAGCTGACATTATCAGAAGTCACCTTGAAGAGCATAACTTGATAAATGAATCTCAGCATGGATTCACGAGAGGTCGTTCCTGCCTGACAAACTTACTGACGTTCTTCAATAGAACATTTGAGGCAGTTGACAGTGATAAGGAATATGATACTGTTTATTTGGATTTTAGTAAAGCCTTCGACAGAGTACCTCACAAGAGACTCTTAAGAAAAGTGGCAGCTCATGGTATAGGAGGTAAAGTTCTAGCATGGATTAAGGCATGGCTTACCAATAGAAAGCAGAGAGTTACCATTAATGGAGTGAAATCTGAATGGGGATTAGTCACTAGTGGCGTTCCACAAGGATCAGTTTTAGGCCCTCTCTTGTTCATAATTTACATTAATGACCTTGATGAAGGGATTACTAGTGACATGAGTAAGTTTGCTGATGATACAAAGATAGGCCGTATAATTCACTCTGAGGAGGATATCAATGAACTCCAGGACGATTTGAACAAATTAATGTCTTGGTCTGAGAAATGGCAGATGAAGTTTAATGTGGATAAGTGTAAGGTACTTGCCCTTGGTAATGAAAATAACCCTCGAAGCTATAATCTAGGTGAAGCAGAGCTTGCTCATACAGAATGTGAAAAAGACTTGGGAGTCATGGTAACCAGAAATCTAAAGCCAAGACAGCAGTGCCTCAGTGTGCGCAACAAGGCCAACAGATTACTTGGATTTATCTCAAGAAGTATAAGTAACAGAAGTCCAAAAGTTATTTTACAGCTCTATACATCACTAGTGAGGCCTCATTTAGATTATGCTGCTCAGTTTTGGTCCCCTTACTACAGGATGGACATAGACTCATTAGAGAACATACAGAGAAGAATGACTAAAATGATTTACTGTGTAAGGAACCTCCCGTATGAAGATAGACTTAAAGCCTTAAATCTCCACTCTCTGGAGAGGCGTAGAATGAGGGGAGATATCATTGAAGTGTATAAGTGGATGACGGGCATAAACAAGGGAGACATTAATAAAGTACTGAGGGTGTCGAACCAGGTAAGAACAAGAACCAGGAATAATGGATTTAAGTTGGATAAATTTAGATTTAGAAAGGACATAGGTAAGTACTGGTTTTCTAACAGAGTTGTAGATGGAAATAAATGGTATAAAATACCGACACAATGGCAATATAAACACAAATGCAGTATAATGTGATCCTTTATTGACTACGTTTCTCCACCATTATTCCTTCGTCTGTCACCTGGCTCCGTTATGTTGACGACATTCTCCTCATAACTCCTAAACGCTTCAACGTCCAAGCTCTCCAAGACAAGCTCAACCAGGTCGAGCCTTCAATCCAGTTCACACTTGAAGAAGAAGTCGACAACACTCTTCCTTTCCTTGATGTCCTGCTCTGCAAAGCTGACCACGAACTTCGTTTTAAAGTCTATCGAAAACCCACCAACCAAAACGATCTTCTCCACTTCTACTCTCACCACGACACCAAAACCAAACGTGGTGTAATTATAGGCTTCTTCCTGCGTGCACTCAGAATCTGCAGCAATGAGTTCCTTGAGGAAGAATGCACTATAATTGAACAAATATTTTCTAAACTCCACTATCCTCGTCACTTCATCAGAGACTGCAGACGGCGAGCATTAAACATCTTCAACACACCCAGAGAAGACACTGCCGAGAAGAGATACATAGTCCTTCCCACCAACTCCATTGCCAAACATGTTTCCAACATCTTTGCCAAAACATCATTCCAAGTATCTACCTCCACAACCACGACCATCAAGGACATCACCAGTAGTAGGCAGGACAAGCCTCCATCCTCTGCAGGGGTATACATAATCCCTTGTAATAAAGTTGGTAGAATTACCGACAATATGTAAAGTAAAAGGACACAAGTGCAACTAATGTGACATTTATTGTGGCAACGTTTCGCTCTCCAGGAGCTTTATCAAGCCATTACAAACAATACATGGACACAGAGGGTATATAAAGGCTCAGAGTGAGGTGAATACTAGTGAGGTACCAATTTGATGTTCACTAGTGGTAGTAGTAGTAGTAGTAGTAGTGGTAGTGACAAAAGTAATACAATATGGTAGAGCAATTAATTCGTACATGAGTAAAAGGATATAAAAGCTATTACTTGGGTAACATAAAAATAGGTTGGACAAATATAAACTGGAATGAGGCAGCTTGTTTCAGTGTTCACTCTCTGTGCTTTGTGTAGTATAACAGGAGAGACTATGTGATGGCAGGGTTTACTGTTTTCAGGAGGATTCTTGCTAAGACTTCGGAGATGGTGAAGCTGCCGTTGTTTTGTTTAATTGTATTCGAAACAGCGATCAGTGCTGATTCAAGGCACTTGCGTGTGCGGAAATTATTTTCTTTTATCACTAATTGGGCGTCTCTGAATTTCATAAGATGATTGGTGGAATTTCGGTGTTGTACACAGGCGTTGTTTAAGTTGTCGTTCCTGCATGCGTATATATGTTCATTGAGGCGGGTGTCGAGGTTTCTTGCTGTTTCACCTACGTAGATCTTGTCACAGCCTCCACAGGGTATAGTGTAAACTCCTGCATTGACTGGTTCGTGGTGCTTGGGTTTTGTCCTGGTTAGATCCTTTATTGAAGTGGTAGAAGCGATGGCGACTCTGGTATTAGCTTGTGAAAGTACTTTTGAGACGTTTAGTGCAACCTGGCTGTTGGGAAGAATTATAACTTTGTTGGGAGCGGTGTTGATGCGTGGAGAATTGATGATCTGAAGAGCTCTTTTCTTGCAGTCTTTGATGAAAAAAGAAGGAAATTGTAACTCAGTGAATGTTTGGTGAATGTAAGTACATTCCTCGTCAAGAAACTCAGGACTACAAATTCGGTATGCTCTTAGGAAAAACCCGATGATGATGCCTCTTTTGGTCTTGGTATCTTGACTGGAATAGAAGTGTGTGAGATCATTTATATTGGTGGGTTTCCGATAAACTTGAAATCTTAGGTTGTTGTCTACTTTGTGAATGAGGACGTCGAGGAAAGGTAGCTTGTCATTGGACTCTTCTTCTAGTGTAAACTGGATCGCTGGTTCAACTGCGTTGAGCCTTGCCTGAAGATCCCGTACATCAAAACGTTTTGGAGTTATTACGAGGACATCGTCCACGTAACGTAACCAAGTGACGCTTGAAGGGATGATGTTGGCGAAGTGTTCGGACTCTAGGTGTTCCATGTATAAGTTGGCTAGGACGGCACTTATTGGGGACCCCATTCCCATGCCGTAGGTTTGTTTGTAGAGCTTGTTATTGAAGGAAAAACAGTTGAAGTTAACACAGAGTTCAATCAAGTCAACAAAATCTCCGGGAGGTAAAGGAAGATTAAGGTCCTGGTTGACTTTACGTCGTAGAACCTCGATGGCTTTTTTGGTAGGTACTTTTGTGAAGAGGGAAGTCACATCCAAACTGCTTAGTTTCTTGTTACGG
This sequence comes from Cherax quadricarinatus, assembly GCF_038502225.1. NCBI lineage: Eukaryota > Metazoa > Arthropoda > Malacostraca > Decapoda > Parastacidae > Cherax > Cherax quadricarinatus. The sequence continues at coordinate 55,368,433 of NC_091300.1, read as the reverse complement.
ATGGAGAGGTTACGGATGCGGTTGAGAAGGTCGCCTGAGTGTTTAAGATGAGCGGGGCTGATGGTCCCCAGAAGGCAGGAAAGATGTTTGGCAAGAACTCCGGCTAGTTCTGTACATAGTTCTACTGTCTTCAAGTTATGTCCTAGAATTTGTATTGATAAAGCCACTGGATGGCGAAACGTCTACAATAAAGATACCCAGATGTTGCACATGTGTCTTACTCTCATCAAGGTGACTTCTGATAATGTCAGCTATAATTGATTCTAATAACTCTCCCACTATAGATGTCAGGCTTATTGGACGGTAATTTGAAGGAGTGGACTTATCCCCTGATTTGAATATAGGAACCACATTAGCCATCTTCCACATCTCTGGCACAACACTGGTAAGGATGGACGCATTGAATACACTCGTTAATGGCGGACTAAGCTCCATCTTGCATTCCTTAAGTACCCTTGAAAACAACTCATCGGGTCCCGGGGACTTATTTTGTTTCAGTTTGTCTATCTGTTTAATAACCATGTCCCTCGTGACAGTAATATTAGTTAACTTAAATTCATCAGGAACTAAATAATTGTTAATTACTGGAATCTCATTTACATCTTCCTGTGTAAAAAACTGACAAAAAATAGTCATTAAATAAGGAACACATTTCCAGTTCATTATCCGTCAGCTGTCCATTCCCAGATTTCAGAGGTCCTACTTTTTCCTTCACCTTTGGATTAGTCTTTGATTCATTAGCAACTCTAATTTCATAGTCATGTTTAGCCTTTCTAATCGCTAATATCGTTAATATCCCCTTTAATAATACCTATCTTCCACTTATACACTTCGATCAGGTCTCCCCTCATTCTTCGTCTAACAAGTGAATGTAACTTAAGAGTCTTCAATCTTTCTTTATAAGGAAGATCTCTAATGCTATGTATTAATTTAGTCATCCTACGCTGAATGTTTTCTAACGAATTTATGTCCATTCTGTAATATGGAGACCAGAATTGAGCTGCATAATCTAGGTGAGGCCTTACTAATGATGTATAAAGCTGCAGTATGACCTCTGGACTTCTGTTGCTTACACTTCTTGATATAAATCCCAGTAATCTATTTGCCTTATTACGTACGCTTAGGCATTGCTGTCTTGGTTGCTGCTTACCATAACCCCCAAGTCCTTTTCGCAATCTGTATGGTTAAGTTCTACATTATTTAACTTATAAGTACTAGGGTTATGGACACTCCCGAGCTTCAGAACCTTGCATTTATCTACATTGAACTTTTCTGACCAAGAGTAGAGTTTGTCTAAATCCTCCTGAAGTTCCCTAACATCTACGTTTGAATCAATTATCCTACCTATCTTCGAGTCATCGGCGAATTTGCTCATATCACTAGTAATTCCTTCATCAAGATCATTGATATATATTATAAACAACAACGGGCCCAAGACTGATCCCTGTGGAACGCCACTTGTTACTGATCCCCACTCGGATTTAACCCCATTTATGGACACTCTCTGCTTCCTGTCTGTGAGCCATGATTCGATCCACGAGAGCACCCTTCCCCCAATGCCATGAGCTGCTACTTTCTTCAACAGTCTTTGGTGCGGAACTCTATCAAATGCCTTACTAAAATCTAAGTAAACAATATCAAATTCTTTATCGTGGTCAACAGCCTCAAAAGCTTTACTGAAGAAAGTTAATAAATTAGTTAGACAAGACCGGCCTCTTGTGAATCCATGCTGAGTATCATTAATCAAGCTATGCTTACAGAGATGGCTTCTTATAATCTCAGCTATAATTGACTCTAGTAATTTGCCTACAATTGAGGTCAGGCTTATTGGGCGGTAATTTGACGGTAACGACTTGTCCCCTGTTTTAAAAATAGGAATTACATTAGCCATCTTCCACATATCAGACACTACACCTATTAGTTAATGGTTCACAGACTTCCATTTTGCATTCCTTTAGAACCCTTGAAAAAACTTCATCAGGACCCGGTGACTTATTTTGCTTCAGTCGGTCTATCTGCTTCACAACCATTTCACTAGTGACTGTGATGTTACATAATTTATCTTCTTCTGGCCCACTATAAAACTTAATTACCGGAATATTATTAGTGTCTTCCTGTGTAAAAACCGAGAGAAAATAATTATTTAAAATCGAGCATATTTCATTCTCTTTGTCAGTAAGATGCCCATAGTTATTTTTAAGGGGACCTATCTTATCTCTGACTTTTGTTCTATATACCTGGAAAAAACTTTTTGGATTAGTTTTAGAATCCCTAGCAACTTTAATTTCATAGTCCCTTTTAGCTTTTCTTATCCCCCTTTTAATGTCCCTCTTAATGTCAATATACTGATTCATAAGATGACCCTCACCTCTTTTGATACGCCTATAAATTCCTTTCTTATGCCCTAGTAGATATTTCAGCCTATTATTTATCCATTTTGGGTCATTTCTATTTGATCTAATTTGTTTATAAGGGATAAACGTTCTTTGAGCAGCATGTATTGTGTTCAGAAAACTGTCATATTGATAGCTCTCTTCGTTACCCCAGTCAACAGATGATAAGTGTTCTCTAAGCCCATCGTAATCTGCTAAGCGAAAATCTGGGACTGTTATTGAGTTATCCCTACTATCATACTTCCATTCAATTCTAAATGTAATTGATTTGTGGTCGCTAGCACCCAGTTCCTCTGAAACTTCTAAATTATTAACAAGAGATTCATTGTTTGCCAGAACTAAGTCAAGTAGGTTATTACCCCTTGTAGGTTCTGTCACAAACTGCTTCAAAAAACAATCCTGAACTACTTCTAAGAAGTCGTATGATTCTAAATTCCCAGACAAGAAATTCCAATCTCCTAGAATTACTACATTATTGTGCATTGTGGCCCTAACAATTTCCTCCCATAGTAGTCTCCCCTGGTCCCTATCTAAATTTGGGGGACGGTATATCACACCTTAAATTAACTTTTCATGCCCCTCTGAAAATTCTATCCAAACAGACTCTGTATGTGTTACTTCAGACTTAATACCCGTTTTTATGCAACAGTTCAAGCGATCTCGGACATACAGTGCCATCCCACCCCCCTTCCCGATACTTCTATCTACTTGGAACAATTTAAAACCCTGAATGTGACATTCTGCAGGCATGTCCCGACTTTTTGAATTAAACCACGTCTCAGTAATGGCAAATACATCTATGTTACCTGCACTAGCAACAAATCTCAACTCGTCCATCTTATTCCTAGCACTGCGACTATTTGTGTAATAAATACTTAAAGACCCTCCTCTCTCTTTACCCTTCCTGCTCCTTTCTGTTATTCCACTAAACCTATTACTGTCCTTGTCAATTAGTGCCACTGGCTTTCCAATATCCACCTTATTTTGCCTATTACTAGTTCTCCTAGTACTCATATTACTACCGTGAGACTTCACAGTTTTCCCGCAAAAACCCATACCACTAACTATTCCTAGTTTAAAGACCTAACAGCTCCCTCCACTGTGTTGGCCAGTGCTCCCACCCAACACATAGATAAGTGAACCCCATCCCTGGCATACATGTCATTTCTGCCATAGAAGAGGTCCCAGTTGTCAATGAATGTTACCGCATTTTCCTTTCAGTATTTGTCCAGCCAGCAATTGACACCAATTGCTCTGGACAACCATTCATTTCCAACTCCTCTCCTTGGCAAAATGCCACATATGACAGGTTTCCCACCCTTCCTCCTAATTATCTCTATTGCTGACTTATACCTGCTAATCAGGTCCTCACTCCTACGTCTGCCAACATCGTTGCCTCCAGCACTGAGACAGATAATAGGATTGCTCCCATTACCTCTCATGATGTCATCCAGACGGCTAACAATATCCTTCATCCCAGCCCCAGGAAAACACACTCTCTGCCTCCTACTCCTATCCTTCAAGCAGAATGCCCTATCCATGTACCTAATCTGGCTATCCCCAACAACAACAATGTTTTTACCTTCCTTGGCGTCGTCCGTCGTGATGCTCCGAGTAGTCGACTCACATTCGCCAGGTAGCATTACACCAGTTGTAGAAATCGTCAAGACGTTCTCGATGGTCTTCATTGGGGTTTCTAGGGATGTCTCACTCACGTCTGCCAATGCTTCTTTGGTGCTCGTTGTGGCATTCCCAGTAGAACACTCACATTCGTCAGGTAGCACCGAGAATGGGTTGGAAGTTTCCACGGTAGTCTTCTGGTTTCTCGTTGTTTCTGCCTTTCCAACCGTTTTCTTGATCTTCAGCTTGGTTCCATGTTGCCCGGCCACTGACCAAGCTCCACTCTTAACCTGGGGACTCACAACAGGAGGATTACTACGAATCCTCTTGTTCTCCGTTAATCGCCGTATCTCCATCTTAGCAACTCTGTGCTCTTCTCTCAGCTGCTGGTAAAGTTGCTCAAGAGAGGGCATCCTTTTTCAGATTCACAGAGAGCACACAAACAGGTCTTCACAGAGCTAAGTACACGTCACCACTAAGTACACGTCACCACTAGCTAAATACACATCACCACTAGCTAAGTACACGTCACACACACACACACACACACACACACACACACACACACACACACGCACACACATACACACACACACACACACACACACACACACACGCAAGCACACACACACACACACACGCACACACACGGGTGTAGGTGAAGATTTCACGTGTATTTGAGCTTCATCAAATCTGCATTTTCTGACGGTCCCAGAGGACACAGAGTTCGGAAAATAGGCGTGTAAAAATTTTTTTTGTTCATATAATCATTTAAACCCCGCATAAGGCAAATATATGTGATCGCTGAAGAGAAAAATGCAGATTAAAGTGTCAAGTGTATAGTGCCGGCCCCAGAATGACGGCCGTTACTGGATCGTGCCATACAGGAAGTGGCTTGTGACTAGCAGTAGACGTAGATCAGTGAGGGGAATTAATAAAGATCACGGACTAGCATATTTCCCAAGAGCGGAAAAGTAAAGAGAAGGAAAGAAAAAAAAGTATTAAGAAAACAAAACCACGGGAAAAATAAGATACAAGTGTTTGGAAATAAGTGTATTATAATTATTATAATTATAATTATGGGGGAGCACTAAACCCGTAGGATTATACAGTGCATGTGGGGGGGGGGGGATGGAAGGTATTCAGGCTCAATTCAGGGAACTGGAGCACAGATCCAATTCCCTAGATCAAGAGCCCCTCACCACCGTCAAGGAACCTCCCTTGAGGGGGGAAATAAGTGTAGGAGGGGAACGGTGAGGAAGGCAAGCGGTTGAGAACTAATCCTAATGGTGTTTCCACGTAGTAGGTTTTGTTTTATACTGAAGGATTGTGACCTTTATCGCCATACATAATATAGCATATAACAAGTGATAAGTGTGATGAATAAGGACTCAAACGGGTAATGAGAATATAATAATTTAAGAGAAGAACAGAGGTGGAACTAGGGTAAGAGCAACGGAAGTCATCATACAGCCGCAGCTGCCGGGAGCAGACGACATCTCTGCCAGGCGTAATGTACAAATCAGCTGTTTGTGGTAACAGGTGCATTGCTGAGTGATCAGGTTTAACCCTGCATTAGCTGGTAGCTGGGAGTCACAAACCTTGCTCCAGAGTGATTATCATACATACAGCACATAGCATTTAGAAGGAAGATAAACTTGGTAGGAGCAAGGACGATAGATAATTAGTAGGATAGTTTTTGGGTCACACACACTAGTGTGTGTACATGCAGAAGTAGGTGCAGGACAAATAGGACTATAGAACTGACAGCAATTTTAAACATACGAAGACAGAACAGTGCGAACCAAGTGATTGATATATGTGTTGTACATACATGGGTATATACGAAGCACTCATAAACACACACATGCACACACACGTACACAGGCTCACACATGTGGGTACAATGAAGGACTCATAAACACACACATGCACATGGGCACTAATCCACACACCCTTTGACTGTTAGGGCCTACCCTACCCATCTCCCTCTTCCTCTTTCTCCTCCCCTTCCTCTTCCTCCTCTCCCTCCTCTGCCTCCTCCTTCTCCTCCTCATCTACTCCTTCTCTTCCTCCTCCTCACCCCTCTCCTCCTCCTCCTTCTTCTCCACCTCCCCCTCTCTCCCGGGCCTTTACCTCTCCTCCTTTCCCACTGCTCTCGAACCTTTCTCTCCCTCTTCTTTCCCACCTCCATCACTCTCCCTGGCCCCCTCCCTCCCTCTCCCCGGCCCCTTCCCTCCCTCTCCCCATCCCTCTTCCCCTTACAACTCCCCCCACATGCACACCCTCCCAACTATCTCTCTCTCTCTCCCCATCTCTCTCTTTCCCCTCTCCCTCTCCCTTCTCTCTCTTTCTCTCTCACTCTTTCCCCCCTCCCTTTTCTCTTTCTCTCCCTCCCTCCCCATCCCCCCATTTCCCTCTCTTTTCCTTCCTTCCATCCCTTCTCACTTTAGCCCCTTGCCACTCTTCCTCCACCCTTCCATCACTCTCCCTGTACCTGTCCCCACCTCTCTCCACCTCACAACCCTCTCTCTTCCTTCCTCCCACCCATTTTCATTGTAGCCCCCATCCACTTTTTTTCCTTCACTCCATCACTCTCCCTGTCTCTCTCCCGACCTCTCTCCCCCTTACAACCTTCTGTTTTCCATCCTCCACTTCACCCATTTTTCCTCTACCCACCCCTTCCACTCTTTCTCCACCCCTCCATCACTCTCCTTGTCGCTCTTCCCACCACTCTCCCCCTTACAACCCTCCACTCCCCCCACACAACTGCAGCACATTACACATTAAAAAAAAGAACCATCCCTAGAACCCCACAACAAAACATGTTATCCCAACAATCCACACTTGCAGCCTCCACCCCACACTATGTTGTAGATTCCTGCACACTGCCAGGTCCCCCAACCTCATAGACCACCCAAAACACAGTGCTGGAGAGGAAACTGATGGTATGGTACACCAACGCTGATGGAATAATGAATAAGTGGGAGGGGTGGTACGAAAGAGTCAAAGAAGCATCACCGGACATCATAGCTCTCACAGAAACTAAACACACAGATGCCATTTTTCCAATGGGATAATCAGATCCTGAGGAAAGACAGACGGAACAGGCGGGGTGGAGGAGTGGCTCTGCTGAGAAAAAGTCAATAGGATTTTGATGAGCTGGAGACAGGAGACAGAGGAGAAGCAAGAGATTACATAATAGGAATGCTTCAGTCTAGAGGTCCCAAGGTGGTAATCGTGGTGATGAATAACCCACCACAGAATAGCAGATGGCCATGGCAAGAGTATGAAGAGAGTAATAGAGCGATGGTTGACACACTACTTGAAGTGGCCAGAAGGGCTCATGTGAGCAAGGCAAAGCTATGGATCATGGGTGACTTCAACCACAAGGAAATCGATTGGGAGAGATTGAAGCCATATGGGTGCCAAGAAACGTGGAGGGCTAAGACGATGGAGGTGGTACTGGAAAACCTCATGTACCAACATGTAAGCGACACTACAAGAGAGAGAGGAGAGGATGATCCAGTGAGACTGGACTTAGTATCACCTTGAGCAGTGCAGATATGGACAACATCACATATGACAAACAGACACCTTGGGGCCAGTGATCACGTAATTCTGAGCTTCGAAAACATAATAGAGTTACAAGTGGAGGGGGGAGCAGGAAGGACCAGACGAATGAAGCCAAGCTACAAGAAAGGGAACTACACAGCCATGAGGAACTTCCTGCACGGGGTTGAGTGGGACAGAGAACTGACAGGGAAGTCAGTAAACGAGACAATGGAATGTGTGGCAACAATATGCAAGGAAGGTGAGCAGTGGTTTGTCCCCAAGGGTAACAGGAATAACGAAAAACCAGGATGAGACTGTCGTTCACCCAAAGGTGCAGGGAAGCCAAAACCAAGTGTGCTAGGGAATGGAAGAAGTATAGAAGGCAATGGACCCAGAAGAATAAGGAGTGCAGTCGTAGAGCCAGAAATGAATATGCACAGGTAAGAAGGGAGGCTTGAAAATAATACGAGAGTGACATAACAGTGAAAGCCATATCTAACCCGAAGCAGTTGTACAGCCACGTCATCAAGAAAACAACAGTCAAGGACCAGGTAATCATCTGATTCAAAAGAAGTATTCACAGAGGTGATGGAAGGACCAGCAGAAAGGCGGAGAGGTCGGGTACACCATCAAGTGTAGGACACAATACATACAACCGAGGAAGAAGTGAAGAGGCTGCTAAGCGAGCTAGATACCTCAAAGGCGATAAAGCCGGATAACATCTCTCCATGGGTCCTGAGAGAGGGAACAGAGGTGCTTTCTGTACCACTAGCAGCTATCTACAACACATCTATCGAAACAGGACGCCTACCTGAAGTATGGAAGACAGCAAATGTAGTCCCAATTTTTTAAAAAGGAGACAGACACGAAGCATTAAACAAAAGACCAGCGTTACTGACGTGTATAGTATGCAAGATCATTGAGAAGATTATCAGAAGAGTGGTGGAGCACCTAGAAAGGAATGAGCTTATCAACGACAGCTAACACGGTTTCAGGGACGGGATATACTGTGTCGCAAACCTACTAGGGTTCTATGACAGGGTGATGGCAGTAAGACAAGAGAGAGAGAGGGGTGGGTAGATTGCATTTTCTTAGACTGTGTGAAGGCATTTGACACAGTTCTACACAAGAAATTAGTGCAAAAGCTGGAGGACCAGGCAAGGATAACAGGAAAGGCATTACATTGGATCAGGAAATACCTGTCAGGAAGACAACAGCGAATCATGATAGGTGGCAAGGTGTCAGAGTTGGTGCCTGTAACGAGCGGGGTGCCATAGGGATCAGTCCTAGGACTGGTCCTGTTTCTGGTATTTCTGAACGACAAGACGGAAGAAATAGATTCCGATGTGTCCCTGTTTGCAGATGATGTGAAGTTGATGAGAATAATTCAATCGGACAAGGACCAGGTAGAACTAAAGAGGGATCTGGACAGACTGTAGGCCTGGTCCAGCAAATGGCTTCTGGAGTTGAACCCCACCAAGTGCAAAGTCATGAAGATTGGGGAAGGGTAAAGAAGGCCACAGATGGAGTAAAGTCTAAGGAGCCAGCGCCTACAAATCTCACTCAAGGAAAAGGATTTTGGGGTGAGTATAACACTGGGCATATCTCCTGAGGCGCACATCAACCAAATAACTGCTGCAGCATACGGGCGCCTGGCAAACTAAGAGCAGCATTCCGACATCTTAATAAGGAGTCATTCAGGACCCTGTACACTGTGTACATTAGGCCCATATTGGAGTATGCAGTGCCAGTTTGGAACCCTCACCTAGCCAAGCATGTAAGGAAACTAGAGGAAGTGCAAAGATTTGCAACAAGACTTGTCCCAGAGCTAAGGGGTATGTCTAACGAGGAGAGGTTAAGGGAAATCGAACTGACGATACTGGCATACAGTAGAGATAGGGGGAATACGATAACGACTTATAAAATACTGAGAGGAATCGACAGACTGGACAGAGACAGAATGTTCCAGAGATGGGACACAGCAACAAAGGGTCACAGTAGGAAGTTGAAGACCCAGATGAACCATAGTCTGGGCAATGATGTAGTGGAGGTACGATCCATACATAGCTTTAAGGAGAGGTGTGATAAAGCTCAGGAAGCGGGAAGAGTGACCGAGTAGCGGCCAGTGAAAAGGCAGGGCCAAGAGCTGTGACTCGATCCCTGCAACCACAGCTATGTAGGTGAGAACTACGTGAGTATGGAGCAGAGGCACTCTACGTACCAGTGACAACACTCTTCAACATATCTATTGAAACTGGGCAGCTCCCTGGGGTATAGAAGACAGCAAATGTAGTCCCAACTTTTTAAAGAGGAGATAGACAAGCAGCCCTAACCTACAGACCAGTATCACTGACATGCATAGTATTCAAAGTCATGGAGAAGATTATCATCAGAAGAGTGGTAGAGCACCTTGAAAGGAATGAGCTTATCAACGACGACCAGCATGGATTCAGGGACGGGAATTTCTGTGTCACAAACCTATTGAGTTCTATGACAAGGTGACAGCAGTAGGGCAAGAGAGAGGGGGGGGAGGGGTAGATTGTATTTTCTGTAACTGTAGAAAGGCTTTTGACATAGGTCCACACAAGAGATTAGTGCAAAAGTTGGAGGACCAGGTATAACAGGGAAGACACTGCAGTGGATCAGAGAATACCTGACAGGAAGGCAACAGCTAGTCATTTTACGTGACAAGGTGTCAGAGTGGGCGCCTGTGAGAAGCGGGGTTCCACAGGGGTCAGTCCTAGGACCGGTGCTGTTCCTGGTATATGTAAATGACATGACAGAAGGGACTGACTCATAAATGTTCCTGTTTGCAGATAATGTGAAGCTAATGAGGAGAATTCAATCCGACGAGGATCAGGCACGAGTACGATGGGATCTGGACAGGCTGCAGGCCTGGTCCAGCAACTGGCACATGTAGTTTAACTCCACGAGTGTTAAAACATGAAGATGGGGAAGGACAAAAAAGACCGAAGCACCAGTTTGTTAAAGGGTCTACAACGAGAATAGTCCCGGAGCTAAGGGACATGTCTTACGAGGAAAGGTTAATTAAGGGAAATCGACCTGATGACTGGAGGACAGGAAAGAGAGAGATAGGGAGAGAGAGGGGGGACATGATAACGACATGTAAAATACTGAGATGAATTGACAAAGTGGACAGAGACAGGGCTTTCCAGAGATAAGACACAGCAACAAGGGGTCACAATTGTAAATGAAGTCTCGATAGTGATATAAAGGAGACAGGATCCATGCATAGCTTTAAGAAAAGATATGATAAATCTCATGGAGCAGGGAGTGTGGACCTAGAAGCAACCAGTGAAGAGGTGGGGCAAGGAGCTATGAATCGACTCCTGCAATCACACATTAACACACACACACACACACACACACACACACACACACACACACACACACACACACACACACACACACACACACACACACACGCGCGCCTCTTTATTGGTTGGTACTAGGTCTACTCCCTGCTCCATGAACCTTATCATACCTCTTCTTTAAACTATGTATAGATCCTGCCTCCATTACATCAGTTTCCAAAATATTCCACTTCCTGACAACTCTGAATGAAAAAATAGTTCCTAGCATCCTTATGAGAACATAAGAACATAAGAAAAAAAGAACACTGCAACAGGTCCATGTCTCCACCGTACCGGATTAGCCCAATGACTCACCTAATCAGGTAGCTTCCACTTAAGGAAGGAGCACTGCATAAGACCTAGTAGCACAAGCTAGTCAGGTTCAATTCACACCCACTCGCACTCACTCATGTATTTATCTAACCTATTTTTAAAACTACACAACGTTTTAGCATCAATAACTGTACTCGGGAGTTTGTTCCACTCATCCACAACTCTATTATCAAACCAGTGCTTTCCTATATCCTTCCTGAATCTGAATTTTTCCAACTTGAAACCAATGTTGCGAGTCCTGTCTTGGCTGGAAATTTTCAGCACGCTATTTAATCCCCTTTATTTATTCTTGTATTCCATTTATTCACCTCGATCATATTCCCCCCTAATTCTACGCCTTTCGAGAGAGTGCAAATTCAGGGCCCTCAGTTCATCCACATAGGGAAAGATTCCTGATACATGGGATCATCTTTGTCATCCTCCTCTGTACGTTTCCCAGTTCATTTATATCCATTCTGTAATACAGTGACCAGAACTGCACAGCATAATTCAAATGAGGCCTAACCAAGGATATATAGAGTTGAAGAACAACCTGAGAACTTCTATTATTTATACTTCTAGATATGAAGCCAATGATTCTGTTAGCTTTACTGTGAACATTAATGCACTGTTGCCTTGGTTTTAGATTACTGCTAACCAGAGCTACTAAATCCTTTTCGCAATCAGTAGTACTAAGATCTACATTATTTAGTTTATATGTGGCATGGTTGGTTTCCTGTCCAACATTTAGAATTTTGCATTTGTTTATTTTAAACTGCAACTGCCATTTCTCAGACCATTGCATCAATCTATTCAAATCATCCTGAAGCGCTCTATGGTCCACATTAGAGTGAATTGAACAGCCTATTTTGGTGTCATCAGCAAATTTGCTTATGTCGCTATTAATTCTCTCATCTACGTCATTTACGTAAATTGTGAACAACAGCCCAACACTGACCCCTGAGGAACACCGCTTGTGACGTGCCCTCATTCTGATTTTTTCCTCATTTATGCAAACTCTCTGCTGCCTATTTGTCAGCCATGCCTCTACCCAGGAAAAAAATTCTCCTCCTATTCAGTGTGCCTTAAGTTTCTTCAATAGCCACTGATGTGGAACTCTATCGAGAGCCTTACTGAAGTCCATTTACACAATATCATATTCGTTACCATGATCTATCTCCTAAAACACCTTTCTGATAAAAGTAAGTAAATTCGTAAGACAGGAACGCCCCTTTGTAAAGCTGTGTTGAGATTCATTAATCAATTTATGCCTATCAAGATGACTACGAATTGCTTCGGCAATTGTTGATCCCACAAATTTTCTCACTATGGAGGTAAGGCTAATTGGTCTATAGTTCGAAGCCAAGGACCTGTCACCTGCCTTGTAAATAGGTATTACATTTGCCATTTTCCACTTATCAGGCACTATGCCAGTTTGTAGTGATATGTTAAAAAGATTAGCCAAAGGTATGCTAAATTCCTCTTTACATTCCTTTAACACCCTTACAAACAGTTCATCAGGGCCTGTGAATTTGTTAGGTTTTAGTTTCTCTGTTTGTCTGAGGACCATGTCACTAGTTACTGCAATCGTGCATAATTTATTATCGTCCTGTTCTACATAATCTATTATTTCAGGAATTTTGCTAGTATTTTCCTGGGTAAAAACTGAGAGGAAGTAGGTATTGAGAATTTCACATATATCCTTATCACTGTCAGTGATCTGACCAGAGTTACTCTTAAGTGGGCCAATCTTGTCCATAATCTTACGTCTGTATACCTGAAAGAACCCTTTTGGGTTAGTCTTTGAATTCCTTGCGACCTTAGCCTCATAATCACTTTTTGCTTTTCTTATACTTTTTTTATTTCTCTCTTTAATTGAATATATTGTTTTCTTAACGGCCCATCCCCTCTTTTGATACGCCTATATATGCCTCTCTTTTGACCAATGAGATGTTTTAATCTATTGTTCATTCATTTGGGATCATTTTTGTTAGATCTAATTTCCCTACTCGGAACAAAAGTTGTCTGGGCAGCTAGAACTATGCTCTGAAAAACGTCATATTGGCAACCAAGATCACCTACCTGATCCATACCCAGAACATCCTAATTTAGCCCACCCAGGTAATTTATCAGTCCCATGAAGTCGGCCAAGCGAAAGTCTGGGACAGAAATTTGATTGCAGTTATATGGGTAATTCCATGATATATTGAAACTAAGTGATTTGTGATCACTTTCCCCAAGCTCATCATTAACCTCAAGATTATTAATTAGTGATTCTTTGTTGACAAGAATGAAGTCAAGCAGATTGTTTCCTCTAGTTGGTTCTGTCACAAACTGTTCTAAAAAGCAATCCTGAACTGTATCAAGAAAGTCACTAGACTCAAGATTTCCTGTCATATTGTTCCAATAAATTTGTCTAAAGTTAAAATCTCCCATTAACACAACATTTTCATATCTAGATGCCGTATAAATTTCGTCCCATAACAGCTTACTGCACTCCCTATCAAGGTTTGGGGGCCTATAAATCACACCTAAAATAAATTTGTCACGACCCTCGAGAAACTGTAGCGAAACAGATTCTGTGTTCGATGTTTCTAATCTTATATCATGTCTAGTACAACAATTTGAATTATCTCTGACATACATCGCCACTCCACCATCCTTCCTGTTGACCCTATCTGTGTGGAATAGTTCATAACCCTATATGCTACATTTAGAAGGCATTTCTCTATCTTATTTCTTAAACTCATACTATTTGTTTAAGAGAGCTAATCACTCGTTGCCCTCTACTATCTCTCTTTGCTTGTTGATCAGTTGATTTGCCTTTACTAGCAACTTTATTTTGAATATTGTCTTTAAATATATCCCCGAGGTATCCCGGTAAAATCTGCTGTTTTCAACCCTAATACTGAAGCCTGTTTGTTTCCCACAAACACTCATACCTCTATAATCTATCAGTTGAAACTCCTAGACAAGTCATGAATTACCCCCTCAATCGAATTGGCTAATGGAACAACTCCAACCCCAGAGAGATGAACCCCATCCCTTGCATACATATCACGTTTGCCATAGAATTTGTCCCAGTTATCAATTAATGGGATTGCAAGTTCCTTGCCATACCTGTCTAGCCAGCAATTTATACCAATTGCCCTAGACATCTACTCATTGCCCACTCCCATTCTAGGCAAGATGCTACATATGACTGGGATCCCTTCCTTAGACCTAACTACTTCTATGGCTGACCTGTGCCTATCCAGCAGCTCCTGTCTCCTGCCCTTCCCAATGTCATTACCCAAGCACTAAGACAGATAATGGACTTGTTCCCATTACCTGAAATAATATTATCCAACCTGCTGACTTGTCACCAACACCAGCTCCTGGGAGGCACACCCTCTGTATGGCCTTACTATCCCTGTTCAAAAAGCACGGCCCATATATCTTACCTGAGAATCTCCTACAATTAGAATATTCTTACCTTGATTAACAGGGGAATCAGTGATACCTTCAACCTCACTGACCACTGAAGTACACTCGTCCTGGAGAAGAGAGAATCGATTTCCTACCTTTACATCTTCTCTGTTAACCCTCCTTATCTTCCTTCTTGAACTGAGAACCACTTGTCACTTAAAGTGGTGGCAACTCTTACTGCTGTTGACCATTTCCTCCTTACCAGCTAAATCCATCTCACACTCACTCACAGACCCCTCTAAGCGAAGCTTCAGCCTCCTATTTTCCTCCTGAAGAAGTAGAACCTCCTTCTTCAACACCTGAACCTGAGATTGTAAAGCACTACAACAGGCCATAGTGCTTAGTAACACCCCATGCTAACTCCCAGAGAGTTTAGGACAGGTATGACCACATGTGACCACTGACCTCGGCGTACTGACCATCTGACTCATCTGAGTCTTTGACTTCCAACTGTGACCCATAGTTGTTGTGCCCAATCTCTGGAACATCCTGTCTCTGTCCACCTTCTCTATTCCTCACAGTATTTTGTATGTCATTATCATGTCCTCCCTATCCCTCCTGTCCTACAGCTTTGTCAGGTCACTTTCCCTTAACCTCTCCTCGTAGGACGTGCCCCTTAGCTCCAGGACAAATCATGTTGCATCCTTTACATTTTCTCTAAATTTTTGATCTGCTTGACCAGATGTAGGTTCCACACTGGTACTTCATACTCCAATATGGGTACGGCACAGTTTTGAATGATTCCTTTCTGATGTATCAGAGTGCTATTTAGGTTTGCCAGATGCTCATTTGCTGCAGCAGTTATTTGGTTGATGTGCACCTCAGTAGACATGCTCGGTATTATACTCACCCCAAGATCCTTTTCTTTGATTGAGGTTTACAGTCTTTGGCCCCCTGGATTGTATTCTGTCTACGGTCTTCTTTGCTCTTTTCAGATCATTATGACTTTACACTTGATGGGGTTAAACTCCAGAAGCCGGGCTTGCAATCTGTCTATATCCCTTTATAGTCCTTCCTGATCCTCATTCGACTGAATTCTCCTCATAAGCCTCAGATAGTCTGCAAACAGGGGCGTTTATGAGTCTTTCCCATTAGTCTTCTCATTCATATGCACTAGAAACAGCACTGCTTCTAGGATTGACCCCTGTGGAACCATGCTCATTACAGGTACCCACTCTGACAAATCGTCAGTGTGTGCCTGTTAGGTATTCTCAGCTTAATTGCAGTGCTTTCTGTGTTATACCTCCATTGTCGTCGAGATTTTACATTAATCTCTTTTGTAGAACTGTGTCGAAAACCTTTTTACAGTCATTGAAAATGCAATCTTTTATCCCTTTCTCTCTTGTATTTCTGCCATCACCTTGTCATAAAACTCCAGTAGGTTTTTGACATAGGATTTCTCCTCCCCAAAACCGTGTCGTTGATAAGCTCATTCCTTGCTAGGTGGTTCGCCACTCTTCTACTGATAATCTCCATGACTTTGCATGCTATACATGTTAGTGACACTTGTCTGTATTTTAATGCTGCGTGTCAGTCTTCTTTCATAAAAATTGCAACTACATTTGCTGGATTTCACACCTCGGGTAGTCGCCCTGTTTCAATAGATGTTTTGAAGATTGTTGTAAGTGGAAACAGAATGCCTCTGCTCACTCTCTCAGGAGATGCAAAGAGATGTTGTTCGGTCCCATCACCTTTGAAATACCTGGTTTGCTTAGCAGATTCTTCAGGTCCTCTTCGGTTGTGTGTATTGCGTCCAGCACTTAATTGTGTACCCCTCTACTCCTTCTTTCTGGAGTCCTTTCCGTCGACTCTCCACTCTTCACATACTTCCGGGTCGATTTTTCCTTCTTCCTTCCTTCCTTTCTCAGCCTGATTAACTGGTCCTTGACTGTTGTTTTCCTCTTGAAGTGAATGTACAAGAGCTTCGGGTTAGACTTGGCGTTTGGTAGTATATCATTTTCGTATTGTCACTGGGCCTCCCTCCTCATCTATGTATATTCCTTTCTGGATCTTCGACTAATCTCCTTGTTTTCCTGAGTCCTTTGCCTTCTATATATGTGTACTCATCTAATTATGGTTGCAGGGGTCAAGGCTCAGCTCCTGACCCCGCTTCTTCACTGAGCTGTAATAGGTCCTCTCTCTCCCTGCTGCATGAGCTTTATCATACTTCATCTTAAAGGTATATATGGTTCCTGCCGCCGCTACCTCACTTCCTAGACTATTCCTCTTCCTGACTACTCTATGACTGAAGAAATACTTCATAACATCCCTTTGCCTAATCTGAGTCTTCAACTTCCAATTGTGACCCCTTGTTTCCGTGTCCCCTCTCTGGAACATCCTGTCTCTGTCCGCCTTGTCTATTCCATGCAGTATTTTTTATGTCATTATCATGTCTCCCCTGACCCTCCTGTCCTCCAGTGTCCTCAGGCCGATTTCCCTTAACTTTTCTTTGTAGGACATTCTCCTTAGCTCTGGAATTAACCTTGTCGCAAACCTTTGCACTTTCTCTAATTTCTTGACGTGCTTGATCAAGTGTGGGTTCCAAACTGGTGCTGCATACTCGGGGATGAGCCTGACATGCACGGTGTACAGTGCCTTGAACGATTCCTTACTAAGGTATCAGAACGCTATTCTCAGGTTTGCCTGGCGCCCATATGCTGCAGCAGTTATCTAAAGTAAAAGGACACAAGTGCAACTAATGTGACATTTATTGTGGCAACGTTTCGCTCTCCAGGAGCTTTATCAAGCCATTACAAACAATACATGGACACAGAGGGTATATAAAGGCTCAGAGTGAGGTGAATACTAGTGAGGTACCATTTCGATGTTCACTAGTGGTAGTAGTAGTAGTAGTAGTAGTGGTAGTGACAAAAGTAATACAATATGGTAGAGCAATTAATTCGTACATGAGTAAAAGGATATAAAAGCTATTACTTGGGTAACATAAAAATAGGTTGGACAAATATAAACTGGAATGAGGCAGCTTGTTTCAGTGTTCACTCTCTGTGCTTTATGTAGTATAACAGGAGAGACTATGTGATGGCAGGGTTTACTGTTTTCAGGAGGATTCTTGCTAAGACTTCGGAGATGGTGAAGCTGCCGTTGTTTTTTTTTATTGTATTCGAAACAGCGATCAGTGCTGATTCGAGGCACTTGCGTCTGCGGAAATTAGTTTCTTTGATCACTAATTGGGCGTCTCTGAATTTCATGAGATGATTGGTGGAATTTCGGTGTTGTACACAGGCGTTGTTCAGGTCATCGTTCCTACATGCGTAAATGTGTTCATTGAGGCGGGTGTCGAGGTTTCTGGCTGTTTCACCTACGTAAATCTTGTCACAGCCTCCACAGGGTATAGTGTAAACTCCTGCATTGACTGTTTCGTGGTGCTTGGATTTTGTCCTGGTTATATCCTTTATTGAAGTGCTAGAAGCGATGGCGACTCTGGTGTTAGCTTGTGAAAGTGCTTTTGAGACGTTCAGTGCAACCTGACTGTTGGGAAGAATTATAACTTTGCTGGGAGTGGTGTTGATGCGTGGAGAATTTATGATCTGAATAGCTCTTTTCTTGCAGTCTTTGATGAAAAAAGAAGGAAAATGTAACTCTGTGAATGTTTAGTGAATGTATGTACACTCCTCGTCAAGAAACTCAGGACTACAAATTCGGTATGCTCTTAGGAAAAACCCGATGATGATGCCTCTTTTGGTCTTGGTATCTTGACTGGAATAGAAGTGTGTGAGATCATTTTTACTGGTGGGTTTCCGATAAACTTGAAATCTTAGGTTGTTGTCTACTTTGTGAATGAGGACGTCGAGGAAAGGTAGCTTGTCATTGGGCTCTTCTTCTAGTGTAAACTGGATCGCCGGTTCAACTGCGTTGAGCCTTGCCTGAAGATCCCGTACATCAAAACGTTTTGGAGTTATTACGAGGACATCGTCCACGTAACGTAACCAAGTGACGCTTGAAGGGATGATGTTGGCGAAGTGTTCGGACTCTAGGTGTTCCATGTATAAGTTGGCTAGGACGGCACTGATGGGGGACCCCATTCCCATGCCGTAGGTTTGTTTGTAGAGCTTGTTATTGAAAGAAAAACAGTTGAAATTGACACAGAGTTCAATTAAGTCAACAAAATCTCCGGGAGGTAGAGGAAGATTAAGGTCCTGATTGACTTTACGTCGTAGAACCTCGATGGCTTTTTTGGTAGGTACTTTTGTGAAGAGGGAAGTCACATCCAAACTGCTTAGTTTCTTGTTACGGATGGAGAGGTTACGGATGCGGTTGAGAAGGTCACCTGAGTGTTTAAGATGAGCGGGGCTGATGGTCCCCAGAAGGCAGGAAAGATGTTTGGCAAGAACTCCGGCTAGTTTGTGTGGAGCACTGCCTATTCTTGACGTGATTGGTCTGAGAGGAATATTGTGTTTATGGGTCTTGGGTAAACCATACATGTGTGCTGGTTTAGGGTTGCTTGGTAACAAGTACAGAAGTTTCTTCCCTTCTCTAGTGCGTTTGAGTATTTGTCTGGTTTTGTATAGAAAATCTTTGGTGAGCGTCTCCCACTGTTGAGTGCTGATGGGTTCGTATGTAGATTGATCATTCAAAAGGTCCATCATTTTAGTGTTGTAGTCACTGGTATTGAGGATAACGACTCCACCTCCTTTGTCGGCGGTGGTGACGATAATGTTGGGGTCGTTGGCGAGGTTCTTAAGGGCAGTGATGTATCGTCTAGGAAGATTAGAAGTAGAAGGTTCACATAAAGCTGCAGTGAGAAGGCCCTGTATATAACCCTTCTGGAAGTTGCTGTCACTGTGTCTATGGTTCCTGGTAACTAGTGGTGCTCACAGCTATCGCAACAGACACAACTTCCTACAAGATTGCCTGGCAGAGAAGGTGATCCCTAAGTCTACTCCTGCACAACTCTCCAACTCCAAGCACCCCTTCTCTCCAGCTATCCAAGCTTACTTAACTGAATGTGCCGAAGAACTTTCTAACATCGCTAAGGAAACCTTTGAAACTGCAAGGAATATGAGGGCCAATCTTCAGATTGACCAACACACTGCTGAGCATATTCTCAGCACAGTCACCACAGCTAACCTCCAACAGAAGATCAAACTCAATCGCAAACTTCAGTACCTATGCTCTAACAGTCGATGGAAGGAAATGGGACGTGAATCCCTGATAAACAACTTATCGTCACGCACCTTAACCGACTACGAAAAGCAAGCACTGAGTCTGGGACTCAAATTTACCACCAACATACGCAAACCTAACTATCAACTTAATCTAGTTACCAGGAACCATAGACACAGTGACAGCAACTTCCAGAAGGGTTATATACAGGGCCTTCTCACTGCAGCTTTATGTGAACCTTCTACTTCTAATCTTCCTAGACGATACATCACTGCCCTTAAGAACCTCGCCAACGACCCCAACATTATCGTCACCACCGCCGACAAAGGAGGTGGAGTCGTTATCCTCAACACCAGTGACTACAACACTAAAATGATGGACCTTTTGAATGATGAATCTACATACGAACCCATCAGCACTCAACAGTGGGAGACGCTCACCAAAGATTTTCTATACAAAACCAGACAAATACTCAAACGCACTAGAGAAGGGAAGAAACTTCTGTACTTGTTACCAAGCAACCCTAAACCAGCACACATGTATGGTTTACCCAAGACCCATAAACACAATATTCCTCTCAGACCAATCACGTCAGGAATAGGCAGTGCTCCACACAAACTAGCCGGAGTTCTTGCCAAACATCTTTCCTGTCATCTTAAACACTCAGGTGACCTTCTCAACCGCATCCGTAACCTCTCCATCCGTAACAAGAAACTAAGCAGTTTGGATGTGACTTTCCTCTTCACAAAAGTACCTACCAAAAAAGCCATCGAGGTTCTACGACGTAAAGTCAATCAGGACCTTAATCTTCCTCTACCTCCCGGAGATTTTGTTGACTTAATTGAACTCTGTGTTAATTTCAACTGTTTTTCTTTCAATAACAAGCTCTACAAACAAACCTACGGCATGGGAATGGGGTCCCCCATCAGTGCCGTCCTAGCCAACTTATACATGGAACACCTAGAGTCCGAACACTTCGCCAACATCATCCCTTCAAGCGTCACTTGGTTACGTTACGTGGACGATGTCCTCGTAATAACTCCAAAACGTTTTGATGTACGGGATCTTCAGGCAAGGCTCAACGCAGTTGAACCGGCGATCCAGTTTACACTAGAAGAAGAACCCAATGACAAGCTACCTTTCCTCGACGTCCTCATTCACAAAGTAGACAACAACCTAAGATTTCAAGTTTATCGGAAACCCACCAGTAAAAATGAACTCACACACTTCTATTCCAGTCAAGATACCAAGACCAAAAGAGGCATCATCATCGGGTTTTTCCTAAGAGCATACCGAATTTGTAGTCCTGAGTTTCTTGACGAGGAGTGTACATACATTCACCAAACATTCACAGAGTTACATTTTCCTTCTTTTTTCATCAAAGACTGCAAGAAAAGAGCTATTCAGATCATAAATTCTCCACGCATCAACACCACTCCCAGCAAAGTTATAATTCTTCCCAACAGTCAGGTTGCACTGAACGTCTCAAAAGCACTTTCACAAGCTAACACCAGAGTCGCCATCGCTTCTAGCACTTCAATAAAGGATATAACCAGGACAAAATCCAAGCACCACGAACCAGTCAATGCAGGAGTTTACACTATACCCTGTGGAGGCTGTGACAAGATTTACGTAGGTGAAACAGCCAGAAACCTCGACACCCGGCTCAATGAACACATTTACGCATGTAGGAACGATAACCTGAACAACGCCTGTGTACAACACCGAAATTTCACCAATCATCTCATGAAATTCAGAGACGCCCAATTAGTGATCAAAGAAACTAATTTCCGCAGACGCAAGTGCCTCGAATCAGCACTGATCGCTGTTTCGAATACAATTAAACAAAACAACAGCAGCTTCACCATCTCCGAAGTCTTAGCAAGAATCCTCCTGAAAACAGTAAACCCTGCCATCACATAGTCTCTCCTGTTATACTACACAAAGCACAGAGAGTGAACACTGAAACAAGCTGCCTCATTCCAGTTTATATTTGTCCAACCTATTTTTATGTTACCCAAGTAATAGCTTTTATATCCTTTTACTCATGTACGAATTAATTGCTCTACCATATTGTATTACTTTTGTCACTACCACTACTACTACTACTACTACTACCACTAGTGAACATCGAAATGGTACCTCACTAGTATTCACCTCACTCTGAGCCTTTATATACCCTCTGTGTCCATGTATTGTTTGTAATGGCTTGATAAAGCTCCTGGAGAGCGAAACGTTGCCACAATAAATGTCACATTAGTTGCACTTAGTGTCCTTTTACTTTACATATTGTCGGTAATTCTACCAACTTTATTACAAGCAGTTATCTAGTTGATGTGTGCTTCCGGAGACGTGCTCTGTGTTATACTCACCCCAAGATCTTTCTCCTTGAGCGAGGTTTGCAGACATTGGCCACCTAGCCTATACTACGTCTGCGGTCTTCTTTGCCCTTCCCTGATCTTCATGTCTTTGCATTTGGTGGGGTTAAGTTCGAGAAGCCAGTTGCTGGACTAGGTGTCCAGACTATCCAAGTTCCTTTGATGTCCTACTTGATCCTCATCTGATTTAATTTTCGTCATTACTTCACATCACTGCGTACAGGAACACTTCTGAGTCTATCCCTTGCATCATGTCATTCACATATACCAAAAATAGCCCTGGTTCTAGGACCGACCCCTGTGGGACCCTGCTCTTCACAGGTGCCCACTGTGGTACATCATCACGTACCTTGACTCGTCTCCTCCTTGTCAGGTATTCTCTGATCCATTACAGTGCCCTTCCTCTTATATGTGCCTGATGCTCTAGCTTATGCACTAATCTCTCCAAAATGACGTGAGTCTGCAGTTCTGCAGTCCAAGAAGATGCAATCAACCCACCCCTCTCTCTCGTGACTTACTTCTGCTGCTTTATCATAAAACTCCAGAAGGTCTGTGACACAGGATTTGCCTTCCATAAATCCATGCTGCTTGGCATTTATACTCTTGTTCCATTCTAGGTCCTCCACCACTCTCCTCCTGATAATCTTCTGCATGACTTTGCCTACTATACACGTCAGTGACACTGGTCTATAGTTTAGTGCCTCTTTTCTGTCTCCATTTTTAAAAATGGGAACTCCATACCTCAGGTAGTTTCCCAGTTTCAAGGGATATATTGAAGATTGTGGTTAGTGGTATACACAGCATTTCTGCTCTCTCTCTAAGAATACACAGGGAGATGTTATCTTGTCCCATTGCCTTGAGGAATCAAGGCCCCTTAGCAGCTTCTTCACCTCCTCCTCAGTTGTGTGTATGTCATCCAAAACTTGGTGTTATATTCCTTGTTGGTGTCCCTCTTTGTTCTGTCTTCCCAGAGGCATTCCTGTTTCCACTGAAAATACTTCCTTAAATCTCATGATGAGTTCCTCACATGCCTCTTGATCGTTTCTTGTGAGTTCCCCACCTTCTTTCCTGAGCCTGATCACCTGGTCATTGACTGTTGTCTTCCTCGTAATGTGGTTATAAAGCAGTTGCTGGTCAGACTTCACTTTCGATGCTATGTCGTTTTCGTACTGTTGCTGGGCCTCCCTCCTTATCAGTGCATACTCATTTCTGGCTCTTCAACTAATCTCATAATTTTTCTGGATCCTTTGCCTCCTGTACATTTTCCATTTTTTGGTGCACTTAGTGTTTGCCTCCCTACACAATCGGGTAAACCAAGGACTCACTTTGGTCTTCCTATTATTTCTATTGCCCTTGGGAACAAACCTTTTCTCTGCCTTCTTGTATTTTGTTTTTACATATTCTATCATCTCCTTTACTGACTTTCCTACCAATTCTCTGTCCTACTGAACCTCCTGCAGGAAGTTCCTCGTACCTGTGCAGTCCCCCCTTTTATAGTTTGGATTTTCCCATTCAATTCCTGTTACTCTCTCTACTTGTAGCTCTACTATATAATCAAAACTCAGAACCACATGATCACTAACTCCAATGGGCCTCTGGCAAGTGATGTCCTCAATGTCTGAATTGCTCAGGGTGAACACAAGATCCAGTCTTGCTGGTTCTTCTTCCCTTCTGTCTCTGGTTGTGTCCCTGACATGTTGATGAATGAGGTTTTCCAGAACCACATCCATCATCTTGGCTCTCTATGTTTCGGGACCCCCAAGTGGCTCCAGGTTTTTGCCAATCAATCTCCCTCTGGTTGAAATTGCCCATAACCAGTAACTTTGCTCTGCTCGAGTGAGCTCTTCTTGCTTCCTCAGCCAGTGTGTCCACCATCGCTCTGTTGTTCTCTTCATATTCCTCTCTTCGCCTCCTGCGGTTCTGTGGTGAGTTATACATCACTCCAATGACTACTTTATGTTCTCCAGACTGAAATTGTACCGACTATGTAGTCCCTTTCTCCAATCTCGTCCATGCCTTCCATTTTGTCAAATCCCCATCGGTTTTTATGAGTAGTGCATCCCCTCCTCCCCCTCTATTCCTTCTATCTTTACTCAGGATCTGATACCCCGGTGGGAAGATTGCATCTGTTATTGTCTCAGTTTCGTTTCTGTGACTGCTATGATGTCTGGGGACTTCTCATTGATTCTTTTGTCCCACTCCTCATATTTATTCGTTATTCTGTCTGCATTTGTGTACCAAACCTTCAGCTTCTTTTCTATCACTGTGGTCCTAGGAGAATATTGGGGTTGGGGGAGTGGGAACCCTGGTGGGGGCCTATGGGGGGTTGTGGTGTGGGTGGGGTTTGTGATGAGGGGGCGTGGCAGAGTGCCCATAGGGGGCAGCTTTAGGGGTGAGGTTTGTGATGAGGGGGTTGGGGCAGATTGGTTGTGGTTGGAGTCCTTCTGCGGGTGTTTCTGTGGGGGTGTGTTTGCCTTTCCTCCTGGGTCTGGGTCCTAATCGTCTTCATCATTGCCTTTCGTTCCTCCTTTCGTCTTTGTACCCCCTCTTTCTTTTTTCTTGTATTCTATCGCAATCGAGGTACGTTCTCTGGTACTCCAGTTTGTACCTCAGTCATGCTTTCTCCTGCGGGATCCTGGTTAGAGCTGATTCTTTCTTGAAAATTACTTTGATAGGCCATTTCCTTCTGTTTGCAAACCACTCAAATCTCTGAAAATTTGTCACCTGGGTCGTGTTGTCCTCACCTATTGTTTTCATGATACCTTCAATCGTTTTTTCCTCCTCCTGCTTTCTTTCATCATAGGTTACCCCTTCTGCTTCTTGGAGCCCATACACAAAAACTGACCTCTCCCTTTCCTCCTCCCACTGTGTCTCCCATTGCATCCTCTGAGGTGTTTTAGTTCCTTCCATTGAAACATTCCTGTATTCAATCACTGTCCTTGCTGAAGCCTCTGTGCTCAATGAACTGTCTTTCGTGATCAGCTGTTCTTTGCTACTTCAGTTTTCAGTTAGAGTCTTTGCATATGGCATACTTTCATTGTCTTCAGACCTCTCATTTGACCTTAGAGTGCTCCTCATTTTTCCCTTTTTCCCACGTGGGTCTGATAGGGTCTTTGCATTCGGCATATCTTCTTTTCTTCCTACAGTGCCTTTGTCTGTGACTGATACAGAAGTTCCTGATATCATGTGTGTTCTGTCATTTGTCTCTCTAATCTGTTTCAGGTTTTTTTAGTTCCTCTTCTAATCACTGTATCCTATCTTCTGCTGCTAAGTCTTGTAGCCTCCACTTTCTGCTCTCATCAGCTATCTTCTTCTCAATTTTCTTGCCAACCTCTTCTATCTTCCTTCCCCACTCTTCCTCTCTTTTTTTCATCTCTAACTCCCAATCTTCCCACCCAGGTTCTTCTCTCCCCGGTTCATCCACCAGACCTCTGGTTCTCCGCCCTCTTGGGTAACCCATTTTTTTAGCACAGAAAGAAATTATGTATTTCACCACAGAGAGAAGGTTATGTATGTGGGGGGGATTAGGGAAAAGGCAAGGGGGGAGAGAGAGAGAGGGGGGGAGAGAGAAAGATAGAAATGGGGAGAGAGAGAGAGATAGAGAGAGAGAAGAGGGTGACGGAAAAGGCTATGGGAGAGAGAAAGAGAAATGAGAAGGAGTGAGGAGAAAGATAGAAAGAGAGAGAGAGAGAGACAGAGAGAGAGAGAGAGAGAGAGAGAGAGAGAGAGAGAGAGAGAGAGAGAGAGAGAGAGAGAGAGAGAGAGAGAGAGAGAGAGAGATAGAGAGAGAGAGAGAGAGAGAGAAGGAGAGAGAGAGGGAGAGAGAGAGAGAGAGCGAGAGAGAGGAGGCTAGGGGGAAAGGCTATGGGAGAGAGAGACAGATATATATATATATATATATATATATATATATATATATATATATATATATATATATATATATATATATATATATATATATGCAATAAGATCACAGTAAACAGGTGAACAGGTGATTTCAGAATATGGAAAACAACCAATGTGAAAGAATAGAGAAATTCCAAGTGCTTTCGTGACTACTCACTACTCGTGACTGAGTTAGGGAGGTATGCGTGGTCAGTTTCCAAAAGTTCGCTGATTGTTCATGTGTTTACCTGGAGTTTACCTGGAGAGAGTTTCGGGGGTCAACGCCCCCGCGGCCCGGTCTGTGACCAGGCCTCCTGGTGGATCAGCCCCTGATCAACTAGGCTGTTGCTGCTGGCTGCACGCAAACCAACGTACGAGCCACAGCCCGGCTGATCAGGAACTGACTTTAGGTGCTTGTCTAGTGCCAGCTTGAAGACTGCCAGGGGTCTGTTGGTAATCCCCCTTATGTGTGCTGGGAGGCAGTTGAACAGTCTCGGTCCCCTGACACTTATTGTATGGTCTCTTAACGTGCTAGTGACACCCCTGCTTTTCATTGGGGGGATGGTGCATCGTCTGCCAAGTCTTTTGCTTTCGTAGTGAGTGATTTTCGTGTGCAAGTTCGGTACTAGTCCCTCTAGGATTTTCCAGGTGTATATAATCATGTATCTCTCCCTCCTGCGTTCCAGGGAATACAGGTTTAGAAACCTCAAGCGCTCCCAGTAATTGAGGTGTTTTATCTCCGTTATGCGCGCCGTGAAATTTCTCTGTACATTTTCTAGGTCGGCAATTTCACCTGCCTTGAAAGGTGCTGTGTGGGTGTTTGTGTGCGTGTGTGTGAGCGTTAGCTGTCGCCAGCCTTCTAGCCTCGCTACCTTGGTTTAAATAAAATAAGTCACACTGTCAAACTTTTTGGGCTATCCTAGGTTCTCTACACGCATGCCCCTATGTACTGTGCCGTACTGTGCCTATGCACTTACTCGTGTATACTTCAAATAGCTATACTTACTTGCTTTCTGAATAAACCATGTTAGTGTTAGTTGTCTGACCTTAGTGCCTGCGCATGCACTACAGTGCCTGAGGTCCCCACACTTAATAAAGGACTAGAATTGGGAAGGGGATTAAGTGTTAAGTGCCCTAAGTATGATATTCAGCTCTCCAGAGCAGGGTTAATGACCCTCAGCTATCAGTAATCCACGGCCAGGCCAAGTTCCCTCACTGCAACAACAAAAGGCTTTGTACGTTACATCAGGCTCCCTCGTGCGCGATGATTCACGTTTTGATTCCTCTTCTATTTCTTCTTCAATGTATTCACTATACACTATATTCACTAACTCATCTATCACTGTATTCACTATACACTGTATTCACTAATTCAACCATCCTTGTCTCTTATCTCCCTGGCTTGGGTCATACTTATTCTGGTTGAATTTGGTATTTGGATGTGGCAATACCACCTACACCCACACTGGGCTTATGGCTATTTCTCTCTCTCGCGGCACTGATTCAAATTGTTTTTATGTAGCTGTGACCTTCACCTCCCTTTTCTGACTGGGACAGATCGTGTATCACTTTTCGGGTTGTTCACTGACACTGTCAACTTTCGACGACCCTGTCAGTAGCTTTCATGAACAAAAAACTAATAAAAATTATCGAGTGAAAACGATCTGTTACTCCTGTGTATGTGTGTTTGAGTGTATGTGTGTGTGTGTGCATGAGTCTAGTGACTTTCTTGATACGATTCAGGATTGCTCTTTAGAACAGGTTGTGACAGAACCAACTAGAGGAAACAATCTGCTTGACTTGGTTCTTGCCAACAAAGAATCACTAATTAATAATCTTGAGGTTAATGATGAGCTTGGGGAAAGTGATCACAAATCACTTACTTACAATATATCATGGAATTACCCAGATATAGCTTCCCAGACAACTTTTGTTCCGAGTAGGGAAATTAGATCTAACAAGAATGATCCCAAATGGATGAATAGATTAAAACATTTCTTTGGTCAAAACAGAGGCATATATAGGCGTATCAAAAGAAGGGATGGGAAGTTAAGAAATCAATATATTCAATTAAAGAGAGAAATAAAAAAAGGAATAAGAAAAGCAAAAAGGGATTATGAGGCTAAGGTCGCAAGGGATTCAAAGGTTAACCCTAAAGGGTTCTTTCAGGTATACAGAAGTAAGATTGGCCCACTTAAGAGTAACTCTGGTCAGATCACTGACAGTGATAAGGATATGTGTAAAATTCTAAATACCTACTTCCTCTCAGTTTTCACCCAGGAAAATACTAGCGATATTCCTGAAATAATAGATTATGTAGAACAGGATGATAATAAACTATGTACGATTGCGGTAACTAGTGACATGGTTCTAAGATAAATAGAGAAACTAAAACCTAACAAATCCCCAGGCCCTGATGAACTGTTTGCAAGGGTGTTAAAGGAATGTAAAGAGGAACTTAGCATACCTTTCGCTAATCTTTTTAACATATCACTACAAACTGGCATAGTGCCTGATAAGTGGAAAATGGCAAATGTAATACCTATTTACAAGGCAGGTGACAGGTCCTTGGCTTCGAACTATAGACCAATAAGCTTTACCTCCATAGTGGGAAAATTTATGGAATCAATAATTGCCAAAGCAATTCGTAGCCATCTTGACAGGCACAGATTGATTAATGAATCTCAACACGGTTTTACAAAGGGGCGTTCCTGTCTTACGAATTTACTAAATTTTTTCACTGTGTTTGAGGAGGTAGATCATGGTAATGAATATGTAAGGCTTTCGATAGAGTTCCACATCAGAGGCTATTGAGGAAACTTAAGGCACACGGAATAGGAGGAGAAATTTTTTCCTGGGTTGAGGCATGGCTGACAAATAGACAGCAGAGAGTTTGCATAAATGGGGAGAAATCAGAATGAGGGCACGTCACAAGCGGTGTTCCTCAGGGGTCAGTGTTGGGCCCGTTGTTGTTCACAATTTACATAAACGACATAGATGAGGGAATAAATAGCGACATAAGCAAATTTGCTGATGACACCAAAATAGGCCGTCCAATTCATTCTAATGAGGACATTAGAGAACTCCAGGATGATTTGAATAGATTGATGCAATGGTCGGAGAAGTGGCAGATGCAATTTAATATTGACAAATGCAAAGTTCTAAATGTTGGACAGTCAAATAACCATGCCACATATAAACTAAATAATGTAGATCTTAATACTACTTATTGCGAAAAGGATTTAGAAGTTCTGGTTAGCAGTAACCTAAAACCAAGACAACAGTGCATTAGTGTTCGCAATAAAGCTAACAGAATTCTTGGCTTCATATCTAGAAGCATAAATAATAGAAGTCCTCAGGTTGTTCTTCAACTCTATATATCCCTGGTTAGGCCTCATTTAGACTATGCTGCTCAGCCCTGGTCACCGTATTACAGAATGGATATAAACGCTCTGGAAAACGTACAAAGGAGGATGACAAAGATGATCCCATGTATCAAAAATCTTCCCTATGAGGATAGACTGAGGGCCCTGAATCTGCACTCTCTCGAAAGGCGTAGAATTAGGGGGGATATGATCGAGGTGTGTAAATGGAAAACAGGAATAAATAAAGGGGATGTAAATAGCGTGCTGAAAATTTCCAGCCAAGACAGGACTCGCAGCAATGGTTTCAAGTTGGAAAAATTCAGATTCAGGAAGGATATAGGAAAGCACTGGTTTGGTAATAGAGTTGTGGATGAGTGGAACAAACTCCCGAGTACAGTTATTGAGGCTAAAACGTTGTGTAGTTTTAAAAATAGGTTAGATAAATACGTGAGTGGGTGTGGGTGAGTGTGAGTTGGACCTGACTAGCTTGTGCTGCTGTGTCTGGTACAGTGCTCCATCCTTGAGTGGGGATGACCAGACTGGGTGGGTCATTGGGATAATCCGGGGATTGGGTTATTGGTCTAATCCGGGGGGGACATGGACCTGCTCCGCATTGGTCAGTAGGCCTGTTGCAGTGTTCATTCTTTCTTATGTTCTTATGTATGTGTGTCTGTGTGTGTGTCCTCACCTATTTGTGGCTGCAGGGGTCGAGTCTTAGCTCCTGGCCCCGCCTCTTCACCAGCTGCTACTGGACCCTCTCTCTCCCCGCTCCATGAGCTTTATCAAACCTCGTCTTAAAACTATGTATGGTTCCTGCCTCCACTACGTCACTTTCTAGGCTATTCCACTGCCTGACAACTCTATGACTGAAGAAATACTTCCTAATATCTCTCTGACTCATCTGTTTCTTCAACTTCCAATTATGACCTCTTGTATCTGTGTCCCCTCTCTGGAACATCCTGTCTTTGCCCACCTTGTTTATTCTGTGCAGTATTTTACATGTCGTTATCATGTCTCCCCTGACCCTCCTGTCCTCCAGTGTCGTCAGGCCGATTTTCCTTAACCTTTCTTCATAGGACATTCCCCTTTGCTCTGGAACTAACCTTTTCGCAAACCTTTGCACTTTCTCTAGTTTCTTGATGTGCTTTATCAAGTGCGGTTTCCAAACAGGCGCTGCATACTCTAGTATGGGCCTGACATTCACGGTGTACAGTGTCTTGAACGATTCCTTACTAAGGTATCTGAACGCTGTTCTCAGGTTTGCCAGGCGCCCATATGATGCAGCAGTTATCTGGTTGATGTGTGCTTCCGGAGACATGCTCCGTGTTATACTCACCCGAAGATGTTTCTCCTTGAGTGAGGTTTGCAGTCTTTGGCCACCAAGCCTATACTCTGTCTGCAGTCTTCTGTGCCATTCCCTTATCTTCATGACTTTGCATTTCGCAGGAGTAAATTCGAGAAGCCAGTTGCTGGACCAGGTGTCCAGCCTGTCCAGGTCTCTTTGAAGTCCTGCCCGGTCCTCATCTGATTTGATTCTCCTTATTATCTTCACATCGTCTGCGAACAGGGACACTCCTGAGTCTAACCCTTCCATCAAGTCGTTCACATATACCAAAAATAGCACTGGTCCTAGGACCGACCCCTGTGGGACCCCGCTCGTCACAGGTGCCCACTGTGATACATCATTACGTACCATGACTCGTTGTTGCCTCCCTGCCAGGTATTCTCTGATCCATTGCAGTGCCCTTCCTGTTATATGCACCTGATCCTCTAGCTTCTGCACTAACCTCTTGTGAGGAGCTGTGTCAAAGGCCTTCTTGCACTCCAAGAAGATGCAATCAACCCACCCCTCTCTCTCGTGTCTTACTTCTGTTACTTTATCATAAAACTCCAGAAGGTTTGCGACACAGGATTTGCCTTCCAAGAATCTGTGCTGGTTGGCGTTTATACTCTTGTTTCATTCCAGGTGCTCCACCACTCTCCTCCTGATAATTTTCTCCATAACTTTGCATACTATACAAGTCAGTGACATAGGTCTATAGTTAAGTGCCTCTTTTCCGCCTCCTTTTTTAAAAATGGGTACTACATTTGCCATCTTCCATACCTCAGGAAGTTGCCCAGTTTCCAGGGACGTGTTAAAGATTGTGGTAAGTGGCACACACAGTATATCCACTCCCTCTCTAAGGACATGCGTGGAGATGTCCGGTCCCATTGCCTTTGAGGTATCGATGTCCCTTAGCAGCTTCTTCACCTCCTCATCTGTATGTATGTCGTCAAACACCTGTTGGTATATTCCTTGCTGGTGTCCCCATCTGGTCTGTCCCCCCAAAGGCCTTCCTGTCTCCACTGTAAGTACTTCCTTAAATCTCATGTAGAGCTCCTCACATACCTCTTGATCGTTTCTTGTGAGTTCTCCACCTTGTTTCCTCAGCCTTATCACCTGGTCTTTGACTGTTTTCTTTCTCCTAATGTGGTTATACAGCAGTTTCGGGTCAGACTTGACATTCGATGCTATGTCATTTTCGTACTGTCGCTGGGCCTCCCTCCTTATCTGTGCATACTCGTTTCTGGCTCTTCTATTAATCTCCTTATTTTCCTGTGTCCTTTGCCTCCTGTACATTTTCAATTCTCTGGTGTACTTAGTTTTTGCCTCCCTACACCTTCGGGTAAACCAAGGACTCACTTTGGTCTTCCTATTATTTCTGTTTGCTTGGGAACAAACCTTTCCTCTGCCTCCTTGCACTTTGTTGCTACATATTCCATCATCTAGTTTACTGATTTTCCTACCAGTTCTTTGTCCCACTGAACGTCCTGCAGGAAGTTCCTCATACCTGTGTAGTCCCCCCTTTTATAGTTTGGTTTTTCTCATTCAATTCCTGTTACCTTCTCCACTTGTAACTCTACTATATAATCAAAACTCAGAACCACATGATCGCTAGCTCCAAGGGGCCTCTGGTAAGTGATGTCCTCAATGTCTGAACTGCTCAGGGTGAACACAAGATCCAGTCTTGCTGGCTCATCCTCCCCTCTCTCTCTGGTTGTGTCCCTGACATGTTGATGCATGAGGTTTTTCAAGTACCACATCCATCATCTTGGCTCTCCATTTTTCGGGACTCCAATGTGGCTCCAGGTTTTCCCAGTCGATCTCCCTGTGATTGAAATCGCCCATTACTAGTAACTTTGCTCTGCTGGAGTGAGCTCTCCCTGCCACCTCAGCCAGTGTGTCCACCATCGTACTCCTCTCTTGGCCTCCTGCAGTTCTCTGGTGGGCTAAACATCACTCCAATCACTACTTTATGTTCACCAGACTGAATTGTACCTACTTTGTAGTCTCTTTCTTCAATCACGTCCATGCCTTCCATTTCCTCAAATCCCCATCGGTTAGGTTAGTTAAGTTTTCTAAGATTCTTTTGGTGCAAAATTAATTTTTTTTAAATTAACATTAATGAAAAAAATATATCTTTAAACGTATAAGAAAAAAATTCAGAAAGAACTTAATTTTAAATGTGTTCTTGCTAATTGACCAGTTTTACATATTCGGCACGACATATATGTATATATATATATATATATATATATATATATATATATATATATATATATATATATATATATATATATATATATATATATATATATATATATCGTGCCGAATATGTAAAACTGGTCAATTAGCAAGAACTCATTTAAAATTAAGTCCTTTCTAAAATTTTCTCTTATACGTTTAAAGATATATTTTTTTCATTAATGTTAATGTAAAAATTTTTAATTTTGCTCCAAAAGAATCTTAGAAAACTTACCTAACCTTATTATAACAAGAACAATTTATTTTAGCCTAACCCAACTAAATATATTTTAGATTTGTTAACAATAATTTAATACTAAACAAATACAGTGAAATATTTTTTTTTTCGTTAGGTTCACAATGATTTTGGCGAAATTATTCCATATACAAATTTTCACTTGTCCTATATGGCAGGATGAACGTTGCTATTTAAGCCAAGATCGCAAATTCTGCCTATTCGGCACGACATATATATATCTATATATATATATATATATATATATATATATATATATATATATATATATATATATATATATATATACATATCGATTATTAGCTTATTAAACTTTGAATTGTTGGAGCAAAGTTTGTGTGTAATGGGGAGTTTTACACTCAGAAGCTTGGTAAGGCAATGGGAAATTCTTTTTCACTTGTCCATGGCAATTTGCACTGAAATCTTTCAAATATTCAAAAACATAATCATAAGTTATTGTTTCTCACAGCTTGTTATTAGCTAATGTACTGACAGTCTAGTTTTATATTTAAAATTTGTTGCCTTTTTCATGATGATAGATTTCCTCGGTGGTGGCAAAGAGCTCTTCATAGCACAGTAGAACTCATTCCTTCTATTCATCACTATAAGAGTTGCATTAAAAGTCTGCATGAGTGCAAAATTTTTCTCAGGTAGATTTTTTGTTTAAGGTGCTATAAAACCAAAATGCCGTTAATATTTATATTCTCCAGAAGCTGGTAATAGGCTTCTGCAGCAAAGATGTGGAGTTGTCCTCCTACGTGTTGGACCAAACCTGATTGCCAGGTGTTGTATGACCCTCATAGCCTAAGCACTTTATTAAGAAAGCAATGATAATATCCCGATAACAATTACAGATATGACGGTGCCCTCGTACTGGTGGTGGGAACGGTTGGTGTTGATGGTGTGGATGATGGGAACTCTGGTGTTAACACGAAGCTACTCTGGCAACCTCATGGCCTTGCTTGCAGTGAGACACATCTCTGAGCCTTACCAGTCCCGTAGACAAGTACTGGACGACCCTTCAGTTACAATGATATGGCTGAAGGGATCCGGGCTCGAGGATTATATAAAGGTTTGGAATTAAAAAGGAACGTTTTCTCGAAACTAAGTGACAAATAATATGATAAATGTAAATCCTGTCTACCATAAATTTTATAATTACAGTCAGTCGACTCAGGTATTTACTGGGAAATGGCCAATGCAGAGAAAATTGGTCGCCTTATTTGGAGAACACTACTACAGTTCCCAGGAGATGTCGACACCTTGGTGAGGAAAGGCCGCTACGTCCTCATGGATGCCAGCAATGGTGTAATTGGTTATATTGCTCAAGATTTCAGTAGGACAGGTAATATATACTCAAGATTTCTATTTTACACACACACACACACACACACACACACACACACACACACACACACACACACACACACACACACACACACACACACACACACACACACACACACACACAAATCGACAAATCAAGTTGATTTTCAGGACAGAAATGGTGCAAAACGGTGCAGCAGAAACTACTACTAACCGAAACAAAATACGAGTGGGCGTATCTCGACCACGACAGAAAGAGAAGAAAAGGACAGAAAATGAGAGAGTGGATACAAAGTTGCAAGTGGTAGGAAACAGAGAGAAGACTATAGATGGGCAGGGACATGCACAAGTGGGAGGACCAAGAAACGCAACCACTTATAGAACCACCCGCAGAACACTGCAAACAAAAAAATTAAACCAAAGCAAACCACACTTTGCACTCACAGCTCCCCCATACAAACCCCACCTACAGAGCAGCCTCCCACAGTCATGCCAGGTTTCCCACTCCTCCCAACCACCACAAACACCCCAGAATACAATTCTGGAAAAGCAGCTTGAGGTATGGTACACCAACGAAAATGGAATAACGAAACAGTGTGAGGAGTGGCATGAAAGAATCATGCATGCATCACTAGACATCATAGCATTCAGAAAATCAAGCTCAAAGGAACAATAACTCATGTGATCATTCCAACCGAATATTAAATTATGAGGAAAGATAGAGGGAACAGAGGGGGAAGGAGAGTTGTACTGCTCATCAAAAAAACAGTCAAGTTTTGAGGAGTTAGAAGGAGGGGACAGAAAGGAAGCAAAGAACTACATAGTAGGAACACTTCTGGTGGCCACGACAAGAGTACAGTGAGAGTAACAGAGCAATGGTTGTTACACTAGCTGAGGTGGCCAGCAGGGCTCACATGGGCAGGGCAAAGTTACTATTAGCGGGTGACTTCAGGCACAAGGAAATTGGAAAAGCCTGGAACAACATGGGGGACCAGCAAAGCTGAACCCAATATTCAATATTCAACTTGAGTAGTTCACACACTATGGACATCACATATGAAAGCCCTCTCGGAGCGAGTGATCACGTGGTCCTGATATTTGAATACATTGTAGAGCGAAAGGTGGAGAGGGAAGCAGCACAAGTAGGATAAGAAAAACCAAACTATAAACAAGGAGACTACACAGGTATGAGGAATTTCCTGTGTGACATACAGTGCGAAAGAAAACTGGCGGGAAAAGCAGTAAATAAAATTATGGAATGTGACCACAAAATGCAAGGAGGTCGAGAAAAGATTCATACCTAACTTCAACAAAATCAATAAGAAGATAGGAGAGAAGCTTACGACGACGTTTTGATCCGACTTGGACAATTTACAAAGTCACATTTACAAAGTGTTATTTTGTAAATGGTCCAAGTCGGACAGAAACGTCGTCTTCCATATGTGGGTTATTTGTGTATCATTCCAGTCACGGTATTGTGCCTTTTTTTGTTATTTAATCAATAGGAAGATCAGAATGAGCCCTTGGTTCACCCAAAGGTATATTATTATTATTATTATAATCAAGGGGGAAGCGCTAAACCCGGAGGATTATACAGCGTCCCAAAGGTATAGAGAGACCAGAACTAACTGAGCTAGAGAATGGAAAAAGTATAGAAGACGAAGGACCCAGGAAAATAAAAAAAAAATTACCGATGAGCAAGAAATAAATGAGTGGATAAGGAAGGAGAACTGGCAATAATTAAAGAACGACAAAACATCGAAGCCTAAATTTGTTTCAAATCTACTTCAGGAAGAAAATAACAGTCAAGACCAGGTAATCAGGCTGAGGAAGGAAGGAGGGGAGATTAAAAGATACAACAAAGAAGTGTGTGAAGAGCTAAACACGAGATTTAAAGAAGTTTTTTCAGTGTAGACAGAATGGACTCTAGCAAACCGGAAAGGTAGGGAACAACAACAAGTTCTGGACACACTACACACATCCGAGGAGGAGGTGAAGAGGCTGCTAAGTGAGCTAGACATCTCAACGGCTACGGGACCGGTCAACGTATCTTCCTGGGTCCTGACAGAAGGAGCAGAGGCACTCAGTGTGCAACTATCTACAATCTTAAAGAAGTCTATAGAAAAAAATGGAGACTGCCTGAAGTGTGGAAGACAGCAAATGTAGTCCCAGTCTTCAAGAAAGGAAAAAGATTGGTAGCATTAAAATACAGACCATTGTCACTGACATGTATAGTAAGAAAGGCGTGGAGATTCTTATCAGGAAAAGACTGGTGGAGCACTTAAAAAGAATAAGCTTACATACGATATTATTATAATCATGGGGGAGCGCTAAACCCGTAGGATTATACAGTGCACGTGGGGGAAGATGGAAGGTATTCAGGCTCAATTCAAGGAACCAGAGCACAGATACAATTCCCTAGATCAAGAGCTCTTCACCAGCGTCAAGGAACCTCCTTTGAGGGGCTTAAACACGATAACCAGCACTGTTTCAGGGAGGGAAAAATGTGATGAGAGGGGTTCCACTGAAGTCAGTGCTAGGGCCTGTGCTGTTTCTAGTATATATGAATGACATGACAGAAGGGATAGATTCAGATGTGGCCCTGTTTGTAGAAGACATGAAGCTAATTCGGAGAATTCAAGTGGATGAC
This sequence comes from Cherax quadricarinatus, assembly GCF_038502225.1. Taxonomy (NCBI): domain Eukaryota; kingdom Metazoa; phylum Arthropoda; class Malacostraca; order Decapoda; family Parastacidae; genus Cherax; species Cherax quadricarinatus. The sequence continues at coordinate 55,331,162 of NC_091300.1, read as the reverse complement.
GATCAGGCAGGATACAAAGGGATCTGGACAGGCTGAAAGCCTCATCCACTAAATGGCTCATTGAGTTTAACCCCACGAAAATCAAAGTTATGAAGATTGGGTAAGGTCAAAGAAGACCGCAGACAAAGTACAGGCTAGGGGCCAAAGACTGCAAACCTCTTACAATGTAAAGTCTTAGAGTGAGTATAATACCGAGCACATCTCCTGAGGCACACGTCAACCAAATAACGGCTGCAGCATATGGGCTCCTGGGAAACCTAAGAATAACATTTCAACACCTGAGTAAGCAGTCGTTCAAGACTTTATATACTGTGTATGCCATGCCCATATTGGATTATGCAGCACCGGTATGGATGCCATACCTGGTGAAGTACGTCAAGAAATTATTGAAAGTGCAAAGGTTTGCAACAAGACTAGTCCCGGAGCAAAATGGTATGTCCTACAAGGAAAGGTTAAGGGAAAACAACCTGACGACATTGGAGGACAGAAGGGATACAGGGGGATATAATAACAACATAAAAAATACTGAGAAGAATTGACAGGGTGGATGGTAATAATAATACCTCTATTTCTACAAGTACACTTACAGGGTATACACGCCTAGCTGACATCACTGATATACTACTGTATACAAAGCATCTTGTTATGTACGTAGAGCATTTCGGGCAAATTAGATCAATTTTGTCCCAGGATGTGACCCACATCAGTTGACTAACGCCCAAGTACCCATTTTACTGGTGAATGAACAGGGACAACAGGTGTAAGAAAACACGCCCATTCTTTCCACCCTTACCGGGAATCAAACCACGGGCCGTCAACTTATGGAGTGAGAAGCTTTGCCTACCGGGAAACGGGCCACCTTCATTACACACAGGGACAAGATGTTTCAGAGATTGTTCACAGCAACAAAGGGTCACAAATGGAAATTATTAGTAAGTGTAGCAATCTGGAGAGTGCTGTAGTATAGGCAGGATCCACACATAGCTTTAAGACGAGATATGATAAAGCTCATGGAGAGTGGACGAGCGAAGAGGCGGGGCCAGGAGTAGTGAATCAACCCCCCCTGTGTGTGTACTCACCTGCAAGAGGTGAGTACACACCTATCTCACACAGCCATACACGTACATACTTGGAGTCTATCTGGAGGGTATTCCGTGATCAACGCCTCCGCGGCCCGGTTCACGACCAGGCCTCCCGGTGAATAAGAGCCTGATTAACGAGGTTGTTACTGCTGGTTGCACGCAGTCCAATATACGAACCACAGCCCAACTGATCCGGCACTGACTTTAGGTATTTGTCCAGCTCCCTCTTATTGCTGGTGGGAGGCTGTTGAACAATCTTGGGCCCTGGACACTTTTTGCGTCTTCTCTTAGTGTACCAGTGACGCTCCTACTTTTCACTGGGGGTATGTTGCATCCCCTGCAAAGACTTTTGCTTTCGTATGGAGTGATTTCTGTGTGCATATTAGGGACCAGTCCCTGTAGAATCATCCAGGTGTAGATTATGATATATCTCTCTTGGCTGCGCTCCAGTGAGTACAAGTCAAGTGCTTTTAGGCTTTCCCAGTAGTTAAGGTGTTTGATGGAACTTATACGTGCAGTAAAGGTTCTCTGCACATTCTCTGGATCTGCAATTTCACCTGCCTTGAATGGGGATGTTACTGTACAGCAGTATTCCAGCCTTGAGAGAACAAGTGATTTAAAAAGGATCATCATTGGCTTGGCATCTCTTGTCTTGGATGTTCTCATTATCCATCCTATCAGTTTCCTCGCAGATGTGATCCTTGAAGGTGAAGTCTTCAGACATTACCGCACCCAGGACCTTCACATTACTTTTCTGCTCTATTGTGTGATTTGAGTTTGTAGTATACTCAGTCCTAGTTATTATTTCTCCCAGTTTTCCAAAACAGAGTAGTTGGAATTTGTCTTCACTGAACATCATATTGATCTCTGATGCCCATTGGAAAACTTGGTTTATATCTTCTTGGACCTTTGCTGTGTCCTAAATGGATGACATTCTCATGCACACACACATGTGTACATGTGTATAACAATGGGCGCCTGTGAAGAGAGGGGTCCCACAGGGGTCAGTTCTAGGACCAGTGCTATTTTTGGTATATGTGAATGGCATGATGGAAGGGATAGACTCAAAAGTGTGACTGTTCGCAGATGATGTGAAGTTAATGAGGAGAATTAATTCCGATGAGGATCAGGCAGGACTACAAAGAGACCTGAGAGGCTGAGCACGTGGTCAAGCAACTGGCTTCTCGAATTCAACCAGCCAAATGAAAAGTCATGAAGATTGGGGAAGGGCAAAGAAGACCGCAGACAGAGTATAGGCCAGGTGGCCAAAGACTACAAACTTTACTCAAGGAGAAAGATCTTGGGAAGAGCATAACACCGAGCAAGTTTCCGGAAGCACACAACAATCAGATAACTGCTGCAGGTTATGGGCCACTGGCAAACCTGAGAACAGCGTTCCAACACCTTAGTAAGGAATCATTCAAGACACTGTTCACCGTGTATGTCAGGCCCACACTGGAGTATGCGGCACCAGTTTGGAACCCACACCTGATCAACCACGTCAAGTAATTAGAAAAAGTGCAAAGGTTTGCAACAAGGTTAGTTCCGGAGCTCAGGGATATGTCCTACGACGAAAGGTTGAGGGAAATCGGCCTGACGACACTGGAGTACAGGAGGGTCAGGGGAGACATGATAACGACATACAAAATACTGTGTGGAATAGATAAGGTGGACTGAGACAGGATGTTCCAGAGAGGGGACACAGAACCAAGGGGCCATAATTGGAAGCTGAAGACTCAGACGAGTCAAAGGGATGTTAGGAAGTATTTCATCAGTCATAGAGTTGTTAGGAAGTGAAATAGTCTAGGAAGTGATGTAGTGGAGGCAGGACCCATGCATAGCTTTAAGACGAGGCATGATAAAGCTCATGGAGCAGAAAGAGAGAAGACCTAGTAGTGATCAGTGAAGAGGTGGGGCCAAGAACTGAGTTTCGACCCCTGCAACCACAAACAGCTGAGTACAAATAGATAAGAACATAAGAACATAAGAAAGGAGGAACACTGCAGGAGGCTTGCTGGCCCATACTAGGCAGGTCCTTTACAATTCATCCCACTAACAAAACATTTGCCCAACCCAATTTTCAATGCCACCGAAGAAACAAGCTCAGATGTGCAAGTCCCTCTCAAATCCAACCCCTCCCACTCATGTACTTATCCAACCTAAATTTGAAACTACCCAAAGTCCTAGCCTCAATAACCCAACTAGGTAGACTGTTCCACTCATCAACTACCCTATTTCCAAACCAATACTTTCCTATGTCCTTTCTAAATCTAAACTTATCTAATTTAAATCCATTACTGCGGGTTCTCTCTAGGAGAGACATCCTCAAGACCTTATTAATATCCCCTTTATTAATACCTATCTTCCACTTATACACTTCGATCAGGTCTCCCCTCATTCTTCGTCTAACAAGTGAATGTAACTTAAGAGTCTTCAATCTTTCTTCATAAGGAAGATTTCTAATGTTATGTATTAATTTAGTCATCCTACGCTGAATGTTTTCTAACGAATTTATGTCCATTTTGTAATACGGAGACCAGAACTGAGCTGCATAATCTAGGTGAGGCCTTACTAATGATGTATAAAGCTGCAGTATGACCTCTGGACTTCTGTTGCTTACACTTCTTGATATAAATCCCAGTAATCTATTTGCCTTATTGCGTACGCTTAGGCATTGCTGTCTTGGTTTAAGGTTGCTGCTCACCATAACCCCCAAGTCCTTTTCGAAATCTGTATGGCTAAGTTCTACATCATTTAACTTATAAGTACTAGGGTTATGGGTACTCCCAAGCTTCAGAACCTTGCATTTATCTACATTGAACTGCATCTGCCACTTTTCTGACCAAGAATAGAGTTTGTTTAAATCCTCCTGAAGTTCAATAACATCTACGTTTGAATCAATTATCCTACCTATCTTTGTGTCATCGGCGAATTTGCTCATATCACTAGTAATTCCCTCATCAAGATCATTGATATATATTATAAACAACAACGGGCCCAATACTGATCCCTGTGGAACGCCACTTGTTACAGATCCCCACTCGGATTTAACCCCATTTATGAACACTCTCTGCTTCCTGTCAGTGAGCCATGACTCGATCCACGAGAGCACTTTTCCCCCAATGCCATGAGCTGCCACTTTCTTTAACAGTCTATGGTGCGGAACTCTATCAAAAGCCTTACTAAAATCTAAGTAAATAATATCAAATTCTTTATTGTGGTCAACAGCCTCAAAAGCTTTACTGAAGAAAGTTAATAAATTAGTTAGACAAGACCGGCCTCTTGTGAATCCATGCTGAGTGCATGTGTACACATGTACACATGCACTCAAACACGCACACACACACACACACACACGAACTCACACAACAAACGACCACACAAAAATACATAAGTTTTACGTTCTGTGGTAACTAAAAAAGAAAAAAGGGTTGCCAGAGAGCTGCACAGAAAACCAGGGGACTGGAGGATGATTCTGGGAAGGAAGACTGGTTAGCAGAGCTCATGAAAAGGGAACAAGTCTGGGGAAGGAAGGGAGAAGAGCTTAGCAACAAAATGGAGGAGAGGATGGCTGTGTAGAGCAGGAAATGTGAACTACAAGTCAATGCAGCAGAGGCTAGGATACAGAGCTTAGTGGAGGAACCGAAAAAGCTGAAACAGTTTAAAGAACCAAAGAGGAGTAGTGACATGACATCAGGAGCTGCTTCAACAGTAACAAACGAAGGGACTGAAGGGAAGAAAGGAGTTAAGCTGAACACAGAGGCCCTATCAAGCCACAGCGATGCCCAAGAATAGCCGAGGAGGAAAAAACGACAGGCCACTGAGGTATAAGGACAATAGATAGAATGGGGATTGAAGAAAGGAAAGCTATGTCAGTGGCAATTAATAATAATAATACTATAATATCTTTATTTACAAGTACATGTACATGGTATAAAGATCTAGCTAACAACAACGACATACTACTATATAGAAAGCCCCTTGTTATGTAGAGCATTTCCGGAAAATTAGGTCATTGTCCTAGAGTGCGACCCACACAAGTTGACTAACTTCCAGGTACTCATTTTTCTGATGGTAAACATAGACATCCGGTGTAAAGAAACACGCCCAATGTTTCTACCAGTGCTGGGAATCGAATGCAGATCCTCGCCTTGTGAAGCAAGAGTTTTAACCACCAATGAGGGGGATGACAGGGAGAGGTCAGTTTTTGTTCATGGGCTCCAGGAAGTCGAAGAGGAAACTTATGAAGCAAGATGAAAGGGAGAAAAAAGTGATTGATAGTATCATTAAAGCAATAGGAGAGGACAAAGTGACCCAACTGTCAAATTTTCTGAGAATAGAGGAGTTTGCAAGGAAAAGAAACCGGCCAGTCAAAGTTTTTTTTCAAGTCAGAAACATCACAAAATCGGTCTCCTACTTCCACAAACCACAATGCACCCCCCAAACCAGAGTATTAGGAAGAAAGTTCAAGGTTTGCTACACAAATGTGGAAGGTAAAACAAATAAGTGTGAGGAGTGGGACGAAAGAACAAAGGAGACATCATAGCACTCACAGAAACGAGACTCATAGAGATGATAATGAGTGCGATCTTTCCATCCAGATATCTGATTCTGAAGAAAGACAGACGGAGCAAAGAGGGAGGACGAATTGCACTGCTCATCAAAACCTGGTGTGGATTTGAGGAAATGGAAGGAATGGACAAAATGGGTGAAAGGGACTACATACTAGCAACAATTCAGTTCAGTGATGCACAGCCCACCACAGCAACAGGAGGCCAAGAGAAAAATATGAAGAGAGCAACAAAGCAATGGTGGACACACTAGTTGAGGTGGCCAAAATGGCTCACTTGGATAAGGCAAAGTTACTAGTTATGGGTGATTTCAGTCACAAGGAGACTGACTGGGAATATCTGGAGCTACACAGGGGATCGAAAAAAAGAGAGACAAGTTGGACATGGTACTGGAAACGTTCGTGCGTCGACATGTTAGGGACAATACCAGACAGAGAGGAGAGGATGAACCAGCAAGACTGGACCTTGTGTTCACCTTGAGTAGTTCAGATATCGAGGACACTACATATCAAAGGCCCCTCGGAGCTAGTGATCATGTGATTCTGAGTTTGGAATATATAGTGGAGTTACAAGTTGAGAGGAAAACAAGAGTAGGATAGTAGAAGCCATACTACAAAAGGGAGGACTACACAGTCATTAGGAATTTCCTGCAACAGGATCAATGGGAAAGAGAATTGGGGGTAAAATCAGTAATCGAAATGGACTACACAACAACAAAAAGTAAGGACTTTGAGGAGAGGTTCGTTCCCATTGGGAACAAAAATAATAGGATGATCAGAACGAGCTCTTGGTTCACCCAAAGGTGCAGAGAGGCAAAAATTAAGTATTCTAGAAAATGAAAAATATAAAGAAGACGAAAGACCGAGCAAAATAAAGAGATTAGCCGAAGAGCCAGAAACGAATACGCACATATGAGGAGGGAGGCCAAGTGGCAAAACGAAAACGATATATCATCGACAGCCAAGTGTAACCTTAAGTTATTGAATATCCACACCAGGAAGAAAACGACAGTCAAGGACCAGGTAATCAGGCCGAGGAAGGAAGGAAAGTAGTTCACAAGAAACGACCGAGAAGTATGTGAGGAGCTCAATATGAGATTTAAAGAAGTATTTACAGTGGAGATAGGAAGGACTTCTGAAAGCCAGAATGGTGAGTACATCAACAAAGGATACACTAACAAGTGCTGGGCGAAATACATGCAACCGAGGAAGAGGTGAAGAAGCTGTTAAGTGAACTAGATATCTCAAAGGCGGTGGGACTGGACAACATCTCTCCGTGGGTCCTTAGAGAGGGAGAAAAGACGTTGTGTGTAACACTAACAACAGTCTTCAGCACATCGAAAATGAGCAACTACCCGAGGTGTGGAAGATGGCAAATGTTTGCAACTAGACTAGCCCCAGAGCTAAGGGGAATGTCCTACTAAGAAAGGTTAAGAGAAATTGCCCTGACGATACCGATGGACAGGATGGATGGGGGGACATGATAACGACATAAAATACTGCGAAGAATTGACTAGGTAGACAAAGACAGGATGTTCCAGAAATGGGAAGCAGCAACAAAGGGCCATAATTAGAAACGGAAGACTCAGAAGAGTCAGAGGAATCTTAGGACATATTTCTTCAGCTGTACAGTTGACAGGAAGTGGAATAGTCTGAATAGTGACGTAGTGGAGGCAGAATCCGTATATAGTTTTACTATGAAGTATGTTAAAGCCCGTCGAGCAGGGAAAGACAGGGCCTAGTAGCGACCAGTAAAGAGGTGGGGCCCAGGAGCTGTGATTCGACCCTTGTGCGAGTACACACACACACACACACACACACACACACACACACACACACATAAACATACACACACAGTCGCTCCCAGAGCACTAATACCACAACAGCATTCTCTCACATTATCCAGTCCTGCCTCCCACACCCCAAAATACAGTTCAGGAAAAAACGCTGAAGTTGTGGTACACCAACGCAGATGGAGTAATAAATAAGAATGAGTGGCAAAAAAATCATTGAGGTTTCCAAGGACATTGTGTCACTCACGGAGACGAAGCTCATGAAATTGATGACAAAGGAGGAGGAGGCATTGCGCTGCTCATCACAAACAATTGGAAGTTTTAGATGGGAGAACTAGGAAGATTTGTAGGGGATGACAACACAGAAGGAACACTTCAGACCGCTGGTTCAATAGTGATGATAGCAGTGATGTATAACCTGCCACAGACTAGCAGGAGACCAAGAGCTCGATGAGAGCAACAGAGTAATGGCGGCTACACTAACCGAGGTGGCCAGATGGGCCCAAATACTCGACATGCGGGATTTCAACCACAAGGAGATTGAATGGGAAATCCTTAACCAACATGGAAAACCAGAAGCGTGAAGGGTTAAGATGCTGGAGGCGGTGCTGGAAAAATTCGTGCATCAGCATGTTAGGGTAACAACCAGAGAGAGAGAGGAGACAATGAACCAGCAAGCTGAACCTAATTTTTACCACTAACACTTAAGACTTGGGATATTACAAATGACAGACCCCTTGGCACTAGGGATCACGTGGTCCTGAGTTTAGAATACATAGTAGAGTTGGAGAGTGAAGGACAAGAGAAGTGAAACTCCAAAAAAGAGGACTACACACGTATGTGGTAAATCCTGCAATAAGTACAATGGGAGAGCTAGTGGGTAACGTAGTAAATAAAAGGATTGAACACATGACCACATAGTGAAGGGAGGAATAGAAGTTCGAGCTATGGGACAATAGAAACAATAGGAAGACCAGAGTGAGCCCATAGTTTTCTCAGTGGTGCCAAGTGTGCTAATGCAAAAGAAATAGTATAGGAAGAAAAGAAGTCAGGAAAACTAGGAGTTGAGCTGTAGATCCAGAAATGAATATGCATGAATAAGGAGAGAGGCCCAGCTGCAATACGATAATGATATAGCATCAAAAACAAAATCTGACCCGAAGTTGTTATACAGCCACATTAGGAGGAAAACAATAGTCATGACCATATAATCGGCCTGAGGAAGGAAGGGGGAGAACTCTCAGAGAGCAACCAAGAAATGAGGACCTCAGCTCCAGATTTAGGGAGGTATTCTTAGTGGAGACAGAGGGGCTCAATCCGAGGCAGTAGGGTGCACCAGCAAGTGCTGAACACAGACTGTGAGGTGAAGAAACTGCTATGTGAACTAAATGCCTCGAATACGTTTGGTCCAGATAACATCTCACATTGGGTCCTGATAGAGGGAGTACACGCACTATGCATATTGTTAACATTCTTCAATAAATCTATAGAAACTGAGCAACTGCCTGAGGTATAGAAGACAGCAGACATAGTCCAATTTTTTAAAATAGGAGACAGACAGGCAACACAAAACTACAGACCAGTGTTGCTGACATGTTATTTTTTTTTTTTTTATTATCACACCGGCCGATTTGTCAGCATAGTTGCTGATCCCTGTATTCCCTGTATTATATAGCATAGCATATTAGTATCCTCCATGTGCTTTAGACACGAGATCCCTCGTAGGCCTTTGGCTTGGAGTGACGTCATAGGGATTCACATGGGCAGTGATCCCTCTGTCCCGGTCTCACTCGGCGGCAGACCTACAGTGCGTGAACAGGCTTGGCACCGGGCTCCATCTCTCATCTCAGTCTGACAATACACCTACCATCCTACAAGTGTGTCTACCTTATCCTACGAAATCTCCATTCAAGAACCCTTTACGATAAATGGTGACAGCGGTGAGCCTGTAATTCTGACGATTACAGCGATTTCTGGAGATAAAGTTGTCGACCAGCAAGACGGCCATTTCGTGTTACCAGTAGGCCTACCGAGGTTCACCCCATCCAGCTACCTCAAGCCAGCTACTCTACCAGCTTCTACATTATTCACTGGTCAGTCTCTTTGTATTAGTGTTAACTGCTTTTTGCATTACTCCCGAGGGGTTGACCCGAGTTTGCAAAATAAGCCAGCTTCCAGTCTGTGGTGGGGGAGTCAGAACACCCGAGCCCAGTCCAGCCTAGCCTACTCCATCTAATTATTTTGCCTGCCAAGCCAGCTTCCACCCCTGCTGTGCTCCTCGTGTGAAGTTATCAAGCTATTCTGTGTGAAGGGTTAAGATAAGCCAGCTAGCAACTAACCCAGGTGTCTTACCCCAGTACTCAGGCAAGCCACGTGACTAGTCTTCATCGCTTGTGATTCAAGTTCCAAGCATTCTGAGTGCTCCTTGTCATCCTTGTGGTGTTGTAGTATTTCGTGGGTTTATTTTAAGCAAGTCGGCTTAGAATTATCTTCGCGGCAGTGTGGGTTTTCTCAGTGAGGCTTACGACGTTCAACCCATAAGCCCAGCCACTCACGATCACGTGTGTCGCACCATTGCCGGTCTCAGACGCCTCGCTCAGCCATTACCCACAAACCCAACTACAGTCGGCCATTACAACTCACCTACCTCATCAGTGTTTTGGTGCACTGCTAAGGGTTGTAGCACCATATTTTAAGGACCACATAGGGGGTCAAGAGCTAGAGTGTGTTCGCGCCATCTTTATAAAGCCTCCTGTGTGTTGTCTCTCGCCGATTTAAGCGCAATTCTACGATCATCTGTGCAGAGGACAGCAGCAAGACGATATAAACAATCCATCAGTCTCATTCTTCAAGTTGTTACAGCTATAATATTTTTTTTTTAGAGACATTTGCGAGTGTTGAGACATTTCTTTTGTGTTCCCAGTGAATTTTTCTCTTAGTGACACTCAGTGACTCTTGATCAGACTCAGTGTTTATCATGTACTGATTGCATTCATTTCTTTTAATCTCCTTAATTCAGTGTTAATTTTCGTGCATTATTTTATATCTGTTGTGTTGTGTTTCTTTTTATACACACTTGAAGTAAGTACTTAGTGTTTCCTTTGTTGTGTGTGCAACATATGAGCAGTATAGAACTTGTGTTTAAACTTCAGAATTCCAGTGAATTAACTCAGTAAATTTTTCACCTCATATTCTGCATCACAACTCAGTGTTGTCTGTTATTTTTTTTTCTTCCCAGCATTTGTGTAATTCTATTTTTGTTCCCTGTGTGTTGAACATTCTTGTGTTCATATTCCTTTATTCAGCCAGTGTTTAATTTGTCTTATTTCCACAGACAATAGTGCCATTTTTAAAGCTCCAGCAAGAAATCTGTTTACAAAATTTTTTAAAACATCAAGTTTCATTGCAAGAAAATTCTAGTATTGTGTGTATGTTGATGTGTTCTGCATCACTGTAAGTGTTGTATTTCTTTTTGTTGTGTGTTTTAGCACCTATTATTTTTCATGTTTTATTGAACAAATTCACTCTTAGTGCAATTTTTAAGTTCTCCTTCTAAAGTAAATTGTTCTTTTGCTTGTTGTTTAAGTGCAGTTAAGAGTTAAAGTGTTCATTCCTTGATATATTTCTTTTCTTGTGTGTTATAATTTTTATTATTGCACATAGACTCATTTTGCAATAATTCTTGTGCAAATATTGTGTTGCTATTAAAGTTTTTCTTGCAGAAAATTTTATGCAGTGTTGTGCAATACAGTTTCTTACAGTGCAGTTTCTTATGCTCTGTTCTGTGCATAGTATTTTATTCTGTCTGTCATTTTAATTTTTATTTCAGCGAATTGTGTGTTGTTTTAATTTTTGCACAAGTTTATTGAGTCCATTTTATTATTTTATTGTGTATTTTCCTTGTTGCATTGAAAGTAAAGACAACTCACTGTGCCATTTATTCAATTTAAAGTAAAAGTTGAGCATATTAGATTTGAGCAAAGTACAAGTTCTCTTGATTTTCAGTGTTTGCTAAGTTGCATATTCTTCTTGTGAGTTCTTTGCTTACTGTGTAACTTGTCAATTTTTAATTACTTATGCAGAATAGTTAAGCATTTTTTTCCATTTAAGCTTATTGTGTCATTCTCTCCATTTTTCTTGACTTATGCCCTTCAGTATTTTCACTGAGAAGATGTCCCAGTCACTTTTGAACGTTCACTTAGTGTATCATTCCAGTCAAAGTCAATATGAATCAGTCCATAGTAACAATATTCCCTTACTGACTGAAAGACAATACCTAGCCCTTGAGCAATGTGTTTGTTCTCACAGCTTGTATCTGAGATTTGTTAAAGTGCTGCTAAATGTGAAGTTCAGATTAAGTTCCTATAGATCCACGAATTACTTATTAACGTAGCCGAGCGGTCAGGCACTAGTAATTCTGTCACTCCCATCTGTGTTCCACCTATACCTTCAGACTTGCAGGATAGTGTTCCGTTGCCTCAAGTGTCCGGGGACACTCAGACTGCCTTGAGTGCACAGCCTATCCCTGCAATGACTGCTAGTTCGAGTAGTAGTTTCTCCACAGGGGATGCCTTGTCAGAAAACGATTACTTGCAACTAGTAATGCCATCTCTTGTTGATGTGACATGCTGTCTGCAGAAAGACGTCTCTGTTACAGCAAGTGTTCTCACTAGAGTGTCTGTTGTTGTTCCTTGTGTTTCAGATGGTGATCCCATCCTAGTTGACAGTAATCAGTGCATTGTAAGAAGTTATTTCTCGAGTAACTTTCACATGTTAACGTTTGTAAGTGTAGTTTCTTTATAGCTGATACCTCGTGTCACTGTGTGCGACTCAGATTGAATATCAGCATTGTTCACCGTGTTCATTTCTTTCTCCTGTGCTTGCAGTTGAGATAGTAGATTCGTTCTCCCTTGCTCATATTGCGTGTTATAGCGTTAATTTTTTTTTCAACCGGGGGGAGTCATCCACCCCACCGAGTTTGTTCTTTCCTCCAGTAAGGAAGAACTGTTACCTTTATTCCAGAACAAACAGCCTACTGGAAGGTTAGCCAGATGGACCTTGACTATCCAAGAGTTCAATTCCACTTTTGAAAATTTACCTGGCAAGTCAAATGTAGTCGCAGATGCTTTATCACGACACGTTAGTGTAGTTACTGCAGATCCTCCATTTACTGTCGAGGATGTCAAAAATGCCCAGAGAACCGATCCCTTGTGTTCTGGTGTGATTCGATTCCTGCTCCAGGAAGAGCTTATTCTTACTGTGAAGCCACCAGTACCCATTAGTGACTTTGTAATGAGCCAAGAATTACTGTATCGAATAGTCGAGTTGAGTACTCCTAGCAGACGAGTTAGTAATTCCACAGTCACTAGTGATTGTAGTTGTATCTTTTGTAGATACTCGTTCAGATCTCTCTCAGTCAAGGCATGTGTTAGCCATTGCAGAGGAATTCAATCCTCCCAGAGATGATAACCATTCTGCATACGTAAACCTTACCCTCGCAGAATTGGGTTTAAGTGTAAACAGTCTGTATAATTAGATGTCCGAGATGAATGAATTTGTCAATTGTGTGTTTTATTATTTGCTGATCAGTTTGTCAGAAATTTTCGTGTTCACGTTCCCTCCGTATTCTGAGAATTAACAGTCTAGATTTGTGTGCACCGAATCTGCCTTTCTGTTAAACACTTCTTTGTATATAATTATTCTTCCTCAGAATCCGTAGAGTGCATGAATACAGATCGATCGATCAATTCCATCCATATTGTATAATGATTTGTACTTATAGTTTGTAATGATTACGTTAACACCCATTACGTCAAAATCATGTTGTACCATCCATTAGTTCTAAGTTATATATGCATTTGTTATTGTATAGAATCAGCCCAGATCCGCCTGCCTGTTCAGCCTATAGATAGTAGTGTATGTCGGGACGACATACGTAACATGACCGAGCTGTCAGCATAGTTGCTGATCCCTGTATTCCCTGTATTATATAGCATAGCATATTAGTATCCTCCATGTGCTTTAGACACGAGATCCCTCGTAGGCCTTTGGCTTGGAGTGACGTCATAGGGATTCACATGGGCAGTGATCCCTCTGTCCCGGTCTCACTCGGCGGCAGACCTACAGTGCGTGAACAGGCTTGGCACCGGGCTCCATCTCTCATCTCAGTCTGACAATACACCTACCATCCTACAAGTGTGTCTACCTTATCCTACGAAATCTCCATTCAAGAACCCGAAAAAGAAAAACTTTCACCATCATTCACTCCATCACTGTCTTGCCAGAAGGGTGCTTTACACTACAGTTTTTAAACTGCAACATTAACACCCCTCCTTCAGAGTGCAGGCACTGTACTTCCCATCTCCAGGACTCAAGTCCGGCCTGCCGGTTTCCCTGAATCCCTTCATAAATGTTACTTTGCTCACACTCCAACAGCACGTCAAGTATTAAAAACCATTTGTCTCCATTCACTCCTATCAAACACGCTCACGCATGCCTGCTGGAAGTCCAAGCCCCTCGCACACAAAACCTCCTTTACCCCCTCCCTCCAACCCTTCCTAGGCCGACCCCTACCCCGCCTTCCTTCCACTACAGACTGATACACTCTTGAAGTCATTCTGTTTCGCTCCATTCTCTCTACATGTCCGAACCACCTCAACAACCCTTCCTCAGCCCTCTGGACAACAGTTTTGGTAATCCCGCACCTCCTCCTAACTTCCAAACTACGAATTCTCTGCATTATATTCACACCACACATTGCCCTCAGACATGACATCTCCACTGCCTCCAGCCTTCTCCTCGCTGCAACATTCATCACCCACGCTTCACACCCATATAAGAGCGTTGGTAAAACTATACTCTCATACATTCCCCTCTTTGCCTCCAAGGACAAAGTTCTTTGTCTCCACAGACTCCTAAGTGCACCACTCACTCTTTTTCCCTCATCAATTCTATGATTCACCTCATCTTTCATAGACCCATCCGCTGACACGTCCACTCCCAAATATCTGAATACGTTCACCTCCTCCATACTCTCTCCCTCCAATCTGATATTCAATCTTTCATCACCTAATCTTTTTGTTATCCTCATAACCTTACTCTTTCCTGTATTCACCTTTAATTTTCTTCTTTTGCACACCCCACCAAATTCATCCACCAATCTCTGCAACTTCTCTTCAGAATCTCCCAAGAGCACAGTGTCATCAGCAAAGAGCAGCTGTGACAACTCCCACTTTGTGTGTGATTCTTTATCTTTTAACTCCACGCCTCTTGCCAAGACCCTCGCATGTATAGAATGTAAAGTTATGTAGAAGATTATCAAGAGAAATGTTGTAGAGCACATAAAATCGAACAGCTTCTCTCATGATAGCCAGCATATCTTGAAGGAAGGGAAATCATGTGTCACAAACCTACTGGATTAGTACAAGGAACCAGAAGACAGGAGAGAGAAGGTTGGGTAGACTGCATCTTCTTGGACTGTCAGAAGGCTTTCGACACAGTACCACACAAGAGACTGGTGGAAAAATTAGATAAGCAGGCAGGAATAGAAGTGAAAGTACTGCAGTAGATAAAGAAATACTCAACGGGAAGGAAACAACACATGCTAATAGTGAAGATGCAACGGCCCTATCAGCCCCTTCAAAGAATATTTGATAGGACCGATTCCTACTTAGGGAAATAAAATATAGAAAAAAATCAATAATAATATAATAAGGCAAACAAGTTTATTAATAATATGCAAAACTTATATATGATATAAGACAATTAAACATGAATATAATCCTACCTGAAGCACATAATGAAAATTAAATATATATATTTCTTGTAAATCAAAGCTAATATAAATAAGAAAAATAATAAAGCTAATTGATGGATTTCCACAATGCCGCTGTCCCAGACACACACCTCCAGAATCATTTGGAGCTTGGAACGCCGTGCCAATATGGATATATTGGTGGATGTGACCATTGTGACCACTGAATACAGTAGAAGATGACCTCCAACATGTGTAGAGATTCAGTAGATCTGTGGTACTGGGTTCTCGGAAGTTTCATCCTAAGCCACTATTCAACCAAATGGAAAGTTGGAGAACGACTGTAGGTATGATGACTGCAGCGTATCAAAACGAGTGGGAGAGAAACTGTGGAGTTTTATTAAACACGCAACATGCTGAGTTCAACTCATATGATGAAGAGTTTCGTTAAAGATGCAGGTTGTTGTCAAGGATCTAAGCCTAGATCCTGCTGTCCAACTTGTCTCACCGGTGTCACATGACGCTGGCCGGCAATCAAGGAGACTAGATGGGATCCGAAAGTCAAGTGACTTCAGTCCGGTCGGAGGGTCCCAAGTCAACTCCCACTGGGTGGAAAAAGGGGAGGAATGGTGGTAATAATGTACACAACATTCAGAACAAGCATTCTGCCAAACAAACTACTACCACCACTCATTCATACTTCCAGCCTTATATAATAAACTTTTCCCTCACATTAGTATGTGACAAGGTGTCACAGTGCGCACTTTTGCCGAGTGGAGTTCCAAAAGGGTCAGTCTTAGGTCCGGTGCTGTTTCTTGTATATTTGAATGACATGACCTACCTGAAGTCTATCTGGAGAGTGTTCCTGGGATCAACGTCCTCGTGGCTCAGTCCATGACCAGGCCTCCCGATGGATCAGGGTATAATCAACTAGGTTGTTACTGCTGGCCATACATTGTCCAACGTACGAACCACAGTCCGGCTGATCTGGCACTGGCTTTAAGTAATTTTCCATCTCCCTTTTGAAGGAAAGCATGGGTCTATTGATAATTCCCCTTATGGCTGGTGGTAGGCTGTTGAAGTCTTGGGTCCTGGACACTCACTATGTTTTCTCTTCGTATACTAATGGCGCCCCTACTTATCATTGGAGGAATGTTGCATCGCCTGCCAAGTCTTTTGCTTTCGTATGGAGTGATTTCTGTGTGCATATTAGGGACCAGTCCCTCCAGAATCTTCCAGGTGTAGATTATGATGTCTCTCGCCTGTGTTCCAGTAAGTACAAGTCAAGTGCTTCCAAGCGTTCCCTGTAGCTAAGATGGTTAACGGAACTAATATGTACAGTAAAGGGTCTCTGTACATTTTCTAGATCTGCGATTTCACCTGCTTTGAATGGAGATGTTAATGAACAGCAGTATTCCAGCCTAAAGTGAACAAGTGATTTAAAAAGGCTCATCATTGGCTTGGCATCTCTTGTCTTGAATGTTCTCGTTATCCATCCTATCACTTTCCTCGAAGATATGATAGTGACACTGTTGTTATCCTTGAAGGTGAGATCCTCAGACATTACCACTCCCTGGTCCTTCTCATTACTTTTCTGCTTTATTGTGTGATTTAAGTTTGTAGTATACTCAGTTTTCCATAACTGAATAGTTGGAATTTGTCTTCATTGAACATCATATTGTTGCCCGTTGTCCATTGGAAAACTTGGTTTATATCTTCTTGGAAATTTGCCTTGTCCTCAGTGGATGACACTCTCATACATATCCTAGTATCGTCTGCAAAGAATGATATAGTGCTATGGTTTACATCTCTGTCTATGTCTGATATGAGGATGAGGAACAGAATAGTGACTAGTACTGTGCCTTGTGGAACGGAGCTCTTCACTTTGGCAGCTTCCGATTTAACTCTGTTTACCACTACTCTTTGTATTCGATAGGTTAGAAAGTTGAAGATCCATCTGTCCATTTTTCAGTTATCCCTTTAGCATTCATTTTGTGTGTTTTACACCATGATTGTACTTTTCAAAAACTTTTGCAAAATCTGTGTATACTAGATCTGCATTCTGTTTGTTTTCCAGTGCGTCCAAGACCATATCATTGTGGTGCAGTAGGTGCGAGAGGCAGGAGCGATCTGCTCTGAATTCATGTTGCCCTGTATTGTGCATTTGTTGGGAATCCAAATGGTTCGCAATTCTTCTTCTCAGACTCATTCAAAGATTTTTGTGATGGGGATGTTAGAGCTAATGGTTTATAGTTCTTAGCTATTGCTTTGCTGCCACCTTTATGGAGTGGGGTTATATCCGTTAGTTTTAGTGACTGGAATCTCACCTATGTTAATGCTCCTTCTCCATAGCATACTTAGGGCCAACGAGAGGGGGTTTCTTGCAGTTCTTAATGTACAGAGTTCCACGAGTGCATGGGCATGTTGTCAATGGCTTTCTCAAAATCCAGTGGAGTTAGGATTATGTCAGAAATTTGGCATACACTTACAGTGTTGAGAGGCTCAATCATGAAAAAAATGTTTTGATTGTCGCTCTTTAGACTGATTAGTGGCTCGCTAAACACGGAATCGAATTGAGATGTCAGTATCTTATTCAACTCTTTGTTGCCTTTTGAGTAAGTTCCATCTTGTCAGAGCATGGACCCTATACTACATGTGGTTTTTTGCTTTGTTTTTGGCATATGAAAAGAAATATTTCGAATTTCTTTCAATTTCACAAATTGCTTTCAGCTCTCCTGGATCCTGCATGAGTTCATTTACTTAAGCACAACATTTTCCACTTCCCAGGTTAGCGATTCCTTCCATGTTTCAGATAATCTAGCATTCTTGAGGGGTTCAGTGATTCTTCACCTTCTCCTGTAGAGAGAGCATCTCTCTCTCCAGTTTACTTCTTCTCTTCTTTTTTTCTTAGGGGAAATACGCCTTGAACATACTTCATCTACCAGGAAGTTGACCTCTTCAAGACACTGGTTAGGGTCCATGTTATTTAAGATATCTTCCCAACATGTTTCATTAAGGGCATTGTTTACCTGGTACCAGTCGATATTCTTGTTGGTGAAGTGGAATTTGGTGAAGACACTCTCATAGCTGTAAGCATTTTGCTGATCAGGACCCCTGTGCATGTACATCTGTACATCGATTAGATTGTGATCAGATTTAGCTTTTCTATTATGTTTCTTACCAGGTCCTCATTATTTGTGATAATAAAATCAAGTGTGTTATCCAGTCTTGTTGGCTCCACTATCTGCTGGATTAGGGTGCGTTTATTGCAGAAATTCAGCAGCCGATGTGTGTGTGTGTGTGTGTGTGTGTGTGTGTGTGTGTGTGTGTGTGTGTGTGTGTGATTATTCATCTGAGCTACCTCCAGAAATTATTTCTGCTACTACCTCATTTGCTACATTCTTCCATTTTGTATGTCTTAGATTGAAATCACCAAGTACCAAGATGCTTGGGGATGGGGCTAGAAGGTTTTCCATACAATAATCAATTTTCAAGAGCTGTTCCTCGAGCTGTTAGGAAGTTGCATCTGGTGGCTTATTACATGCACAATGACTAAGTTTTGGTTCTCGATCTTTATTATTAGAACTTCAACTACATCATTTGTGGTGTTCAGTATCTCCGAGCAAATGAGCGACTCTTTGACATACAGGCCAACCCCTCCTTGTTTCCTGTTCTTTCTGTCGCATCTGAAAAGGCTGTACGCAGTTATCCATATTTCATTGTCAAAGGGATCTTTTGCGTGGGTCTGTGAAGGCTGCAAACATTGAATTTTACTCCCCTGGAAGTACACTGATGAAAGGTATTTTGTTGTTGGTGGATCGCATAAGGCCATGTATATTAGCAAATATAAATGAAGTCGCGTTGCGCGTTTATTGGTGGGATTTTGTTATTGGCATCAGTAGCTGTGATTCTTGAGGGACCACTGGTTGTCTCCAGTTCAGCAAGGCTCCAAGGTGGTGAACTATTTCGGTTATTTATTTCCATTTTCTTTCTTCGTTTCCTGCCATTAAAAAATAATCACTTGGTGTGGAGTTGATGAAAACACTGTAACTACCAAGATCTGTTTTATTGAGTGTGTACCTATTGGTCCCTTTTAGGTGGTATGCAGGGCAGGTGGTGTTAAAACTTTGTTTTTTTTTTTTTTTGAGGACTGAAGAGTGGCACATCTCAGTGTGGAGGAATTTGCAAGAGGTGGATGTATTCCCAATTTGTGCATATCATAAAACTGCGCTACAGTCTTCGATAGGCAAACAGGACACACACACACTGCTGCCAGATATGACGAAAAATCATCTTTTTGTGGTAGCATGTCGTGTGTTAAGCATTGGTCCTGCATCACTGGTAGCTAAGGCCATCAACCCTACCTTTGGAGAGCTGAATTTTATATACAAAAGTACATAGCATTTAGTAAGGAAGAGAAGCTGGTTAGGAAAGTGTGGGTAGTTGTATGTTAGGGTCGTGTGCGTGCAGAAGGCCTAAGGTCACAGACAGAGCCACACACGCCACACACACACACACACACACACACACACACACACACACACACACACACACACACACACACACACACACACACATATATATATATATATATATATATATATATATATATATTAACATTAAGGAACAGTGCCGTAAATGTTTCATGCCTCCGCATTAGCGAGAGCTGTCACATATGTGATAACACACACACACACTCGTGCACACACACATACACATACCTATTTCCACACCCCGGCAAAACACACACACAACCCCACACAAACCCACTAGTGCACACAAATATACTCAAACCTAAACTGCATGTATACACACACACGCACACACACACACACACACACACACACACACACACACACACACACACACACACACACACACACACACACACACAGGAGAGCACACATGGGGGGAACAAAGTTACTAGTTATGGGTGATTTCAATCACAAGGAAATTGACTGGGAAAACCTGGAGCCCCATGGGGGTCCCGAAACATGGAGAGCCAAGATGATGGATGTGGTACTGGAAAACCTCATGCATCAACATGTTAGAGACACTACCAGAGAGAGAGGAGAGGATGACTAGCAAGGTTGGACCTTGTATTCACCATGAGTAGTTCGGACATCGAGGATATCATGTATGAAAGGCCCCTGGGAGCTAGTGATCATGTGGTTCTGTGCTTCGACTACATAGTTGAGCTCCAAGTGGAGAGAGTAGCAGGAATAGGCTGGGAAAAACCAAACTACAAAAGGGGGAACTACTCAGGCATGAGGAACTTCCTTCAAGACATTCAGTGGGAGAGGGAACTGACAGGAAAACCAGTACAAGAAATGATGGACTATGTAGCAACAAAATGCAAGGAGGCAGAGGAGAGGTTTGTTCCCAAGGGAAACAGAAATAATGGGAAGAACAGAACGAGTCCTTCGTTCACCCAAAGGTGTAGGAAGGCAAAAACTAGGTGTACTAGAGAATGGAAAAGGTACAGAAGACAGAGAACTCAGGAAAATAAAGAAATCAGCCGAAGAGCCAGAAACGAATATGCACAGATAAGAAGGGAGGCTCAGAGACAATATGAAAATGACATAGCATCAAAAGTAAAGACTGACCCGAAACTGTTGTACAGCCACATCAGGAGGAAAACAACAGTCAAGGACCAGGTAATCAGACTGAGGAAGGGTGATGGGGAATTCACAAGAAACGACCGAGAGGTTTGTCAGGAGCTCAACACAAGATTTAAAGAGGTATTTACAGTGGAAACCAGTAGGACTCCAAGAAATCAGAACAGGGGGGCACACCAGCAAGTGCTGGATGAGGTACATATAACCAAGGAGGAGTTGAAGAAGCTCCTATGCGAACTTGACACCTCAAAGGCGGTGGGACCAGACAACATCTCTCCATGGGTCCTTAAAGAGGGAGCAGAAATATTGTGTGAGCCATTAACAAAGATCTTCAACACATCATTTGAAACTGGGCAACTCCCTGAGGTATGGAAAATGGCAAATGTAGTCCCAATTTCTAAAAAAGGGAGACAGACATGAGGCACTAAACTACAGACCGGTATCACTAACGTGTATAGTATGCAAGGTCATGGAGAAGATCATCAGGAGGAGAGTGGTGGGGCACCTGGAAAGAAACAAGTGTATAATTGACAACCAGCACGGTTTCAGGGAAGGAAAATCCTGTGCCACAAACCTACTAGAGTTTTATGACAAGGTGACAGAAGTAAGACAAGAGAGAGAGGGGTGGATCGACTGCATATTTTTGGACTGCAAGAAGGCCTTCGACACAGTTCCTCACAAGAGGTTACTGCAAAAGCTAGAGGACCAGGCACACATTACAGGAAAGGCACTGCAATGGATCAGAGAATACCTGACAGGGAGGCAACAACGAGTCATGGTACGCGACGAGGTGTCAGAGTGGGCGCCTGTGACAAGCGGGGTTCCACAGGGGTCAGTCCTAGGACCTGTGCTGTTCTTGGTATATGTGAATGACATAACGGAAGGGATAGACTCAGAAGTGTCCTTGTTTGCAGATGATGTGAAGTTAATGAGAAGAATCAAATCGGACGAGGATCAGGCAGGACTACAAAGAGACCTGGACAGGCTACAAGCCTGGTCCAGCAACTGGCTCCTTGAATTTAACCCTGCCAAATGCAAAGTCATGAAGATTGGGGAAGGGCAAAGAAGACCGCAGACACAATATAGTTTAGATGGCCAAAGACTGCAAACCTCACTCAAGGAAAAAGATCTGGGGGTGAGTATAACACCGAGCATATCTCCTGAGGCGCACATCAATCAGATAACTGCTGCAGCATACGGGCGCCTGGCAAACCTACGGATAGCGTTCCGATACCTCAGTAAGGATTCGTTTAAGACTCTGTATACCATCTACGTCAGGCCCATACTGGAGTATGCAGCACCAGTTTGGAATCCACACCTAGTCAAGCACGTCAAGAAATTAGAGAAAGTGCAAAGGTTTGCAACAAGACTAGTCCCAGAGCTACGGGGATTGTGGAGAAATTTTCTCCAGGAGGGGGGTATCAGCCCCCTTCAGCCCTTTCAGCCCTGAGGGGCCAAGCCTCTCAGCCCTGAGGGGCCACTCAGAAGGGGCGAGCGTCTTGTTTACTGCTAGAGTGAGTAATTGATCACAGATGCTATGCCACGTAGTCAAGTGACCTCTGCTCCTTGCAGCGGTGTTGCAAAGTGTATTTTTATAAGAGACAATACATTCTTACTTTAGCAGGACAATTAAGGAAAATCCTGCTCCCACTTTATTACCATAGTAAAGATAGTGTACATTGTTGTCTATGATTAAGACAGCAAGAAACAAACATTCTGCTTTGCTTCATCGAGGAGGTGACAAGGATGCAAGGTACTAGGTCAGCGTTTTTTTTTTTTGTGCTGGGGGCAGTGACGGCATGGAGCGCTGTGGCGTCTGGCAGACTATCGTTGACTCTAGGGAGAGTGACACTGACGCCAGGAGATCTGTGCGTTAGTGTGGACAAAGTGTCTCACAAAACACGATAAACATAGGAGAAGTGTGATCAGCTTCTCTTGTGATACATTGTGAACAATAAAGACAAATCTTGTGGAACATAGTGTACCAGTGTGCGTTTCCTAGACAATGAAAGACGTGGACATCCAAGGACACTTCAGCTTCTATCAAGTCACCGATACCTGTCGAAGGTGTTGAGAACACCATAGCTCACGTTACAAAGAGCAAGGTATGTTACGAATTTCTTGTAGATCGGGGGATTGCGCAATTCTTGAGTCACAAGGAGTTTGTAATCAACCTATAATCGGCAGTAAGGTGTGGACTTTTGAGTCCAAACGAGTAGGTATTTCGTCAGCCATCATCGAATGAAATATGCTGACATAACACCCCCTAGGGGTAATTTATACTTACAAATTGTATCTCTTGACAGCCCACTGTTGTGATGGTTTCGACAGCTTCTAGACCTCGTCTGCAGGGGCGGCTGTGTAGACGATTTGCTGTCATTTATCAGCTAAGTGTTCATTATATATAGTTATAATAAACACAGCAGGTAAGGCCAAAAATCTCAAAAGAGTTTTTGGTCGTGCTCGAACCAGATAAAGACCACACTGTGGTCCAAATATGTTGTACTACAGTGTACAAATAACCTATGAGCCAAGGTCCTTCGAAAAAAGATGTAAAACTAGTGTTTTACAATATAAATCAGTATAAATGAGTCCCTCCAGACTCAATCACAGAGAATGGGCAGCCAAAAGAAAACGGGCGCTCACCCAGCATTCACCCAATGAAAACGGGAGCTGGGTGACTCACCCAACAAGAAGACGGGGGATGGTATCCTGCACCCTCCATCAACTGCTCCAATCTCGAAATCGTTGATTAAGACAACACCAAGTGATGTTGTTTGTCTGAGTGTATATATATACACAGTGTTTATAATGTTTATAGACAGAAATTAAGAGACAAGATTGTGTTAAAGTTTGTTTCTTATAGATTTACCTGTTATATTAAAGGAACTTATATATAAAGTGTAAGCTTTCAAATATATATTAACAGTGAAATTTATATATGTGTAAGTAATATTCACGTGTGATTACAGTTATACAGTGACATTTATAGTGTATAGTGAATGAAGTGTATAACATTGTTATTTACGATTAATCATCATGGGCAGGCTGACACAGCAAAACTCTAAGCCATAAACATCAGCCACATGTACCCTGTACCCTTCATGGTCATTGACCCTGAGGTTAAGCTTAGTGGGTCAGTAGTGTCTGACTCGATTATTGCTGACTTAAGCATAACAAAAACTCAGCTGTTTATAGCAGTACAGTGTTTTTAAACACTCTAAGTGTGGTGCTAGAATTTTCAGTATACCATTAAAATGGCTTGTTTGAAAACTCAGTTTCAGTCTTTACAGACTAAGATTACACAATTAGAAAATCTAATTTCAGTCTGTCTAGGATTAACTCAAGATACAAACATAGATTTTGATGATCTTGAGGACAAGTTTGGATTATTTACACAGCGTCTGGAAATAATTAATTCAGACCATACACATTATGAAAATAAATTTCTTGAATCAGATCCATCTGAGGATGAAATTAAAAATGTTTTGGATACTTTTAGTGATCAACAATTAAGGTGGACAGGAGTACAGGCTATCTGCCGTAAAACTCTGTCACAGAGACCTACTATAACTAGTGGGCAACCACCTGTTACACCTGTAACAACAACAAGTGTCCCATTACCAAGCTTACCTACATTGTCATTACCTATTTTCCAAGGTCATAATTATGAAGAATTCATTAGTGGTTTTCAATCCATAGTAAATTCACGAACTGACATAGACGAGATTGCTAAGTTCAATTACCTTAAATGTCTTGTGAAGGGAGAACCCTATGAACTGATTAAGTCATTTCCGGTGGTTAAAGGTAATTATCAAATAGCCTTACGTGTCTTAGCAGACAATTACTTCGATGCTGACAAGGCTAGAGTTAGACATGCAGTCTTAATATCAAGCTTGAAGCCACCCAAACATTGTTATGCAGATTTACAGGCATTTAGAATCACATTAGACAATAGTCTCATATCTCTAGGTGCTAAATATGACCTAAGACAATGTGATTGGTTTATCAGTGGTATTGTACAGGATAAGCTGTCACCACAAACTATTGAACGATTAAACATTATGTTCAATAAACGCTATTTCACTTGTGAGGAAATTAGCAATGGTTTACAAACAATAATTTCATGCATGCAAGCAACGAGACAAGATGAAAAATCCACGAATCCCGTGGATAATAAACCTTCAACTCAGTATAAAAAGAGTATAACTACTCCCACTAAACCACATAATGGGAAATCCCATATAGGCATTTATCAAGCTGTGAATACAATAGACAGTAAACAGACTGTCATACATAAACGTACTCCAAAATGTGTACTTTGTGATGGAACACATTGGGCACAGTATTGTAGTCAATACACATCAATGGAGGCACGTAAACAACGTGTTCATCAGCTGAAAACATGCATCAAGTTGTGAGGGAAAACTAGGTGTAAGTGGGGTTAAGGTTGTTCGGGCAACCAAGAACCATTAGCGAGTTACGTTGCGCGCGCACACACCCCCCCTCTCTGGCGGGCTGGGGCAAAACTAGTTCCTGGTGTCCGATTTGTTAAAGTTTCTACTCCTGGTAATATTGACCTTACCTGGTGTGGATTGAAGTTTGGAGAGTCACTTCGCCTCCACTCTTCTCCTAATCAGGTAGGGTGATCTACCAGGAGTATTACTGTTTGTTCTTTTCTAGTGTTTGCTGGTTACCAGTAATGATTTTGGCATTTATCATTCTTTTCCTTTCTTAAATGTTATATTATCATGACTATGGGTAACCAGTTTTATTTTCTCTTATTTGTCAGCTCTGTTCCTGGCGTGGTCTTCCAGGATAGACGCCAGATAAAGGGGCAAGACGTGTGTTAATAATACTTATTAACACTATTCTACAACTACCGGCCCTTACCTATTCTACTTGTGCTCCATCCAAGTGGTAGGAGATTCCAGAACATCGGATTACCATCTGCCCAGGATAACCTACATAAATAACATCAGAGGAATTATCCAGGGCCATACCTACTCCTACCCAACTACAAGAACTGAAGGCCATTTTTTTTATTATATTTAAATTTTAAGTAAAATTCTCAAAAATCATTTTTCTTAGTTTTTCCTAAATCATTTCTTTATTTATTTATTTTTCCATTAGTTTCTTTTGTTCAGTAGGAAGGCGTTCCACTGACACAAGTGTTCAGGTGAACACAAGGGAGGAAAATGCTCACTGAAGAAGTGTTTTAAATGCAAGGGTATGCATCATTCAGCATTATGCCCAAATACTTTTGCTGAACAGCAGCAGACTTCCACAGAATTAGGAAGTCAACAAGCAACAGCATTAAATGTGAGAGATAAGTTTAAAGCAACTGCTCTCCCGATAGCTCGAGTTGAGTTATCTAATAAATTACACAAAACCAATGTGCTAACACTATTTGATCAAGGCTCACAAAGGTCCTTCATAAGAAAAACAGTGTTGCAGAAACTGAATAAACAACCCTATGCCAAAATACAGTTAGATATAGCTGGTTTTTTCCACAATTCTGGTAAACAGACATATGACCTAGCCAGAATCACTGTTGGTCTAGGAAACAGGAAAAAGACAGTAGAAGCTGTGGTAGTAGATGATTTGCCTAAGTCTGTGCAGATCCAGGGATTAAAAGAAACAGTTGCAGCACTGAAAGCAGCTAAGGTCAAGTTAGCCTGTCCTGACATACAGACGGACACAATTAGTCCAATTGATTTAATCATTGGAAGTGATTATTATCACTGTTTTGTGCAAAATATAGTAAGTAAACATGATGTTCACTTGCTGAAAACAGCAGGAGGCCACATGATATGTGGTCCCATTCCCTCTCAAAGTGGGAAAGAAGCTGATATTGATTCAGTGGAAAATGTACTAGTTACGAGAATAACCGCTGATCATGTACCACAGCAAAAATTATCATTACTGGAAGAAATGAATGAACCAGTTGATAAGTTGTGGGATTTAGATGCGATAGGTATTGATGTAAATAAACCAAGCCCACAAGAGTCTCAGACTTATAACCAATATTTGGACACTGTCAAATATAAAGATGGACAGTATTGGGTTAGGTTACCATGGAAATTAAATCCACCACATCTGCCTAGCAATTATCGCATGGCTTTCGGACAGATGAAAGCACAAATACATGAGCTCAGGAAGAATCCAGAGTTACTGACTGTCTATGATAATATCATACAAGAACAGTTGGACAATAAATTCATTGAGGAAATAGTCGAAGATAAGTTGAAGACAAACGCTCATTATATCCCGCACCATGGAGTCAGAAAAGATTCTGAAACCACTCCACTACGTGTTGTATATAATTGCAGCGCACGTGCAAATCAAGATGTAGCAAGTCTTAATGACTGTCTGATGACCGGACCCTCACTAACTGAGAAGCTTGGAGACGTGCTTATGAAATTTCGAACAAACCCATATGCCTACACGGCTGATATTTCCAAGGCTTTCTTAAGAGTAGGACTACAAGAAATAGATAGAGATTATACTCGATTCTTGTGGCCTGAAAATCCACATGATCCTCAAAGTCCTGTGAAAACTTATCGTTTCAAATCAGTATTATTTGGTGCAACATCCTCACCATTCTTACTAGAAGCTACTCTAAATACACATTTGAAGAAATCTGAAAGTCCCTTCAAAGAAGTCTTAAAGAAAAGTTTCTATGTGGACAATCTTCAAGGTAGTGTGAATAAAGAGGAGGATTTGAAATCCTTATACAGAGAAGCTAACAAGGAGATGAAAGAAGCAAATATGCCTCTAAGGATGTGGAATACAAATTCAAAGCAATTAAGGGAACTTATCAAAGAAGATTTCGCTGAAACTGAAATTCCTGATTGCAACAATATGCTGGGACTTAATTGGAACACACAGGAAGATACTTTGAGTCTCAAAAGGATAAACAATAAATCATGCAGTACACTCACTAAACGTAGTTTACTGTCAGAGGTATCACAATGTTTTGATCCTCTAGGACTCGTCTCATCAATTACCATAAAGGGTAAATTATTATTATTATAATCAAGGGGGAAGCGCTAAACCCGGAGGATTATACAGCGCCTGGGGGGGGGGATGTGGAAGGCATTCAGGCTTAATTCGGGGAACTGGAGCACAGATCCAATTCCCTAAATCAAGAGCCCCTCACCAACATCAAGGAACCTTCCTTGAGGGGCATAAAGGGTAAAATGCTTATGCAAGATGCATGGAAACTCAAAATTGGATGGGATGAGAACTTGCCTCTAGAAATGAGTCAAGCATGGGATGAAATATCCAGGGAGTTTAAGCAAATTCATCAAATTAAATTTCCCAGACAAATAGGTCAAGAGGGAAACAATTACACATTACATGTGTTCTGTGATGCGTCAACCAGAGGTTATGGCGCTGTAGCTTACATGAGTAATGCTGAAGGAAGTACACTAATTACTTCAAAGGCCAGGGTAGCACCCTTGAAGGTCAGAACAGTACCACAATTGGAACTGACAGCACTCTATGTAGGTACAAAATTAGCTGTCTATCTCAACAAAGTACTTGATCATCTCACTATTGAGAAAACCGTGATCTGGAGTGATAATGAAGCAGTTCTCCAGTGGTTAAGAAATAATAAGAGTAAGCTGGTCTATGTACAGAACAGAGTAGCAGAAATAAAAGAGATGCAGAGAGATTATCTCTTTCTTCACGTCTCTACCCAAGAGAATCCAGCTGACATGTTGTCACGTGGTGTCCCACTCAAGAAATTTGTGAATAATAAATTATGGCTCCACGGACCGAACTGGCTCTCTAATGGAAATAACTGGCCTCAGCAAAAAGCTCACATTATGCCAGAAGAAACAGTCTGCTTGAACACAGCAGAAATAAGTTGTGTAAATACTGCAGACACAACAGAAATAGTCATTGATGGATCTAAATACTCATCTTTGGGTAAACTCTTAAGAGTTACAGCTCTTGTCTTTGAATTCATTAAAGGAATAAAACCTGATTATGAATGTCTTGAACCCATTAAATACTGGATGAAACTAATACAGAAAGATGTTTTCTCTACAGAATATAAATTTCTAGAAACACAAGATAAATCCCCAAAGAAACCTGTTATGATTAATTCTTTAGGACTTTATCTCGACTCAGAAAAGATTATGAGATGTCGAGGAAGAATTCATAATTCTTCACTACCTAAAGAAGCCATACATCCAATATTGATCCCCAAGAATCATTGGCCAACCAAACTGATTGTGCAAAACGCCCACAGTAACGTGTTACATGGTGGGGTAGCTGACACACTTTGTCATATACGACAATCCTACTGGATTCCTCAAGGTCGACAAAGTGTGAAAAAAACAAATAAAGGACTGTATTACTTGTCGTCACTACGATATGCGAGTATGTCAGTATCCAGGTCCACCTCCATATCCCTCTGAAAGAGTTTGTCATATCACTCCATTTGAGGTGACAGGTGTAGATTATACTGGACCAATAATTTTAACCAAAACAGTTGACAAAGTTCCCATCAAGGTGTACATCTGTTTGTTCACTTGTGCTACAACTAGAGCAGTACATCTAGAAGTAGCCACTGACATGTCTGCTGAAACCTTTATCAAATTATTCAGAAGGTTTGCAGCCAGAAGGGCATGTCCCAGACTGATGATTTCAGATAATGCAACGAACTTTGTTGCTGGTGCTGCTTATATAAACAAGATCTTCGATCAGCCAGAAGTACAACAGATGCTGAATCAACGCAGATGTCGTTGGAGATACATTCCTCCTAAATCTCCATGGCACGGCGGATTTTATGAAAGAATGATCGGCATTGTAAAACGTTGTTTAAGGAAGACTCTTCATCGTCAGAGAATAGACTTAGAAGAATTCCGTACAGTTGTGACTGAAATAGAAAATAGAGTCAACAACAGACCTCTAACTTATGTTACCGATGATCTGGACAATTTAGAAGTGTTAAGTCCATCTCATTTACTCCATGGCAGAAGGCTCGAACCTGTTCCTCCCATGAATGATAAAGAAATCATAGAGGATCCTACTTATTTCGAACCTGAGCAACTCAGACGTAAATTCAAACACCTTAATAAAGTGATTGAACGTTGGGAGAAAATTTGGCGAGAAGACTGTCTCACCTCATTGAGAGAACACTTCTATGGAGCTGGTATTCCTGAAAATCATAAGTCCTTAAGACCTGGTGACATAGTGATTATCGACAATGATGGTCCGAGGTCCCAATGGCCACTTGGAAAAATTGTGACCATATATCCTGATGCAAATGGAATCATCAGGACAGTTGATGTTTTAAGCAAAGGTGTAGTGAATAAGCGGACAATAAATAAACTAGTGCCGTTAGAATTACACAGTGTTGAAAACAAAATTAGTGATTCTCCAGAATCCACACAGACTAAAGCTGTTCAGAAAAGACAAGCAGCAGTGGTGGCGAGTGAGAAAATTAAATTAATGTTAAGTGATGAATAGTTCACCTGCAGCGAACCTCCGCCGCCCCCCAGTGTGGAGAAATTTTCTCCAGGAGGGGGGTATCAGCCCCCTTCAGCCCTTTCAGCCCTGAGGGGCCAAGCCTCTCAGCCCTGAGGGGCCACTCAGAAGGGGCGAGCGTCTTGTTTACTGCTAGAGTGAGTAATTGATCACAGATGCTATGCCACGTAGTCAAGTGACCTCTGCTCCTTGCAGCGGTGTTGCAAAGTGTATTTTTATAAGAGACAATACATTCTTACTTTAGCAGGACAATTAAGGAAAATCCTGCTCCCACTTTATTACCATAGTAAAGATAGTGTACATTGTTGTCTATGATTAAGACAGCAAGAAACAAACATTCTGCTTTGCTTCATCGAGGAGGTGACAAGGATGCAAGGTACTAGGTCAGCGTATTTTTTTTTTTTTTGTGCTGGGGGCAGTGACGGCATGGAGCGCTGTGGCGTCTGGCAGACTATCTTTGACTCTAGGGAGAGTGACACTGACGCCAGGAGATCTGTGCGTTAGTGTGGACAAAGTGTCTCACAAAACACGATAAACATAGGAGAAGTGTGATCAGCTTCTCTTGTGATACATTGTGAACAATAAAGACAAATCTTGTGGAACATAGTGTACCAGTGTGCGTTTCCTAGACAATGAAAGACGTGGACATCCAAGGACACTTCAGCTTCTATCAAGTCACCGATACCTGTCGAAGGTGTTGAGAACACCATAGCTCACGTTACAAAGAGCAAGGTATGTTACGAATTTCTTGTAGATCGGGGGATTGCGCAATTCTTGAGTCACAAGGAGTTTGTAATCAACCTATAATCGGCAGTAAGGTGTGGACTTTTGAGTCCAAACAAGTAGGTATTTCGTCAGCCATCATCGAATGAAATATGCTGACATAACACCCCCTAGGGGTAATTTATACTTACAAATTGTATCTCTTGACAGCCCACTGTTGTGATGGTTTCGACAGCTTCTAGACCTCGTCTGCAGGGGCGGCTGTGTAGACGATTTGCTGTCATTTATCAGCTAAGTGTTCATTATATATAGTTATAATAAACACAGCAGGTAAGGCCAAAAATCTCAAAAGAGTTTTGTTCCACACCTAGTCAAGCACGTCAAGAAATTAGAGAAAGTGCAAAGGTTTGCAACAAGACTAGTCCCAGAGCTACGGGGATTGTCCTATGAAGAAAGGTTGAGGGAAATCGGCCTGATGACACTGGAGGACAGGAGGGTCAGGGGAGACATGATAACGACATATAAAATACTGCGTGGAATAGACGAGGTGGACAAAGACGGGATGTTCCAGAGATGGGACACAGACACAAGAGGTCACAATTGGAAGTTGAAGACTCAGATGAATCAAAGGGATGTTAGGAAGTATTTCTTCAGTCATAGAGTAGTCAGGCCATGGAATAGCCTAGAAAGTGATGTAGTGGAGGCAGGAACCATACATAGTTTTAAGGCGAGGTATGATAGAGCTCATGGGGCAGGGAGAGAGAGGACCTAGTAGCAATCAGCGAAGAGGCGGGGCCAGGAGCTGTGAATCGACCCCTGCAACCACAAATAGGTGAGTACAAATAGGTGAGTACACACACACACACACACACACACACACACACACACACACACACACACACACACACGATTCGATTCGATAGATTCTAGGTAAGACCCCAGGAAGGGGTGAGCGGGGAAGACTGGATAGACGAAGAGTAGATCTTGAGAGGAGTGTCCTTAGTCTTAGAGAAAGAGCCAGGGCTTGACCCAGCAGCAGAGCTGAACGTGAAGGAGTTTGCAGGAAGGAGCTTGAGAGTCAGGATGCGCGGGCAAGCTTGATCGATGACACGGGAGAACTGCTGTGTGCATCTCATCAGCGTGAGGTGTTGACTGGCTTGTGATTGATGGAGGCTGGCTGGTGGCGGCGGCTAGTGAAGACGTGTCTTCTTATGGGCGATCATACCATGTAGTGTTGGAGCCGTTTGTGATTTTTTTATATGCTGATTTTGAGAGCAGGACAAGTCTTACCCTGTGCTGTTTGTCGTTGCCTAGGTCTTCAAGTAATGCGTTGGTGGTCTGTGGGTCGGTTCCAGGTGCAACAGTATAATTGACGTGGTCATGTCTTATGCTGTATATAGCTTGGCCTGCGTGCAGGATGCGGTAGTCTGGTATGAATGTGTACAGGGTGATAGGTGCTATGGTTCTGAGGTTCAGGTCTATTCCCGATGTTTCTAATGGGTGTGGAGTTTCTTGTAGCCGACTTCCAGGTGGGTGTATTTTAGCTTTTTTTGCCATTGGTGACTGAGATGGAGATTCGATGTGTAGGTCGGCAGAGGTGGTGGCGGTCTCGGGTAGATCAGGTGAGGCTGCTGATTGGTCAGTGGCTACGGTGGAGTTAGTTGTTGTTGTTGTTGCTGTATCTTGCGTTGTATCTTGTGTTGTGGTTATTGGAGTGGTAATGTTTTCTGGTGCTTGGGTGAGCTTGATTATGTCAGCAGAAGGTGGAGAGTCTGGGAAGGTGAATGCCGGCATGTTATATAGTCTGAAGAGTTCGGTGATGGTAGTGTTGAAGGAGCCTGGTGCTGCCATGTTGTGCATGTGAGCATACAGTAAGCAGTACTGTATTTTTGTTGAGTCACAAGCTGGTGTGGAGATAGTGGTGGTGGATTCCTGGGTTGATTTCAGGAGTTTGGTGGTGTCAGCCTGCAGTTTTGTGATAGCAGAATACGTGGGTGATCTGGATGGAGATTTCTTCTGATCTGCTTCTATGTTCTTTTTGATGATATCACGACGGGTGGGACATTTTGCTGCGAGAGTGTGGTGGTTATTCTTGCAGTTTAGACACTTGAGAGTAGCGGTGGAAGAGCATTTCCTAGAGTCGTGACCCTCATTACCACAGGTGGAACAGAATTTCTTGTCTTTCGTAGGGCAGTCTTTTGTTGAGTGGAGGTAAGAAAAACAGGTCCAGCATTGAGTGACGTGGTGGTAACGTTCAGCTTCAATGTTGCAGGCGTTGATGAAATAATAGTAGATGGCTAGTCCCTCGGCCATAGCTTGGGAAAGCCATTGTGACGTCAGTAAAGGTGATCTTTAGCATTGAAGAGGCCGTGGGAATCTTGTTAATGTTTTCCTCGGTGGCCCAAGGGTTCTCGTCTCCGACAGATTGTTTGAGGACTTCGATGGTCTGAGAAGTAATCAACTTGTCCAAGCGCTTCGGACAGACAGTCCTCCTAGCCCTTAAGGCTGGAGAGGACATGATTCTGTAGCCACGTTCTTGTAGTGTAGTCAGGGCAGTTCCAATCAGTAGTTTCTCAGCCTCCACATCGTCCTCACAGACGATGATGAAGGATTCTTGGAGGGAAAGGATCGTGTTGACCTTGATGTTCAAGCCCCTGACAATTACAGCAAGGGCAAGCTTGGTGGAGTCGTTGATCAAACCACTGGTGGGTTTAATCTTGACTCTGTTGGAGTAACTCATCTTGACATCTTGATGTGGGTAATCGGCGAGGTAGAGGTTTCCCTCCCCAACGGGGATCGCAGGGACACTACTTGAGGAGCGACTGTGACTTGCCAGTAGCAAGGCCAGCAGTGCAATGACGCACACACACACAGTGTCACGGGACCCAGTGACACAGAAGGAAAGGCAATGGGATGAGGAGAGGGAGAAGTCAGTGTTTATTCATGGCCTTCAGGAGTGCGAAGGGAGGTCACATAATGAAAGATGGCAGAAAGTAAAATAGGAGATTGAAAACATCAAAAAAAATAGGACAGGAGGATATGACTGAGATAGTAAATTTTCATAGAATTGGAGGGTACTTAAAGACGAGAAATTATCCTGTCAAATTTATTTTCAGGACAGAAATGGTACACAACAGGATCCACTAAAAGAAACTACGGCTCTAGGAATCATTAACATACAAGAGGGTTTTCCTAAACTGCAGCAAAACAATAACAGAAGGACAGTAGCTAAGGGAAGAGACTCGGAAACGAAAGAGGCTAGGAAGAGAGACAAGGACAGGGTCTGTAGAGGACAGCCAGAGCCACACAGAGCAACAAATGCAAGCACACACAGAACCACCACCAAAACCCCAAAACCAAACAATCTTCCAACACAAATCACAACCCACACTTACAGCCCCCACCCCACAATATGTTGTAGAATCCCACAGCACATTACCAGCCCCACCCCCTCACAGACCCCCAGAACACAGCGCTGAAGAGAAAACTGAAGGTATGGTACACCAGCGCTGATGGAATAACAAATAATTGAGAAGAGAGTGGCACGAACAAATCAAAAAGGCATCACTGGACATCATAACTCTCACCGAAACCAAGCTCACAGAAATGATAACAGATGCTATCTTTCCAACGGGATATCAAATCCTGAAGAATAACAGAGGGAACAGAGGGAGTGGAGGAGTGGCACTGCTCATCAAATACCAATGGGATTTTGACGAACTGGAGAGAGGAGGCAGAGGAGAAGCAAGAGACTACATAACAAAAACACTTCAGTTTGGAGGTCTCAAGGTGGTAAGTGCAGGAGGCCAAGGCAAGAGTATGATGAGAGTATCAGAAAGATGGTTGACACACTGCCTGAAGTGGCCAGAAGGGCACATGTGAGCTGGGCAAAGCTATTGACTGTGGGTGAATTCAATCACAAAGAAATTGACTGGGAGAACTTGGAGCCACATGGGGGCCCAGAAACTTGGAGGGCTAAGATTATGGACGTGGTACTGAATAACCTCATGTACCAACAAGTAAGGGACACTACCAGAGAGAGAGAAGAGGATGAACCAGCAAGGCTGGACCTAGTATTCACCTTGAGTAGTGCAGATATTGAGGACATCACATATGAAACACCCCTTGGGGGCCAGTGACCACCTAGTTCTGAGCATCGAATACATAGTAGAGTTACAAGTGGAGAGGGAAGCAGGAAAGGCAGGACGAATGAAGCCAAACTGCAAGAGAGGAAACTACACAGGTATGAAGAATTTCCTGCACGAGATTCAGTTGGACAGAGCACTGGCAGGGAAGTCAGCAAATGAGATGATGGAATATTGTTCAACATTATGCAAGGAAACTGAGGAGAGGTTTGTAACCAAGGGTAACAGAAATAACAAGAAGGCCAGGATGAGCTCTTGGTTCACTCAAAGGTGTAGTGAGGCCAAAACTAAGTGTGCGAGAGAATGGAAGAAGTATGGAAGGTAAAGGACCCAGGAGAATAAGGACATTAGTATTAGAGCCAGAAACGAATATGCACAGGTAAGAAGAGAGGCCCAACGACAATTCGAAAATGACAAAGCAACGAAAGGCAATTGTGACCCGAAGCTGTTGTACAGTAGGGTGCATTATTCCTTGTATACATCTTAGATTCAGTACCAAATATGTGACTGAATTTTTTTAATAAGTCTGTATTACTGAGTAGTGCAGCGCAGTGTTGTATGTACTGTATCTATGTACTCTGCAGTATTTATAACCATTAACTAACTT
Source organism: Cherax quadricarinatus (assembly GCF_038502225.1). Classification (NCBI taxonomy): domain Eukaryota; kingdom Metazoa; phylum Arthropoda; class Malacostraca; order Decapoda; family Parastacidae; genus Cherax; species Cherax quadricarinatus. The sequence continues at coordinate 55,295,370 of NC_091300.1, read as the reverse complement.
TCTCTTTTTTCAGATTGATTACTTTACTACTGAGATGGCTACAATGTCAACGAGGAAAGCCACAGAATAATGCATTGTTTGGCCATGCCAGTGTTCTTCCAGTGAACAAACATTCGTTCAAAGGCGATATGTTAAGGAACTGCTGGTGATATAAATGTGACGAAGGAAAGTTTACTGATGTTTCAGTGATTATCAAGATAACAGCGAAGAATTGCTCTGAACTATGACAGAAATCATTTGTAGACAAAAAGACTTTTCCTATTCTCTGTCAGAAAATTATTGAGTAAAGACTGAGAAAGTTGTACAGTAGAGGAATAGAGCTTAATAAAAACAAAAATATTTCCAAAAAAGATACAGTTCAGGAAGAAATCAACTAGTTGTTTGATGTATGTAGTTGTTTCTGTCCTGCTGCCACCTATCAAAATGTAGGGTGCAAAATAAAGGAGTGTGACGGATACCAGCTGGCCTGTAATTGTGCTGTGAAAGTCCCTAAACGTGAAGTACAGTTCCTCCTTGACCAGAGAGGCGATGGGAAGATGAAAGTTGCCTGTGTTGACACGACAGTAACGAGGATATGGGATAGAGTGATGGTAAAAGAGGAGCAGGGTGCAGCCAGAGCCAGGAAGCAGTTGGAGAAAAGACAGAGCAAACCGGGAGCTGGGAAAGTTTGTGATTCTGACGATAATTCAAATGATGCAAGAGTTAGCCCTACTGTCGATACTGGTGCTATGTCTTGAGTGGTCTGACTGCCAGCAGCTCAAAGCAGAACAGAACAAGATTCCCCACACTGGCAGCCTCATGTGACCGATACTTGATCAGTGATAGAGTCATGGAAAAGAGTATCAGAATAGTGGTGGAGCACCTAGAAAGGAATAAGCTTATCAGCAACAACCGGCACGGCTTTTGGGACGGAAAATCCAGTGTCACAAACCTACTGAGTTCTATGGCAGGGTGATAGCAGTAAGACAAGAGAGAAAGGGGTAGGTGGATTGCGTTTTCTTGAACTGTAAAAAGGCTTTTGACAGAGTTCCACAGAAGAGATTAGTGCATACGCTGGAAGACCAGGCAGGTGACGTGTACTTTGCTCTGTGAAGACCTGTTTGCGCGCTCTCTACGAATTGAAGCAAGATGCCCTCCATCGAGCAACTTTACCAACAGCTTAACCCTTTACCCTTCGGCGACTGACCGAGGAAAACAAGAAGATTCGTAGTAGTCCTCCTGTTTTGAGTCCTCAGGTCAAGAAAGGAAACTGGTCAGTGGCTGGATAGCAGGGAACGAAGTTGTTAGGTAAGACACATATGCAACAGTTAGGTATCTATGGAACAATGCTCTTCTCCAGACTGAGGGACTGACCACCTCAAAACTTTAAGGGTGATGGACTGATTACATCGTCTTCCAGTATCTTCTCCTTCTATCAACTTTTCTGTACTTGACTGAAGAAGCCTACTGTGTAGGCGAAACGTTTCGAAATATAGATACCTAACTGTTGCATATGTGTCTCACCTAACAACCTGTCGGTATTTTATACAATTTTAATGTTCAGGGAACGAAGTTGAAGATCAGGAAGACGAATGGCAAGGTAGAAACAATGAAGAAGAAAGAGACTGCTGTGGAAACTGTTGTGGAAACATCTAATACATTCTCAGTGCTACCCGACGAATGTGAGTCGACTACTGGGAACGTCACGACGAACGACACCAAGGAAGGTAAGAATATTGTTGTTGTTGGGGATAGCCAAGTTAGATATATGGATAGGGCGTTCTGCTTGAAGGAGAGGAGCAGGAGACAGAGAGTTTGCTTTCCTGGGGCTGGGATGGAGGATATTGTTAGCCGTCTGGATGACATCATGAGAGGTAATGGGAGCAATCCTATTATCTGTCTCAGTGCTGGAGGCAACGATGTTGGCAGACGAAGGAGTGAAGACCTGATTAGCAGGTATAGGTCAGCAATAGAAATAATTAGGAGGAAGGGTGGGAACCCTGTCATATGTGGTATTTTGCCAAGGAGGGGAGTTGGAAATGAATGGTTGTCCAGGGCAATTGGTGTCAATTGCTGGCTGGACAAATACTGTAAGGAAAATGCGGTAACATTCATTGACAACTGGGACCTCTTCTATGGCAGAAATGACATGTATGAAAGGGATAGGATTCACTCTAGGTCTGGGGTGGGAGCACTGGCAACTGCAGTGGAGGGAGCTGTTAGGGCTTTAAACTAGGAATAGTTAGTGGTATGGGTCTTGGCAGGAAAACAGTGAAGTCCCAGTGTAGTAATATTATGAGTTCTAGAGGAACTAGTAATAAGCAGAATGAGGTAGATATTGAAAAGCCAGTGACATTGAGTGATAAGGAGAGTAATAGGTTTAGTAGAAAAACAGAAATGAGCAGGAAGGGTAAAGAGAAAGGAGAGTCTTTCAATGTTTATTATGCTAATAGCCGTAGTGCTGGGAATAAGATGGACGAGTTGAGATTAGTTGCTAGTGCAGGTAACATTGATGTATTTGCCTTAACTGAGACGTGGTTTAATTCAAAAAGTCGGGACATGCCTGCGGAATGTCACATTCAGGGTTTTAAATTGTTCCAAGTAGATAGAAGTATCGGTAAGGGGGGTGGGGTGGCATTGTATGTCCGAGATCACTTGAACTGTTGCATAAAAACGGGAATTAAGTCTGAAGTAACACATACAGAGTCTGTTTGGATAGAATTTTCAGAGGGGCATGAAAAACTGATTTTAGGAGTGATATACCGTCCCCCAAACTTATATAGGGACCAAGGGAGACTACTATGGGAGGAAATTGTTAAGGCCACAAGGCACGATAATGTAATAATTCTAGGAGACTTTAACTTTAGTCATATTGATTGGAATTTCTTGACTGGGAATTTAGAATCATACGACTTCTTAGAAGTAGTTCAGGATTGTTTTTTGAAGCAGTTTGTGACAGAACCTAAAAGGGGTAATAACCTGCTTGACTTAGTTCTGGCAAACAATGAATCACTTTTTAATAATTTAGAAATTTCAGAGGAACTGGGTGCTAGCGACCACAAATCAATTACATTTAGCATTGAATGGAAGTACGATAGTAGCGATAACACAGTAAGAGTCCTAGATTTTCGCTTAGCAGATTACGATGGGCTTAGAGAACACTTATCATCTGTTGATTGGGGTAACGAAGAGAGCTAACAATATGACAGTTTTCTGAACACTATACAAGCTGCTCAAAGAACGTTTATACCATATAAACATTTTAGATCAAATAGAAATGACCCAAAATGGATGAATAATAGGCTCAAATATCTACTAGGGCATAAGAAAGGAATTTATAGGCGTATCAACAGAGGTGAGGGTCATCTTATGAATCAGTATATTGACATTAAGAGGGACATAAAAAAGGGGATAAGAAAAGCTAAAATGACTATGAAATTAAAGTTGCTAGGGATTCTAAAAGTAACTCGGAGATTTTTTTCCAGGTTTATAGAACAAAAGTTAGAGATAAGATAGGTCCTCTTAAAACTAACTATGGGCATCTTACTGAAAAAGAGATTGAAATGCGCTCGATTTTAAATAATTATTTTCTCTCAGTTTTTACACAGGAAGACACTAACAATATTCCAGTAATTAATTTTTATAGTGGGGCAGAAGAAGATAAATTATGTAACATCACAGTCACTAGTGAAATGGTTGAGAAGCAGATAGACAGACTGAAGCAAAATAAGTCGCTGGCAGCTGAGAGAAGAGCTCAGAGTTGCTAAGCTGGAGATACAGCGATTAACAGAGGAGAACAAGAGGATTCGTCGTAATCATCCTGTTGTGAGTCCCCAGGTTAAGAGGGGAGTTTGGTCAGCGGCCGGACAACATGGAACCAAGCTGAGGATCAAGAAAACGGTTGGAGAGGCAGAAACAACGAGAAACCAGAAGACTACCGTGGAAACTTCCAACCCATTCTCCGTGCTACTTGACGAATGTGAGTGTTCTACTGGGAATGACACAACGAGCACCAAGGAAGCATTGGCAGACGTGAGTGAGACATATCTAGAAACCCCAACGAAGACCATCGAGAACGTCTTGACGAATTCCTCAAGTTGTGTAATGCTACCTGACGAATGTGAGTCGACTACTGGGAGCATCACGGCGGTCGACGCCAAGGAAGGTAAAAACATTGTTGTTGTTGGGGATAGCCAGATTAGGTACATGGATAGGGCATTCTGCTTGAAGGATAGGAGTAGGAGGCAGAGAGTGTGTTTTCCTGGGGCTGGGATGAAGGATATTGTTAGCCGTCTGGATGACATCATGAGAGGTAATGGGAGCAATCCTATTATCTGTCTCAGTGCTGGAGGCAACGATGTTGGCAGATGTAGGAGTGAGGACCTGATTAGCAGGTATAGGTCAGCAATAGAGATAATTAGGAGGAAGGGTGGGAAACCTGTCATATGTGGCATTTTGCCAAGGAGAGGAGTTGGAAATGAATGGTTGTGCAGAGCAATTGGTGTCAATTGCTGGCTGGACAAATACTGTAAGGAAAATGCAGCAACATTCATTGACAACTGGGACCTCTTCTATGACAGAAATGACATGTATGCCAGGGATGGGGTTCACTTATCTAGGTGTGGGGTGGGAGCACTGGCCAACGCAGTGGAGGGAGCTGTTAGGTCTTTAAACTAGGAATAATTAGTGGTATGGGTTTTGGCGGGAAAACTGAGAAGTCGCTGGGTAGTAATATGAGTATTAGGAGAACTAGTAATAGGCAAAATGAGATGGATATTGGAAAGCCAGTGGCACTAATTGACAAGGACAGTAATAGGTTTAGTGGAATAACAGAAAGGAGCAGGAAGGGTAAAGAGAGAGGAGGGTCTTTAAATATTTATTACACAAATAGTAGCAGTGCTAGGAATAAGATGGACGAGTTGAGATTAGTTGCTAGTGCAGGTAACATTGATGTATTTGCCATTACTGAGACGTGGTTTAATTCGAAAAGTCGGGACATACCTGCAGAATGTCACATTCAGAGTTTTAAATGGTTCCAAGTAGATAGAAGTGTCGGAAAGGGGGGTGGGGTGGCATTATATGTCCGAGATCGCTTGAACTGTTGCATAAAAACGGGTATTAAGACTGAAGTAACACATACAGAGTCTGTTTGGATAGAATTTTCAGAGGGGCATGAAAAATTAATTTTAGGTGTGATATACCCTCCCCCAAATTTAGATAGGGACCAGGGAAGACTACTATGGGAGGAAATTGTTAGGGCCACAAGGCACGATAATGTAGTAATTCTAGGAGACTTTAACTTTAGTCATATTGATTGGAATTTCTTGACTGGGAATTTAGAATCATACTTCTTAAAAGTAGTTCAGGATTGTTTTCTGAAGCAGTTTGTGAGAGAACCTACAAGGGGAAATAACCTGCTTGATTAGTTCTGGCTAACAATGAATCCCTTGTTAATAATTTAGAAGTTTGAGAGGAACTGGGTGATAGCGACCACAAATCAATTACATTTAGCATTGAATGGAAGAATGATAGTAGGGATAACTCAGTAACAGTCCCAGATTTTCGTTTAGCAGATTTCGATGGGCTCAGAGAACACTTATCATCCGTTGACTGGGGTAACGAAGAGAGCAAACAATATGACAGTTTTCGGAACACTATACATGCTGCTCAAAGAACATTTATCCCTTATAAAGAAGTTAGTTCTGGCAAACTGGGTGCTAGCGACCACAAATCAATTACATTTAGAATTGAATGGAAGTATGATAGTAGGGATAACTCAATAACAGTCCCAGATTTTCGCTTAGCAGATTACGATGGGCTTAGAGAACACTTATCATCTGTTGACTGGGGTAACGAAGAGAGCTATCAATATGACAGTTTTCTGAACACAATACATGCTGCTCAAAGAACGTTTATCCCTTATAAAGAAATTAGATCAAATGGAAATGACCCAAAATGGATGAATAATAGGCTGAAATATCTACTAGGGCATATAAAAAGAAAGGAATTTATAGGCGTATCAAAAGAGGCGAGGGTCATCTTATGAATCAGTATATTGACATTAAGAGGGACATTAAAAAGGGGATAAGAAAAGCTAAAAGGGACTATGAAATTAAAGTTGCTAGGGATTCTAAAACTAACCCAAAAAGTTTTTTCCAGGTATATAGAACAAAAGTCAGAGATAAGATAGGTCCCCTTAAAAATAACTGTGGGCATCTTACTGACAAAGAGAATGAAATGTGCTCGATTTTAAATAATTATTTTCTCTCGGTTTTTACACAGGAAGACACTAATTATATTCCGATAATCAATTTTTATAGTGGGCCAGAAGAAGATAAATTATGTAACATCACAGTCACTAGTGAAATGGTTGTGAAGCAGATAGACCGATTGAAGCAAAATAAGTCTCCGGGTCCTGATGAGGTTTTTTCAAGGGTTCTAAAGGAATGCAAAATGGAGTCTGTGAACCATTAACTAATATTTTTAATTTATCTCTTCAAACAGGTGTAGTGTCTGATATGTGGTAGATGGCTAATGTAATTCCTATTTTTAAAACAGGGGACAAGTCGTTACCGTCAAATTACCGCCCAATAAGCCTGACCTCAATTGTAGGACAATTACTAGAGTCAATTATAGCTCAAATTATAAGAAACCATCTCGATAAGCATAGCTTGATTAATGATACTCAGCATGGATTCACAAGAGGCCGGTCTTGTCTAACTAATTTATTAACTTTCTTCAGTAAAGCTTTTGAGGCTGTTGACCACGATAAAGAATTTGATATTATTTACTTAGATTTTAGTAAGGCATTTGATAGAGTCCCGCACCAAAGACTGTTGAAGAAAGTAGCAGCTCATGGCATTGGGGGAAGGGTGCTCTCGTGGATCGAATCATGGCTCAGAGACAGGAAGCAGAGAGTGTCCATAAATGGAGTTAAATCCGAGTGGGGATCAGTAACAAGTGGCGTTCCACAGGGATCAGTCTTGGGCCCGTTGTTGTTTGTAATATATATCAATGATCTTGATGAGGGAATTACTAGTGATATGAGCAAATTCGCCGATGACACGAAGATAGGTAGGATAATTGATTCAAACGTAGATGTAAGGGAACTTCAGGAGGATTTAGACAAACTCTACTCTTGGTCAGAAAAGTGGCAGATGCAGTTCAATGTAGATAAATGCAAGGTTCTGAAGCTCGGGAGTGTAAATAACCCTAGCACTTATAAGTTAAATAATGTAGAACTTAGCCATACAGATTGCGAAAAGGACTTGGGGGTTATGGTAAGCAGCAACCTTAAACCAAGACAGCAATGCCTAAGTGTACGTAATAAGGCAAATAGATTACTGGAATTTATATCAAGAAGTGTAAGCAACAGAAGTCCAGAGGTCATACTGCAGCTTTATACATCATTAGTAAGGCCTCACCTAGATTATGCAGCTCAATTCTGGTCTCCATATTACAGAATGGACATAAATTCGTTAGAAAACATTCAGCGTAAGATGACTAAATTAATACATAGCATTAGAAATCATCTTCCTTATGAAGAAAGATTGAAGACTCTTAAGTTACATTCACTTGTTAGACGAAGAATGAGGGGAGACCTGTTCGAAGTGCATAAGTGGAAGACAGGTATTAATAAAGGGGATATTAACAAGGTCTTGAGGATATCTCTCCAAGAGAGAACCCGCACTAATGGATTTAAATTAGATAAATTTAGATATAGAAAGGACATAGGGAAGTATTGGTTTGGAAATAGGGTAGTTGATGAGTGGAACAGTCAACCTAGTTGGGTTATTGAGGCTAGGACTTTGGGTAGTTTCAAATTTAGGTTGGATAAGTACATGAGTGGGAGGGGTTGGATTTGAGTAGGACTTGCACACTGGAGCTTGTTTCTTGGGTGGCATTGAAAATTTGGTTGGTCAAATGTTTGTTAGTGGGATGAATTTTAAAGGACCTGCCTATAATGGGCCAACAGGCCTGCTGCAGTGTTCCTCCTTTCTTAAGTTCTTATGTTCTTATGTTTGTTTAAATCCTCCTGAAGTTCCCTAACATCTACGTTTGAATCAATTATCCTACCTATCTTTGGGTCATCGGCGAATTTGCTCATATCACTAGTAATTCCCTTATCAAGATCATTGATATATATTATAAACAACAACGGGCCCAAGACTGATCCCTGTGGAACGCCACTTGTTACAGATCCCCACTCGGATTTAACGCCATTCATGGACACTCTCTGCTTCCTGTCAGTGAGCCATGACTCGATCCACGAGAGCACTTTTCCCCCAATGCCATGAGCTGCCACTTTCTTTAACAGTCTATGGTGCAGAACTCTATCAAAAGCCTTACTAAAATCTAAGCAAATAATATCAAATTCTTTATCGTGGTCAACAGCCTCAAAAGCTTTACTGAAGAAAGTTAATAAATTAGTTAGACAAGACCGGCCTCTTGTGAATCCATGCTGAGTATCATTAATCAAGCTATGCTTATAGAGATGGCTTCTTATAATCTCAGCTATAATTGACTCTAGTAATTTGCCTACAATTGAGGTAAGGCTTATTAGGCGGTAATTTGACGGTAACGACTTGTCCCCTGTTTTAAAAATAGGAATTACATTAGCCATCTTCCACATATCAGACACTACACCTGTTCGAAGAGATAAATTAAAAATATTAGTTAATGGTTAACAGAGTTCCATTTTGCATTCCTTAAGAACCCTTGAAAAAACCTCATCAGGACCCGGCGACTTATTTTGCTTCAGTCTGTCTATCTGCTTCACAACCATTTCACTAGTGACTGTGATGTTACATAATTTATCTTCTTCTAGCCCACTATAAAAATTAATTACTGGAATACTGTTAGTGTCTTCCTGTGTAAAATCTGAGAGAAAATAATTATTAAAAATCGAGCACATTTCATTCTCTTTGTCAGTAAGGTGCCCATAGTTATTTAAAGGGGACCTATCTTATCTCTAACTTTTGTTCTATAGACCTGGAAAAAACTTTCTGGGTTAGTTTTAGAATCCATAGCAACTTTAATTTCATAGTCCCTTTTAGCTTTTCTTATCCCCCTTTTTATGTCCCTCTTAATGTCAATATACTGATTCATAAGATGACCCTCACCTCTTTTGATACGCCTATAAATTCCTTTCTTATGCCCTAGTAGATATTTGTAGATGAATGGTTCTCATGATGTCATCCAGACGGCTAACAATATCCTTCATCCCAGCCCCAGGAAAACACACTCTCTGCCTCCTACTCCTATCCTTCAAGCAGAATGCCCTATCCATGTACCTAATCTGGCTATCCCCAACAACAACAATGTGTTTACCTTCCTTGGCGTCGTCCTTCGTGATGCTCCCAGAAGTCGACTCACATTCGTCAGGTAGCATTACACCACTTGTGGAATTCGTCAAGACGTTCTCGATGGTCATCGTTGGGGTTTCTAGGGATGTCTCACTCACGTCTGCCAATGCTTCCTTGGTGCTCGTTGTGGCATTCCTAGTAGAACACTCACATTCGTCAGGTACCACGGAGAATGGGTTGGAAGTTTTCGCGGTAGTCTTCTGGTTTCACGTTGTTTCTGCCTCTCCAACCGTTTTCTTGATCCTCACCTTGGTTCCATGTTGATCAGCCACTGCCCAAGCTCCCCTCTTAACCTGGGGACTAACAACAGGAGGATTACTACGAGTTCTCCTGTTCTCCTCCGTTAATCGCCGTATCTCCAGCTTAGCAACTCTGAGCTCTTCTCTCAGCTGCTGGTAAAGTTTCTCAAGAGAGGGCATCCTTGTTCAGATTCACAGAGAGCACACAAACAGGTTTTCACAGAGCTAAGTACACGTCACCATGCTGAGTATCATTAATCAAGCTATGCTTATCGAGATGGCTTCTTATAATCTCAGCTATAATTGACTCTAGTAATTTGCCTACAATTGAGGTCAGGCTTATTGGGCGGTAATTTGACGGTAACGACTTGTCCCCTGTTTTCAAAATAGGAATTACATTAGCCATCTTCCACATATCAGACACTACACCTGTTTGAAGAGATAAATTAAAAAAAATAGTTAATGGTTCACAGAGTTCCATTTTGCATTCCTTAAGAACCCTTGAAAAAACCTCATCAGGTCCCGGCGACTTATTTTGCTTCAGTCTGTCTATCTGCTTCACAACCATTTCACTAGTGACTGTGATGTTACATAATTTATCTTCTTCTTGCCCACTATAAAAATTAATTACTGGAATATTGTTGTTAGCTAAGACACATATGCAACAGTTAGGTATCTTTATTTCGAAACGTTTCGCCTACACAGTAGGCTTCTTCAGTCGAGTACAGAAAAGTTGATAGAACAATGGAACAATGCTCTTCTCCAGACTGAGGGACCGACCACCTCAAAACTTTAAGGGTGATGGACTGATTACATCGTCTTCAAGTATCTTCTGCTTCTATCAACTTTTCTGTACGCGACTGAAGAAGCCTACTGTGTAGGCGAAACGTTTCGAAATAAAGATACCTAACTGTTGCATATGTGTCTTACCTAACAACCTGTCGGTATTTTATACCATTTTATTATGGAATATTGTTAGTGTCTTCCTGTGTAAAAACCGAGAGAAAATAATTATTTAAAATCGAGCACATTTCATTCTCTTTGTCAGTAAGATGCCCATAGTTATTTTTAAGGGGACCTATCTTATCTCTCACTTCTCTTCTATAGACCTGGAAAAAACTTTTTGGGTTAGTTTTAGAATCCCTAGCAACTTTATTTTCATAGTCCCTTTTAGCTTTTCTTATACCCTTTTTAATGTCCCTCTTAATGTCAATATACTGATTCATACGATGACCCTCACCTCTTTTGATACGTCTATAAATTCCTTTCGTATGCCCTAGTAGATATTTGAGCCTTTTATTCATCCATTTTGGGTCATTTCTATTTGATCTAATTTCTTTATACGGGATAAACGTTCTTTGAGCAGCATGTATAGTGTTCAGAAAACTGTCATATTGATAGCTCTCTTCGTTACCCCAGTCAACAGATGATAAGTGTTCTCTAAGCCCATCGTAATCTGCTAAGCGAAAATCTGGGACTGTTATTGAGTTATCCCTACTATCATACTTCCATTCAATTCTAAATGTAATTGATTTGTGGTCGCTAGCACCCAGTTCCTCTGAAACTTCTAAATTATTGACAAGGGATTCATTGTTTGCCAGAACTAAGTCAAGCAGGTTATTACCCCTTGTAGGTTCTGTCACAAACTGCTTTAGAAAACAATCCTGAACTACTTCTAAGAAGTCGTATGATTCTAAATTCCCAGTCAAGAAATTCCAATCAATATGACTAAAGTTAAAGTCTCCTAGATGTGTACGAATGGTATATAATACCGACAAGATGAGAGTAAGACACATGTGCAACATCTGGGTATCTTTATTGTAGACGTTTCGCCATCCAGTGACTTTATCAATACAAATTCTAGGACATAATTTGAAGACAGTAGAACTATGTACAGAAGATGAGGTAATCAGTCCCTCAACCTAGGAGTAGGTGCGAACAGCACCATAGTCGTGGAGATTCTGAAGCAGAAGAAAGAATCCTGGCGCTTATATAGTAACGTCAGGTGAAGCAGACGAGGGCAAATTCACTGGTAGGCGGGATTCCCCAGTGGAAGTAGGTCCTTCCCAAAGAGATGGGTTAGTAGTAGTAGTAGTTGTCGTGAAGGTTATGTACATGTCCTCAGAATTAAGATTCCATGATGTTGCAGTGTCTGACAAGTTGTGTACGAATGGTATATAATACCGACAAGATGAGAGTAAGACACATGTGCAACATCTGGGTATCTTTATTGTAGACGTTTCGCCATCCAGTGGCTTTATCAAAACAAATTCTAGGACATAACTTGAAGACAGTAGAACTATGTACAGAAGATGAGGTAATCAGTCCCTCAACATAGGAGTAGGTGCGAACAGCACCATAGTCGTGGAGATTCTGAAGCAGAAGAAAGAATCCTGGCGCTTATATAGTAACGTCAGGTGAAGCAGACGAGGGCAAATTCACTGGTAGGCGGGATTCCCCAGTGGAAGTAGGTCCTTCCCAAAGAGATGGGTTAGTAGTAGTAGTAGTTGTCGTGAAGGTTATGTACATGTCCTCAGAATTAAGATTCCATGATGTTGCAGTGTCTGACAAGTTGTGTACGAATGGTATATAATACCGACAAGATGAGAGTAAGACACATGAGCAACATCTGGGTATCTTTATTGTAGACGTTTCGCCATCCAGTGGCTTTATCAATACAAATTCTAGGACATAACTTGAAGACAGTAGAACTATGTACTACCCTGCACCTCTCCTTCCGACAGTATTTAAGTCTCCGCACTGTCGCTTGATCTTCAGATAGTTCCTGACTATGGTACTGAACTTCTCCAGGCCGAGGGGCTGACAACCTCAAATTCTACGACTTTAAGGGTGATGGACTGATTACATCGTCTTCACATCTCTACTGTTCCTGCCTACTTTCTGTATTCGACTGAAGAAGCTTACTGTGTAGGCGAAACGTTTCGGAATAAAGTTGTCTAACTGTTGCATATGTGTCTTACCTAACAACCTGTCGGTATTGTATACCATTTTGATGTTCATCTTGTCAGTCACTGCAACACGTGGCATCTTGGTACAGAAAACACCTTGGACAAGCTTTTCAAGTGAGAAGGGTTGGATCTGAGAGGGACATGACCTCTCACTTGCCTCTCACTACTACTACTACTACTACTACCCTGCACCTCTCCTTCCGACAGTATTTAAGTCTCCGCACTGTCGCTTGATCTTCAGATAGTTCCTGACTATGGAACTGAACTTCTCCAGGCCGAGGGACTGACAACCTCAAATTCTACGACTTTAAGGGTGATGGACTGATTACATCGTCTTCACATCTCTACTGTTCCTGCCTACTTTCTGTATTCGACTGAAGAAGCCTACTGTGTAGGTGAAACGTTTCGGAATAAAGTTGTCTAACTGTTGCATATGTGTCTTACCTAACAACAGGAGGTTAAAGCATCTATTAGGGGTGAAAAGGGGAATTTATAGGCGCATCAGAAGAGGAGAGGTTAACCTTACTGACCAATATGTTCAGCTTAAAAGAGAAGTAAAAAAGGCGATTAGAAAGGCTAAACGTGACTATGAAATTAGAGTCGCTAATGAATCAAAGACTAATCCAAAGGGGTTCTTTCAAGTGTATAGGACGAAGGTGAAGGAAAAAGTAGGACCTCTGAAATCTGGGAATGGACAGCTGACGGATAATGAACTGGAAATGTGTTCCTTATTTAATGACTATTTTTTGTCAGTTTTTACACAGGAAGATGTAAATGAGATTCCAGTAATTAACAATTATTTAGTTCCTGATGAATATAAGTTAACTAATATTACTGTCACGAGGGACATGGTTATTAAACAGATAGACAAACTGAAACAAAATAAGTCCCCGGGACCCGATGAGTTGTTTTCAAGGGTACTTAAGGAATGCAAGATGGAGCTTAGTCAGCCATTAACGAGTGTATTCAATGCGTCCATCCTTACCAGTGTTGTGCCAGAGATGTGGAAGATGGCTAATGTGGTTCCTATATTCAAATCAGGGGATAAGTCCACTCCTTCAAATTACCGTCCAATAAGCCTGACATCTATAGTGGGCAAGTTATTAGAATCAATTATAGCTGACATTATCAGAAGTCACCTTGAAGAGCATAACTTGATAAATGAATCTCAGCATGGATTCACGAGAGGTCGTTCCTGCCTGACAAACTTACTGACGTTCTTCAATAGAACATTTGAGGCAGTTGACAGTGATAAGGAATATGATATTGTTTATTTGGATTTTAGTAAAGCCTTCGACAGAGTACCTCACAAGAGACTCTTAAGAAAAGTGGCAGCTCATGGTATAGGAGGTAAAGTTCTAGCATGGATTGAGGCATGGCTTACCAATAGAAAGCAGAGAGTTACCATTAATGGAGTGAAATCTGAATGGGGATTAGTCTCTAGTGGCGTTCCACAAGGATCAGTTTTAGGCCCTCTCTTGTTCATAATTTACATTAATGACCTTGATGAAGGGATTACTAGTGACATGAGTAAGTTTGCTGATGATACAAAGATAGGCCGTATAATTCACTCTGAGGAGGATATCAATGAACTCCAGGACGATTTGAACAAATTAATGTCTTGGTCTGAGAAATGGCAGATGAAGTTTAATGTGGATAAGTGTAAGGTACTTGCCCTTGGTAATGAAAATAACCCTCGAAGCTATAATCTAGGTGAAGTAGAGCTTTGTCATACAGAATGTGAAAAAGACTTGGGAGTCATGGTAAGCAGAAATCTAAAGCCAAGACAGCAGTGCCTCAGTGTGCGCAACAAGGCCAACAGATTACTTGGATGAACATCAAAATGGTATACAATACCGACAGGTTGTTAGGTAAGACACATATGCAACAGTTAGACAACTTTATTCCGAAACGTTTCACCTACACAGTAGGCTTCTTCAGTCGAATACAGAAAGTAGGCAGGAACAGTAGAGATGTGAAGACGATGTAATCAGTCCATCACCCTTAAAGTCGTAGAATTTGAGGTTGTCAGTCCCTCGGCCTGGAGAAGTTCAGTTCCATAGTCAGGAACTATCTGAAGATCAAGCGACAGTGCGGAGACTTAAATACTGTCGGAAGGAGAGGTGCAGGGTAGTAGTAGTAGTAGTAGTAGTAGTAGTAGTAGTAGTAGTAGTAGTGAGAGGCAACTGAGAGGTCATGTCCCTCTCAGATCCAACCCTTCTCACTTGAAAAGCTTGTCCAAGGTGTTTTCTGTACCAAGATGCCACGTGTTGCAGTGTCTTACCTAACAACCTGTCGGTATTGTATACCATTTTGATGTTCATCTTGTCAGACACTGCAACACGTGGCATCTTGGTACAGAAAACACCTTGGACAAGCTTTTCAAGTGAGAAGGGTTGGATCTGAGAGGGACATGACCTCTCAGTTGCCTCTCACTACTACTACTACTACTACTACTACTACTACTACTACTACTACTACTACTACCCTGCACCTCTCCTTCCGACAGTATTTAAGTCTCCGCACTGTCGCTTGATCTTCAGATAGTTCCTGACTATGGAACTGAACTTCTCCAGGCCGAGGGACTGACAACCTCAAATTCTACGACTTTAAGGGTGATGGACTGATTACATCGTCTTCACATCTCTACTGTTCCTGCCTACTTTCTGTATTCGACTGAAGAAGCCTACTGTGTAGGCGAAACGTTTCGGAATAAAGTTGTCTAACTGTTGCATATGTGTCTTACCTAACAACCTGTCGGTATTGTATACCATTTTGATGTTCATCTTGTCAGACACTGCAACACGTGGCATCTTGGTACAGAAAACACCTTGGACAAGCTTTTCAAGTGAGAAGGGTTGGATCTGAGAGGGACATGACCTCTCAGTTGCCTCTCACTACTACTACTACTACTACTACTACTACTACTACTACTACTACTACCCTGCACCTCTCCTTCCGACAGTATTTAAGTCTCCGCACTGTCGCTTGATCTTCAGATAGTTCCTGACTATGGAACTGAACTTCTCCAGGCCGAGGGACTGACAACCTCAAATTCTACGACTTTAAGGGTGATGGACTGATTACATCGTCTTCACATCTCTACTGTTCCTGCCTACTTTCTGTATTCGACTGAAGAAGCCTACTGTGTAGGCGAAACGTTTCGGAATAAAGTTGTCTAACTGTTGCATATGTGTCTTACCTAACAGATTACTTGGATTTATCTCAAGAAGTATAAGTAACAGAAGTCCAAAAGTTATTTTACAGCTCTATACATCACTAGTGAGGCCTCATTTAGATTATGCTGCTCAGTTTTGGTCCCCTTACTACAGGATGGACATAGACTCATTAGAGAACATACAGAGAAGAATGACTAAAATGATTTACTGTGTAAGGAACCTCCCGTATGAAGATAGACTTAAAGCCTTAAATCTCCACTCTCTGGAGAGGCGGAGAATGAGGGGAGATATCATTGAAGTGTATAAGTGGATGACGGGTGTCGAACCAGGTAAGAACCAGGAATAATATATATATATATACATACATCTAGGTTTTTCTCCTTTTTCTAAATAGCTCTTGTTCTTTTTTATTTCTTCTATTGTCCATGGGGAAGTGGAAAAGAATCTTTCCTCCGTAAGCCATGCGTGTCGTATGAGGCGACTAAAATGCCGGGAGCAATGGGCTAGTAACCCCTTCTCCTGTATACAATTACTAAAAAAGAGAAGAAGAAAAACTTTATAAAACTGGGTTGCTTAAATGTGCGTGGATGTAGTGCGGATGACAAGAAACAGATGATTGCTGATGTTATGAATGAAAAGAATTTGGATGTCCTGGCCCTAAGCGAAACAAAGCTGAAGGGGGTAGGAGAGTTTCAGTGGGGGGAAATAAATGGGATTAAATCTGGAGTATCTGAGAGAGTTAGAGCAAAGGAAGGGGTAGCAGTAATGTTAAATGATCAGTTATGGAAGGAGAAAAGAGAATATGAATGTGTAAATTCAAGAATTATGTGGATTAAAGTAAAGGTTGGATGCGAGAAGTGGGTCATAATAAGCGTGTATGCACCTGGAGAAGAGAGGAATGCAGAGGAGAGAGAGAGATTTTGGGAGATGTTAAGTGAATGTATAGGAGCCTTTGAACCAAGTGAGAGAGTAATTGTGGTAGGGGACTTGAATGCTAAAGTAGGAGAAACTTTTAGAGAGGGTGTGGTAGGTAAGTTTGGGGTGCCAGGTGTAAATGATAATGGGAGCCCTTTGATTGAACTTTGTATAGAAAGGGGTTTAGTTATAGGTAATACATATTTTAAGAAAAAGAGGATAAATAAGTATACACGATATGATGTAGGGCGAAATGACAGTAGTTTGTTGGATTATGTATTGGTAGATAAAAGACTGTTGAGTAGACTTCAGGATGTACATGTTTATAGAGGGGCCACAGATATATCAGATCACTTTCTAGTTGTAGCTACACTGAGAGTAAAAGGTAGATGGGATACAAGGAGAATAGAAGCATCAGGGAAGAGAGAGGTGAAGGTTTATAAACTAAAAGAGGAGGCAGTTAGGGTAAGATATAAACAGCTATTGGAGGATAGATGGGCTAATGAGAGCATAGGCAATGGGGTCGAAGAGGTATGGGGTAGGTTTAAAAATGTAGTGTTAGAGTGTTCAGCAGAAGTTTGTGGTTACAGGAAAGTGGGTGCAGGAGGGAAGAGGAGCGATTGGTGGAATGATGATGTAAAGAGAGTAGTAAGGGAGAAAAAGTTAGCATATGAGAAGTTTTTACAAAGTAGAAGTGATGCAAGGAGGGAAGAGTATATGGAGAAAAAGAGAGAAGTTAAGAGAGTGGTGAAGCAATGTAAAAAGAGAGCAAATGAGAGAGTGGGTGAGATGTTATCAACAAATTTTGTTGAAAATAAGAAAAAGTTTTGGAGTGAGATTAACAAGTTAAGAAAGCCTAGAGAACAAATGGATTTGTCAGTTAAAAATAGGAGAGGAGAGTTATTAAATGGAGAGTTAGAGGTATTGGGAAGATGGAAGGAATATTTTGAGGAATTGTTAAATGTTGATGAAGATAGGGAAGCTGTGATTTCGTGTATAGGGCAAGGAGGAATAGCATCTTGTAGGAGTGAGGAAGAGCCAGTTGTGAGTGTGGGGGAAGTTCGTGAGGCAGTAGGTAAAATGAAAGGGGGTAAGGCAGCCGGGATTGATGGGATAAAGATAGAAATGTTAAAAGCAGGTGGGGATATAGTTTTGGAGTGGTTGGTGCAATTATTTAATAAATGTATGGAAGAGGGTAAGGTACCTAGGGATTGGCAGAGAGCATGCATAGTTCCTTTGTATAAAGGCAAAGGGGATAAAAGAGAGTGCAAAAATTATAGGGGGATAAGTCTGTTGAGTGTACCTGGTAAAGTGTATGGTAGAGTTATAATTGAAAGAATTAAGAGTAAGACGGAGAATAGGATAGCAGATGAACAAGGAGGCTTTAGGAAAGGTAGGGGGTGTGTGGACCAGGTGTTTACAGTGAAACATATAAGTGAACAGTATTTAGATAAGGCTAAAGAGGTCTTTGTGGCATTTATGGATTTGGAAAAGGCGTATGACAGGGTGGATAGGGGGGCAATGTGGCAGATGTTGCAAGTGTATGGTGTAGGAGGTAGGTTACTGAAAGCAGTGAAGAGTTTTTACGAGGATAGTGAGGCTCAAGTTAGAGTATGTAGGAAAGAAGGAAATTTTTTCCCAGT
Organism: Cherax quadricarinatus; assembly: GCF_038502225.1. Classification (NCBI taxonomy): domain Eukaryota; kingdom Metazoa; phylum Arthropoda; class Malacostraca; order Decapoda; family Parastacidae; genus Cherax; species Cherax quadricarinatus. The sequence goes on along the minus strand of NC_091300.1, from coordinate 55,277,081 downwards.
AAAAGTAGGCCTTAGACAAGGATGTGTGATGTCACCGTGGTTGTTTAATATATTTATAGATGGGGTTGTAAGAGAAGTAAATGCGAGGGTCTTGGCAAGAGGCGTGGAGTTAAAAGATAAAGAATCACACACAAAGTGGGAGTTGTCACAGCTGCTCTTTGCTGATGACACTGTGCTCTTGGGAGATTCTGAAGAGAAGTTGCAGAGATTGGTGGATGAATTTGGTAGGGTGTGCAAAAGAAGAAAATTAAAGGTGAATACAGGAAAGAGTAAGGTTATGAGGATAACAAAAAGATTAGGTGATGAAAGATTGAATATCAGATTGGAGGGAGAGAGTATGGAGGAGGTGAACGTATTCAGATATTTGGGAGTGGACGTGTCAGCGGATGGGTCTATGAAAGATGAGGTGAATCATAGAATTGATGAGGGAAAAAGAGTGAGTGGTGCACTTAGGAGTCTGTGGAGACAAAGAACTTTGTCCTTGGAGGCAAAGAGGGGAATGTATGAGAGTATAGTTTTACCAACGCTCTTATATGGGTGTGAAGCGTGGGTGATGAATGTTGCAGCGAGGAGAAGGCTGGAGGCAGTGGAGATGTCATGTCTGAGGGCAATGTGTGGTGTGAATATAATGCAGAGAATTCGTAGTTTGGAAGTTAGGAGGAGGTGCGGGATTACCAAAACTGTTGTCCAGAGGGCTGAGGAAGGGTTGTTGAGGTGGTTCGGACATGTAGAGAGAATGGAGCGAAACAGAATGACTTCAAGAGTGTATCAGTCTGTAGTGGAAGGAAGGCGGGGTAGGGGTCGGCCTAGGAAGGGTTGGAGGGAGGGGGTAAAGGAGGTTTTGTGTGCGAGGGGCTTGGACTTCCAGCAGGCATGCGTGAGCGTGTTTGATAGGAGTGAATGGAGACAAATGGTTTTTAATACTTGACGTGCTGTTGGAGTGTGAGCAAAGTAACATTTATGAAGGGATTCAGGGAAACCGGCAGGCCGGACTTGAGTCCTGGAGATGGGAAGTACAGTGCCTGCACTCTGAAGGAGGGGTGTTAATGTTGCAGTTTAAAAACTGTAGTGTAAAGCACCCTTCTGGCAAGACAGTGATGGAGTGAATGATGGTGAAAGTTTTTCTTTTTTGGGCCACCCTGCCTTGGTGGGAATCGGCCGGTGTGATAATAAAAAAAAAAATAAAAAATTTAGATTTAGAAAGGACATAGGTAAGTATTGGTTTTCTAACAGAGTTGTAGATGCGTGGAACAGTCTTCCCAGTGGGGTGATAGAGGCTAGGACCTTGGGTAGCTTTAAGAAGAGACTGGACAAATATATGAGTGGGAGGGGCTGGGTTTGATTGGTGTTGGGGGGTGCGGGAGTTGTTTCTTGAGTAGCTTTAAGTAGATGTCGTTTTGATAAGGACCTGCCTCGTATGGGCCAGTAGGCCTTCTGCAGTGTTCCTACATTCTTATGTTCTTATGTTCTTATAGCGTGAGATGGACACGAGGAACATCAAAGAGTGATCTGTGCCTTGTATTATGGTCATGTGTTCTGTTGAGGTTGGCAAGATGTTTGAGGGGAGGGTTAATATCAGAGTTAAGTGTTCTTTGTATGTAATAAGTCCAATAATAAGTATGGATGTTTTGTATGGTGAGTAGATTGAGTGTTTTGAATATTGGTGGAGTGTGCTGCCTGTAGTGAGAATTTGTTATCATTCTAACTGCAGCCTTTTGTTGGGTAATTAGTGGTCTGAGATGGTTAGTTGTTGTTGAGCCCCATGCACAAATTCCATAGGTGAGATAGGGATAAATAAGAGAGTGATAAAGGGCCAGGAGGGCTGACTGTGGAACATAGTACCGTATCTTCGATAGTATGCCTACAGTCTTGGAAATTTTCTTAGAAATTTGTTGTATATGTGTATGAAATTTGAGTCTATTATCGAGGTGGATTCCTAAGAATTTTCCCTCTGTTAGCTTTGTGATAGGTGATCCGTTTATCGTTATGTTAAGAGGTACATCTGTAGCTCTGCTACCAAACTGAATGAAGTAGGTTTTGTCAATGTTTAATGTAAGTTTGTTAGTCCTCATCCAGGTAGATATTTTCTGTAATTCGGTATTTACAGTATTGGCTAGCGTGACTGGGCTCGGGTGAGAGAAGACGTATGTGGTGTCATCTGCAAAAAGTGTGGGTTTGAGTAATTGCGAAGCATTTGGTAGGTCATTTATGTATAGGAGAAAGAGAAGAGGGCCAAGGACACTTCCCTGTGGGACACCAACTGTAATTGGTTGTGCGGAAGAGCTTGCCCCATTTGCGTACACATATTGGCTTCTGTTGCTGAGGTAAGACTTGAGGTAGTTGAGGGAGTGCCCTCTAATGAGTCTATGTCCATCCTGTAGTAAGTGGACCAAAACCGAGGAGCATAATCTAAATGAGGCCTCACTAGTGATGTATAGAGCTGTAAAATAACTTTTGGACTTCTGTTACTTATACTTCTTGAGATAAATCCAAGTAATCTGTTGGCCTTATTGCGCACACTAAGGCACTGCTGTCTTGGCTTTAGATTTCTGCTTACCATGACTCCCAAGTCTTTTTCACATTCTGTATGATCAAGCTCTACTTCACCTAGATTATAGCTTCGAGGGTTATTTTCATTACCAAGGGCAAGTACCTTACACTTATCCACATTGAACTTCATCTGCCATTTTTCAGACCAAGACATTAATTTGTCCAAATCGTCCTGGAGTTCATTGATATCCTCCTCAGAGTGAATTATACGGCCTATCTTTGTATCATCAGCAAACTTACTCATGTCACTAGTAATCCCTTCATCAAGGTCATTAATGTAAATTATGAACAAGAGAGGGCCTAAAACTGATCCTTGTGGAACGCCACTAGTGACTAATCCCCATTCAGATTTCACTCCAATAATGGTAACTCTCTGCTTTTATTGGTAAGCCATGCCTCAATCCATGCTAGAACTTTACCTCCTATACCATGACCTGCCACTTTTCTTAAGAGTCTCTTGTGAGGTACTCTATCGAAGGCTTTACTAAAATCCAATGAGATTAAGACACATGTGCAACATCTGGGTATCTTTATTGTAGACGTTTCGCCAACCAGTGGCTTTATCAATTCAAATTCTAGAATTTGTATTGATAAAGCCACTGGTTGGCGAAACGTCTACAATAAAGATACCCAGATGTTGCACATGTGTCTTAATCTCATTTTGTCGGTATTGTATACCATTCGTACACAACTAAAATCCAAATAAACAATATCATATTCCTTATCACTGTCAACTGCCTCAAATGTTCTATTGAAGAACGTCAGTAAGTTTGTAAGGCAGGAACGACCTCTCGTGAATCCATGCTGAGATTCATTTATCAAGTTATGCTCTTCAAGGTGACTTCTGATAATGTCAGCTATAATTGATTCTAATAACTTGCCCACTATAGATGTCAGGCTTATTGGACGGTAACTTGAAGGAGTGGACTTATCCCCTGATTTGAATATAGGAACCACATTAGCCATCTTCCACAACTCTGGCAAAACACCGGTAAGGATGGACGCATTGAATACACTCGTTAATGGCTGACTAAGCTCCATCTTGCATTACTTAAGTACCCTTGAAAACAACTCATCGGGTCCCGGGGACTTATTTTGTTTCAGTTTGTCTATCTGTTTAATAATCACGTCCCTCGTGACAGTAATATTAGTTAACTTAAATTCATCATGAACCAAATAATTGTTAATTACTGGAATCTCATTTACATCTTTCTGTGCACAAACTGACAAAAAGTAGTCATTAAATAAGGAACACATTTCCAGTTCATTATCCGTCAGCTGTCCATTCCCAATTTTCAGAGGTCCTACTTTTTCCTTCACTTTCGTCCTATACACTTGAAAGAACCCCTTTGGATTAGTCTTTGATTCATTAGCAGCTTTAATTTCATAGCCACGTTAGGCTTTCTAATCCCCTTTTTTACTTCTCTTTTAAGCTGAACATATTGGTCAGTAAGGTTAACCTCTCCTCTTCTGATGCGCCTATAAATTCCCCTTTTCTCCCCTAATAGATGCTTTAGCCTCCTGTTAACCCATTTGGGATCATCATTATTAGACCTAATATCTCTCTGGGGAATGTATATACTCTGGGCACTGTGTATATTATTAAGGAAACAATCATAAAAGCAGATCCCTTCATAATCATAAGTATGATCATCGTCAATAAAATCAATAGCTAGATAACCCCAATCAAGATTAGACAGGTGTTCCCTAAGTCCATTATAATCAGCAGAACGAAAATCAGGGATTTTTACTGTATTATCATTATTCTTGCATTCCCAGTTAATGCTAAAACTGATGGATTTGTGATCACTTGCGCCAAGCTCTTCAGTGATCTCCAGATTATTCACGAGTGTTTCCTTATTTGACAAGACTAGGTCTAGCAAATTATTACCCCTGGTAGGCTCTGTTATGCTCTGCTTCAGAAAACAGTCCTGAACTGTTTCCATAAAGTCACTGGACTCTAGATTACATGTCAAAGAATTCCAGTCAATTTGACTAAAGTTAAAGTCCCCTACTATGACTATGTTATTGTGTCTAGAAGCCCTAACAATTTCGTCCCAAAGAAGTCTCCCTCAATCGTGATCCAAGCCTGGAGGTCGGTATATTACACCTAGAATTAGTTTTTCTTGACCCTCTACGAACTCTACCCAAACAGATTCTGTTACTGCTCCATCTATTTTTATACCCGTTTTTATGCAACAATTAATATTTTCTCGAACATATAATGCAACTCCTCCCCCCTTCCCATTAGATCTATCCACATTGAACAACTTAAATCCCTGAATATTACACTGAGCAGTCATATCCCGACTCTTTAAATCATTCCACGTTTCAGTTAATGCAATGATATCAAAGTTCCCAGCACATGCTACCAAACGTAGTTCATTAATTTTATTTCTTGCACTTCGACTGTTAGCATAAAATACCATCATATGTTTTTTCTTCTGCACATTTTTCCTATTGATCTTTGTTTTTACACAATTCCTGAAATTATCATTACCCAGAGTTACTCCATGACAGTTACTATTAAGATTCTTAATATCAGAGCATAAGTCAATATATCCATACTCATTATTTATCATTTTTAAACTCATTCCTCTAACCAATCCTAGTTTAAAGTCCTAACAACCCTTTCAACTGAGTTAGCAAGAAAACCCACACCTGCCCTGGATAAGTGAACCCCATCCCTGGCATACATGTCATTTCGGCCATAGAAGTTGTCCCAGTTGTCAATGAATGGTACTGCATTATCCTTACAGTGTTTATCCAGCCAACAATTAATACCAATTGCTCTGGACAACCATTCATTACCAACACCTCTTCTTGGCAAAATGCCACATATAACAGGGCGCTCCTCCTTCTTCCTAATTATGTCTATAGCTGTCCTGAACTTCTAACTAAATCCTCACTTCTACGCTTGCCTACATCATTGCCTCCAGCACTGAGGCAAATAATAGGATTAATCCCATTACCGTTCATGATGTTGTCAAGCCGGCTAACAATGTCCTCCATCCCAGCCCCAGGAAAGCAAACCCTCTGTCTCTTACTCCTGTCCTTCAAGCAGAATGCCCTATCCATGTATCTAACTGTGACGATCCCAGTAGTCGACTCACATTCGTCGGGTAGCACCGAGAATGCGTTGGAGGTTTCCAGAAGAGTTTCTACAGCAGTCTCTTTCTTCTTCATCGTTTCTGGCTTTCCATTCGTCTTCTTGATCGTCAACTTCGTCGTCCCCTGCTGTCCAGCCACTGACCACGATCCCTTCTTGACCTGAGGACTCGAAACAGGAGGACTACTACGAATCCTCTTGTTCTCCTCGGTCAATCGCCGTATCTCCATCTTCGCTGCCCTCAATTCTTCCTTAAGCTGATGGTAAAGTTGCTCTATGGAGGGCATCTTGGTTCAGTCCACGGGAGCCCACAAGACACTTCTTCACAGAGTTAAGTACAGGTTAAACAAAATAAATCATCAGGGAGGCACCATGACATACACAACCCCGTCTTCACTTCTGTCTGGTAGACTAATTTCCTGCAGGTAAAACACCATACAGTACTCTTGCATAAACAGGCCTCTGCATACTAGGGCCTTACAGGTAAACATGAGAGCAATAAAATAACATATGGGACAAACTTACAAAAAACACCATCCCTAATAAACACATATCGTAATGTATTAGGACATCTTGTTGCAAGTATTGTGCTCCACGAACTGACACTCACCACACCTCATCTCATCCTGTCCCCTGGCCACTCAAACTGCCCGGGAATAATATGCGTTCGGATTCAGTACAAACCCGGAAAATGACATAAGGAGCGTTATTATTATTATTATTATCACACTGGCCGATTCCCACCAAGGCAGGGTGGCTCAAAAAAGAAAAACTTTCACAATCTTTCACTCCATCACTGTCATGCCAGAAGGGTGCTTTACACTACAGTTTTTAAACTGCAACATTAACATCCCTCCTTCAGAGTGCAGGCACTGTACTTCCCATCTCCAGGACTCAAGTCCGGCCTGCCGGTTTCCCTGAATCCCTTCATAAATGTTACTTTGCTCACACTCCTGCAGCACGTCAAATATTAAAAACCATTTGTTTCCATTCACTCCATCAAACACGCTCACGCATGCTTGCTGGAAATCCAAGCCCCTCGCACACAAAACCTCCTTTACCCCCTCCCTCCAACCTTTCCTAGGCCGACCCCTACTCAGCCTTCCTTCCACTACAGACTGATACACTCTTGAAGTAATTCTGTTTCGTTCCATTCTCTCTACATGTCCGAACCACCTCAACAACCCTTCCTCAGCCCTCTGGACAACAGTTTTGGAAATCCCACACCTCCTCCTAACTTCCAAACTACGAATTTTCTGCATTATATTCACACCACACATAGGCCTCAGACATGACATCTCCACTGCCTCCAGCCTCCTCCTCGCTGCAACATTCATCACCCATGCTTCACACCCATATAAGAGCGTTGGTAAAACTATACTCTCATACATTCCTCTCTTTATTTCCAAGGACAAAGTTCTTTGTCTCCACAGACTCCTAAGTGCACCGCTCACCCTTTTCCCCTCATCAATTCTATGATTCACCTCATCTTTCATCGACCCATCTGCTGACACGTCCACTCCCAAATATCTGAATACATTCACCTCCTCCATGCTCTCTCCCTCCAATCTGATATCCAATCTTTCATCACCTAATCTTTTAGTTATCCTCATAACCTTACTCTTTCCTGTATTCACTTTCAATTTTCTTCTTTTACATACCCTACCAAATTCATCCACCAACCTCTGCAACTTCTCTTTAAAAACTCCCAAGAGCACAGTGTCATCAGCAAAAAGCAACAGTGACAACTCCCACTTTGTGTGTGATTCTTTATCTTTTAACTCCACGCCTCTTGCCAAGACCCTCGCATTTACTTCTCTTACAACCCCATCTATAAATATATTGAACAACCACGGTGACATCACACATCCTTGTCTAAGGCCTACTTTTACTGGGAAATAATCTCCCTCCTTCGTACATACTCAAACTGGAGCCTCACTATCCTCGTAAAAACTCTTCACTGCTTTCAGTAACCTACCTCCTATACCATACACCTGCAACATCTGCCACATTGCCCCCCTATCCACCCTGTCATACGCCTTTTCCAAATTCATAAATGCCACAAAAACCTCTTTAGCCTTATCTAAATACTGTTCACTTACATGTCTCATTGTAAACATTTGGTCTACACACCCCCTACTTTTCCTAAAGCCTCCTTGTTCGTCTGCTATCCTATTCTCCGTCTTACTCTTAATTCTTTCAATAATAAATCTACCATACACTTTACCAGGTATACTCAACAGACTTATCCCCCTATAATTTTTGCACTCTCTTTTGTCCCCTTTGCCTTAATTCAAAGGAACTATGCATGCTCTCTGCCAATTCCTAGACACCTCACCCTCTTCCATAAATTTATTAAATAATAGCACCAACCACTCCAAAACTATATCCACACCTGCTTTTAACATTTCTATCTTTATCTTATCAGTCGCAGCTGCCTTACCTCCTTTCATTTTATATATTGCCTCACGAACTTCCCCCACACTCACAACTGGCTCTTCCTCACTCCTACAAGATGTTTTTCCTCCTTGCCCTATACACGAAATCACAGCATCCCTATCTTCATCAACATTTAACAATTCCTCAAAATATTCCCTCCATCTTCCCAATACCTCTAACTCTCCATTTAACAACTCTCCTCTCCTATTTTTAACTGACAAATCCATTTGTTTTCTAGGCTTCCTTAACTTGTTAATCTCACTCCAAAACTTTTTCTTATTTTCAACAAAATTTGTTGACAACATCTCACCCACTCTCTCATTTGCTCCCTTTTTACATTGCTTCACCTCTCTCTTTTTCTCCATATACTCTTTATTCCTTTCATTGCTTCTTCTTTGTAAAAACTTCTCATATGCTAACTTTTTCTCCCTTACCACTCTCTTTACATCATCGTTCCACCAATCGCTCCTCTTCCCTCCCGCACCCACTTTCCTGTAACCACAAACTTCTGCTGAACACTCTAAAACTACATTTTTAAACCTACCCCATACCTCTTCGACCCCATTGCCTATGCTCTCATTAGCCCATCTATCCTCCAATAGTTGTTTATGTCTTAACCTAACTGCCTCCTCTTTTAGTTTATAAACCTTCACCTCTCTCTTACCTGATGTTTCTATTCTACTTGTATCCCATCTACCTTTTACTCTCAGTGTAGCTACAACTAGAAAGTGATCTGATATATCTGTGGCCCCTCTATAAAAATGTACATCCTGAAGTCTACTCAACAGTCTTTTATCTACCAATACATAATCCAACAAACTACTGTCATTTCGCCCTACATCATATCTTGTATACTTATTTATCCTCTTTTTCTTAAAATCTCTCTCTCTCCTCTACACTCTTCTCTTATCCAGATGCATACACGCTTATTATGACCCACTTTTCGCATCCAACCTCTATTTTAATCCACATAATCCTTGAATTTACACATTCATATTCTCTCTTTTCCTTCCATAACTGATCCTTCAATATTATTGCTACCCCTTCCTTAGCTCTAACTCTCTCAGATACTCCAGATTTAATCCCATTTATTTCTCCCCACCGATACCCCCCTACCCCCTTCAGCTTTGTTTCGCTTAGGGCCAAGACATCCAACTTCTTTTCAATTATAACATCAGCAATCATCTGTTTCTTGTCATCCGCACTACATCCACTCATATTCAAGCATCCCAGTTTTATAAAGTTTTTCTTCTTCTCTTTTTTAGTAAATGTTTACAGGAGAAGGGGTTACTAGCCCATTGCTCCCGGCATTTTAGTCGCCTCATACGACACGCATGGCTTACGGAGGAAAGATTCTTTTCCACTTCCCTATGGACAATAGAAGAAATAAAGAAGAACAAGAGCTATTTAGAAAAAGGCGAGAAACCTAAATGTAGGTATATATATATATATGCATATGCGTGTCTGTGAAATGTGACCAAAGTGTAAGTAGGAGTAGCAAGATATCCCTGTTATCCAGCGTGTTTATGAGACAGAAAAAGAGACCAGCAATCCTACCATCATGTAAAACAGTTACAGGTTTCTGTTTCACAGTCATCTGGCAGGACGGTAGTTTCTTTGAACAAAGAAACTAATTTCCGCAGACGCAAGTGCCTCGAATCAGCACTGATCGCTGTTTCGAATACAATTAAACAAAACAACGGCAGGTTCACCATCTCTGAAGTCTTAGCAAGAATCCTCCTGAAAACAGTAAACCCTGCCATCACATAGTATCTCCTGTTATACTACACAAAGCACATTACAGAGAGTGAACACTGAAACAAGCTGCCTCTTTCCAGTCTATATTTGTCCAACCTATTTTTATGTTACCCAAGTAATAGCTTTTATATCCTTTTTCTCATGTACGAATTAATTGCTCTACCATATTGTATTACTTTTGTCACTACTACTACTACTACTACTACCACCACTAGTGAACATCGAAATGGTACCTCACTAGTATTGCACCTCACTCTGAGCCTTTATATACCCTCTGTGTCCATGTATTGTTTGTAATGGCTTGATAAAGCTCCTGGAGAGCGAAACGTTGCCACAATAAAATGTCACATTAGTTGCACTTGTGTCCTTTTACTTTACATATTGTCGGTAATTCTACCAACTTTATTACAGTATTCCGTAACAGGGCACCTGTGACAAGCAGGGTCCCACAGGGTTCAGTCCTAGGACCAGTGCTGTTTCTGGTGTATGTGAACGACATGACGGAAGGAATAGAGTCAGAAGTGTCCCTGTTTGCAGATGATGTGAAGTTGATGAGAAGAATTCAGTCGGACGAGGCCCAGGCAGAACTACAAAGGGATATTGACAGGTTGCAGGCCTGGTTCAGCAACTGGCTCCTGGAATTCAACACCACCAAGTGCAAAGTCGTGAAGATTGGGGAGGGGTAAAGAAGACCGTAGACGGAGTACAGTCTAGGGAGCCACAGACTCCAAACCTCACTCAAGGAAAATGAGCTTTGGGTGAGTATAACACTGGGCACTTCTCCTAAGGCGCACATCATATAAATAACTGCTGCAGCATATGGGTGCCAGCAAACCTAAGAACAGTATTCCGACATCTTAATAAGGAATCGTTTATGACCCTGTACACCATGTACGTTAAGCATGCATTGGAGTATGCAGCACCAGTTTGGATCCTACACCTAGTGAAGCATGTAAGGAAACTAGAGAAAGTGAAAAGGTTTGCAACAAGACTAGTCCCGGAGCTAAGGGGAGCTACGAGAGGATAAGGGAAATCGACGTGACTATACTGGAGGACACAAGAGATGGGGGGATATGATAATGACATATAAAATACTGAGAGGTATCGACAAGGTGGACAGAAACAGGATGTTCCAGAGATAGGACACATCAACAATAGGTCACAGTTGGAAGTTGAAGACTCAGATGAATCACAAGGATGTTTGGAACTATTCATCAGTCACAGAGTTGTCAGGAAGTGGAATAGTCTGGGAAATAATATAGTTGAGGCAGGATCCAAACTTACATTGAGGACTTAAGTGTAGAATATTCCTAATCTCACTTAATATGTTTTGAAAGTTGTAAAAGAGTGACTTATTATTGAAGTGTTACGTTTTCTGTCTCATTGGGATTGAGTCAAGCAAAGGGTTATTACGTGAAGTGAATGTCTTATGATACTAGAGCCATTCAGTACTATAATCAAGACAGAATATTGTGTATTATCTTTTAAGTGAACTCAAGTGTAAATTTCATGAGTACTCTGTTTTATGGTGCAACCTTTTTATAGTTAATATAAAACCCTTCTATGGTTTATTAAGAAACTTAATGAAAACCGGAAAGAAACATTGTGATTGTTTACTACTGAACCCTTGAATGATTTCATTTGGAACAGGATATTCAATCCCGTTCATTTATTGCAAGAAAGGGCTAATCAGGCTTAAGTAGTTGCCCCGTACGTAACACCCATATAAGATTGTTGGTACTACTATACTTTCATACATTCCCTTCTTTGCCTCCATAGATAACATTTTTTGCCTCCACATATATCTCAATGCACTACTCACCTTTTTTCCTTCATCAATTCTATGATTAACCTCATCCTTCATAAATCCATCCGCCGACACGTCAACTCCCAAATATCTGAAAGCATTCACTTCTTCTATACTCCTCCTCCCCAATTTGATTTCCAATTTTTCATTATGTAAATCATTTGATACCCTCATCACCTTACTCTTTTCTATGTTCACTTTCAATTTTCTACCTTTACACACACTCCCAAATTCGTTCACTAACCTTTGCCATTTTTCTTTAGAATCTCCCATAAGCACAGTATCATCAGCAAAAACTAACTGGGTCACTTCCCATTTTGTATTTAATTCCCCAAAATTTAATCGCACCCGTCTCCCGAACACCCTAGCATTTACTTCTTTTACAACCCCATCTATAAATATATTAAACAACCATGGTGACATTACATATCCCTGTCTAAGGCATACTGTGAAAAAATAGCGAAACTCCTATCTCTTATAGTTCCTTGATAATGTGAGAAGGCACGAAAGCACTTGGAATTTCACGATTCCTTCACAGTGGTTGTTTTGCATATTCTAAAATATATATATATATATATATATATATATATATATATATATATATATATATATATATATATATATATACATATATATATATATATATATATATATATATATATATATATATATATATATATATATATATACATATATATATATATATATATATATATATATATATATATATATATATATATATATATATATATATATATATATATGTTAAAGTTGCATTTTCCTGAATTAGCTGTAGATCAGTGGAAATTGATCTGAGCGTGACGATAAAAACATGTATCATTAATTATGAATAATATTAATTAGAGTTAGAATAACCTATGACATATGTAGCAGTATTTATATAAATAAATTGCGTTAGACTGAGGTAAGTCAGGTGAGATTCCTAAGTTAGTTATGGTTCAAAAATAATAATCTTTATTTCATTGTCAATGAAATGTAAATATTCTTACTTTTTGGAAAATATTTTTTTCTAAAAGTTTAATTATAAAGGAAGTTCAGCTTGACCAAAAAGTTCAGCTTGTTAAGTACGACATTCTATATATACATATCTTCCAGGAGAGTGTTCATTCTACTCTTCAAAAGACGAATTTTTGCCTTTGATTCTTGGAATGATCAGCTCAAAGGACAACCCCCTCATTCCAGCTCTTAATAAAAGGTAAACATTTGACAACGTATTTACTTGTAAATTTTGAAAAATTACTATGCTTTAAATTATTATATTTCACTTTACTTTAAATTATTAACACAACTATTTGCTGTGTCATATTCATGGAAACAAAGAGGTGAAGGAATGAAAGTATAATGTGTGAGGTATGTGTGCTAAATGTTGCAGAAACAAAAAGAATGGAGACTGTTTACATGTCGTGTCTGAGGTCAGTGTGTGGTGAGAATATTACACAGAGAATCCGTGAATTGGAGATTATGAGACGCAGGATTTGTAAAAGTATAATCTAGAGCAGGGCTGGGGAACATACGTCTCGCTGGCCTGACAAGGCCCTCGAAATCATTTGGTCTGGCCCTGCTAAGCCAACCCCAGGTGAGACTGGAAATTCAATAAATTTAGGAGTGTTTTTCATAGCAACATAAATTTATATTAACTCTCCCCTATACTGATTTACAGAGTATAATATAAAAAATCGAAACTTAAAATACAAATAAGTAAGCAGAATAATGAAGATGCCTTATAGCAAGCAGTTTTTTCCGACTGCGCTCCAGACTGACCGACGCAAACCTGGAAAAGTAGCTGTGAGTAGCAACATGATCAATACCAGCTAACATCACACACCTCACCAAAAAGAAGCAGTTCCAGCCATCACATTAAGCATGAGTTAATTAAATGTTTGACCAAATATAGCAGGAAGTGGAAAAGAATCTTTCCTCCGTAAGCCATGCGTGTCGTATGAGGCGACTAAAATGCCGGGAGCAATGGGCTAGTAACCCCTTCTCCTGTATACATTTACTAAAAAAGAGAAGAAGAAAAACTTTATAAAACTGGGTTGCTTAAATGTGCGTGGATGTAGTGCGGATGACAAGAAACAGATGATTGCTGATGTTATGAATGAAAAGAAGTTGGATGTCCTGGCTCTAAGCGAAACAAAGCTGAAGGGGGTAGGAGAGTTTCAGTGGGGGGAAATAAATGGGATTAAATCTGGAGTATCTGAGAGAGTTAGAGCAAAGGAAGGGGTAGCAGTAATGTTAAATGATCAGTTATGGAAGGAGAAAAGAGAATATGAATGTGTAAATTCAAGAATTATGTGGATTAAAGTAAAGGTTGGATGCGAGAAGTGGGTCATAATAAGCGTGTATGCACCTGGAGAAGAGAGGAATGCAGAGGAGAGAGAGAGATTTTGGGAGATGTTAAGTGAATGTATAGGAGCCTTTGAACCAAGTGAGAGAGTAATTGTGGTAGGGGACCTGAATGCTAAAGTAGGAGAAACTTTTAGAGAGGGTGTGGTAGGTAAGTTTGGGGTGCCAGGTGTAAATGATAATGGGAGCCCTTTGATTGAACTTTGTGTAGAAAGGGGTTTAGTTATAGGTAATACATATTTTAAGAAAAAGAGGATAAATAAGTATACAAGATATGATGTAGGGCGAAATGACAGTAGTTTGTTGGATTATGTATTGGTAGATAAAAGACTGCTGAGTAGACTTCAGGATGTACATGTTTATAGAGGGGCCACAGATATATCAGATCACTTTCTAGTTGTAGCTACACTAAGAGTAAAAGGTAGATGGGATACAAGGAGAATAGAAGCATCAGGGAAGAGAGAGGTGAAGGTTTATAAGCTAAAAGAGGAGGCAGTTAGGGTAAGATATAAACAGCTATTGGAGGATAGATGGGCAAATGAGAGCATAGGCAATGGGGTCGAAGAGGTATGGGGTAGGATTAAAAATGTAGTGTTAGAGTGTTCAGCAGAAGTTTGTGGTTACAGGAAAGTGGGTGCAGGAGGGAAGAGGTGCGATTGGTGGAATGATGATGTAAAGAGAGTAGTAAGGGAGAAAAAGTTAGCATATGAGAAGTTTTTACAAAGTAGAAGTGATGCAAGGAGGGAAGAGTATATGAAGAAAAAGAGAGAGGTTAGGAGAGTGGTGAAGCAATGTAAAAAGAGAGCAAATGAGAGAGTGGGTGAGATGTTATCAACAAATTTTGTTGAAAATAAGAAAAAGTTTTGGAGTGAGATTAACAAGTTAAGAAAGCCTAGAGAACAAATGGATTTGTCAGTTAAAAATAGGAGAGGAGAGTTATTAAATGGAGAGTTAGAGGTATTGGGAAGATGGAGGGAATATTTTGAAGAATTGTTAAATGTTGATGAAGATAGGGAAGCTGTGATTTCGTGTATAGGGCAAGGAGGAATAACATCTTGTAGGAGTGAGGAAGAGCCAGTTGTGAGTGTGGGGGAAGTTCGTGAGGCAGTAGGCAAAATGAAAGGGGGTAAGGCAGCCGGGATTGATGGGATAAAGATAGAAATGTTAAAAGCAGGTGGGGATATAGTTTTGGAGTGGTTGGTGCAATTATTTAATAAATGTATGGAAGAGGGTAAGGTACCTAGGGATTGGCAGAGAGCATGCATAGTTCCTTTGTATAAAGGCAAAGGGGATAAAAGAGAGTGCAAAAATTATAGGGGGATAAGTCTGTTGAGTGTACCTGGTAAAGTGTATGGTAGAGTTATAATTGAAAGAATTAAGAGTAAGACGGAGAATAGGATAGCAGATGAACAAGGAGGCTTTAGGAAAGGTAGGGGGTGTGTGGACCAGGTGTTTACAGTGAAACATATAAGTGAACAGTATTTAGATAAGGCTAAAGAGGTCTTTGTGGCATTTATGGATTTGGAAAAGGCATATGACAGGGTGGATAGGGGGGCAATGTGGCAGATGTTGCAAGTGTATGGTGTAGGAGGTAGGTTACTGAAAGCAGTGAAGAGTTTTTACGAGGATAGTGAGGCTCAAGTTAGAGTATGTAGGAAAGAGGGAAATTTTTTCCCAGTAAAAGTAGGCCTTAGACAAGGATGTGTGATGTCACCGTGGTTGTTTAATATATTTATAGATGGGGTTGTAAGAGAAGTAAATGCGAGGGTCTTGGCAAGAGGCGTGGAATTAAAAGATAAAGAATCACACACAAAGTGGGAGTTGTCACAGCTGCTCTTTGCTGATGACACTGTGCTCTTGGGAGATTCTGAAGAGAAGTTGCAGAGATTGGTGGATGAATTTGGTAGGGTGTGCAAAAGAAGAAAATTAAAGGTGAATACAGGAAAGAGTAAGGTTATGAGGATAACAAAAAGATTAGGTGATGAAAGATTGAATATCAGATTGGAGGGAGAGAGTATGGAGGAGGTGAACGTATTCAGATATTTGGGAGTGGACGTGTCAGCGGATGGGTCTATGAAAGATGAGGTGAATCATAGAATTGATGAGGGAAAAAGAGTGAGTGGTGCACTTAGGAGTCTGTGGAGACAAAGAACTTTGTCCTTGGAGGCAAAGAGGGGAATGTATGAGAGTATAGTTTTACCAACGCTCTTATATGGGTGTGAAGCGTGGGTGATGAATGTTGCAGCGAGGAGAAGGCTGGAGGCAGTGGAGATGTCATGTCTGAGAGCAATGTGTGGTGTGAATATAATGCAGAGAATTCGTAGTTTGGAAGTTAGGAGGAGGTGCGGGATTACCAAAACTGTTGTCCAGAGGGCTGAGGAAGGGTTGTTGAGGTGGTTCGGACATGTAGAGAGAATGGAGCGAAACAGAATGACTTCAAGAGTGTATCAGTCTGTAGTGGAAGGAAGGCGGGGTAGGGGTCTGCCTAGGAAAGGTTGGAGGGAGGGGGTAAAGGAGGTTTTGTGTGCGAGGGGCTTGGACTTCCAGGAGGCATGCGTGAGCGTGTTTGATAGGAGTGAATGGAGACAAATGGTTTTTAATACTTGACGTGCTGTTGGAGTGTGAGCAAAGTAACATTTATGAAGGGATTCAGGGAAACCGGCAGGCCGGACTTGAGTCCTGGAGATGGGAAGTACAGTGCCTGCACTCTGAAGGAGGGGTGTTTATGTTGCAGTTTAAAAACTGTAGTGTAAAGCACCCTTCTGGCAAGACAGTGATGGAGTGAATGATGGTGAAAGTTTTTCTTTTTCGGGCCACCCTGCCTTGGTGGGAATCGGCCAGTGTGATAATAAAAAAAAAAATTAATTTGTATGGCCCGCAAATGATGTTATAAATAATTAAATGACCCTTGGCAGAAAAAAGTCCCCCACCCCTGATCTAGAGGGATGAGGAGGGATTGTTGAGGTGATTCGGACATTTAGAGAGGATGGAACGAAATGTAACGACTTGGAAGGTATATAAATCTGTATTGGAAGAAACGCGGGGCAGGGGTCGTCCAACGAAACATTGGAAGACGTGGGTAAAGGAGGATTTGCTTGCGAATGGCTAACACTTCTAGCAAGCATGCACGAGTGTGCTAGAAACGAACGGAGGTAAATGCTTTTTCAGACTAGACGTATTGTGGGAATATGAGCAAACTAACATTTATGAAATGATTTAGGGAAGCTGAAGAGCCGATCCTGACTCCTGGAGGCGGGTAGAATAGTGTTATATATTTATTATTATTATTATCACACTGGCCGATTCCCACCAAGGCAGGGTGGCCCGAAAAAGAAAAACTTTCATCATCATTCACTCCATCACTGTCTTGCCAGAAGGGTGCTTTACACTACAGTTTTTAAACTGCAACATTAACATCCCTCCTTCAGAGTGCAGGCACTGTACTTCCCATCTCCAGGACTCAAGTCCGGCCTGCCGGTTTCCCTGAACCCATTCATAAATGTTACTTTGCACACACTCCAACAGCACGTCAAGTATTAAAAACCATTTGTCTCCATTCACTATCAAACACGCTCACGCATGCCTGCTGGAAGTCCAAGCCCCTCGCACACAAAACCTCCTTTACCCCCTCCCTCCAACCTTTCCTAGGCCGACCCCTACCCCGCCTTCCTTCCACTACAGACTGATACACTCTTGAAGTCACTCTGTTTCGCTCCATTCTCTCTACATGTTCGAACCACCTCAACCCTTCCTCAGCCTTCTGGACAACAGTTTTGGTAATCCCGCACCTCCTCCTAACTTCCAAACTACGAAATCTCTGCATTATATTCACACCACACATTGCCCTTAGACATGACATCTCCACTGCCTCCAGCCTTCTCCTCGCTGCAACATTCATCACCCATGCTTCACACCCATATAAGAGCGTTGGTAAAACTATACTCTCATACATTCCCCTCTTTACCTCCAAGGACAAAGTTCATTGTCTCCACAGACTCCTAAGTGCACCATTCATCCTTTTTCCCTCGTCAATTCTATGATTCACCTCATCTTTCATAGACCCATCCGCTGACACGTCCACTCCCAAATATCTGAATACATTCACCTCCTCCATACTCTCTCCCTCCGATCTGATATCCAATCTTTCATCACCTAATCTTTTTGTTATCCTCGTAACCTTACTCTTTCCTGTATTCACTTTTAATTTTCTACTTTTGCACACTCACCAATCTCTGCAACTTCTCTTCAGAATCTCCCAAGAGCACGGTGTCATCAGCAAAGAGCAACTGTGACAACTCCCACTTCATGTGTGATACTTTATCTTTTAATTCCAGACCTCTTGCCAAGACCCTTGCATTTACTTCTGTTACAACCCCGTCTATAAATATATTAAACAACCACGGTGACATCACACATCCTTGTCTAAGGCCTACTTTTACTGGAAAATAATCTCCCTCTTTCCTACGTACTCTAACTTGAGCCTCACTGTCCTCGTAAAAACTCTTCACTGCTTTCAGTAACCTACCTCCTATACCATACACCTGCAGCATCTGCCACATTGCCCCCCTATCCACCCTGTCATACACCTTTTCCAAATCCATAAATGCCACAAAGACCTCTTTAGCCTTATCTAAATACTGTTCACTTATATGTTTCACTGTAAACACCTGGTCCACACACCCCCTACCTTTCCTAAAGCCTCCTTGTTCGTCTGCTATTGTGAAGGCGTACTCAGCCCTGTAACAACTTCAGACAGTATTACTCAGGCTGGCTCCTCCTTCACTGCTTTCAGTAACCTACCTCCTATACCATACACCTGCAGCATCTGCCACATTGCCCCCCTATCCACCCTGTCATACGCCTTTTCCAAATCCATAAATGCCACAAAGACCTCTTTAGCCTTATCTAAATACTGTTCACTTATATGTTTCACTGTAAACACCTGGTCCACACACCCCCTACCTTTCCTAAAGCCTCCTTGTTCATCTGCTATTGTGAAGGCGTACTCAGCCCTGTAACAACTTCAGACAGTATTACTCAGGCTGGCTCCTCCTCAGGAAAATTAATGAATAGAAAAAGAAATAATAATTCACAAAGATAAACACTTTATTTATTAAATTAAACATAAAACAATAAAACATGAAAGGTATATCCTATTTGAAAGAAAAATTAAAAATTAAATGAATAAAATAACATTTGAACTCAACGCTAATATCTACTGGGGTGTCTGGTGTTGGTGACACTGTTGTTGAAATCGTAGCCGTTGCTGATGATAGGGGGGGGGGTCGCAGGTGTTGGTGACCACCACTGGCTAGTTCTTCACAGTATACCAGTGAGTATTCTATCCCGAAGACAGGAAAGCAGGTTCTTTACCACTGCAATGCTGTGTAGTTACGTCCTGCAATTTCATACAGGTGCACAGGTACTTCAATACAACCTGGAGAAGTCTCTGGACGTTAGTCCTTCTCCTGTTCTACTCGTTGATTGCCAGGTGACCCTCTCTGACATCCAAGCTGGAAAGATAGACAGGTTACCCACTGTTTAAATAATCACTCCTCATGGTAAGTCTGATACTTGAAAGATGTGGTGATTATTACAACAGTCAACATAGAGCAAGGCTGAAAAGACTAAGTTTATTATTGATCAAAAGTGAAGCTTTCAACCAATAAATCCACTAGAATACAAGGCAGGCATGTACTTACAGTAGAGTTGGGAGCTGTGAGTCTAGTGATTTACTGTTTAACCAGAGCCCCACACGTCACCTTTCGGGGGGGGGGGGAAGAGGGAGGGGAAGGGATAGCGGGAGCTAGACTGACCCTACCTTAACAAGCAGCCGGCAGTCAAACTATCACTTTCAGGGAGGGGGAGAAAAGGCGGGAAAAACGGGAGCTTGACTTACCCTACCTTAACTAGTAGCCGGCAGACAAACTATCAATTTAGGGGTTGGGGGAGAAAAGGCGGGAATATCGGGAGCTAGACTGACCCTACCTTAACGAGTAGCCGGCAATGAAATTATTGTTAATATATATATATATATATATATATATATATATATATATATATATATATATATATATATATATATATATATATATATATATATATATATATAGATAGGAGTAGAGAGGGAATATATATTCCCTCTCTACTCCTATCTATTTTTTTTTTTTTATATTTTTATTAGAAACCTTACAAAAGTACAAAGGATGCATAATCAAGTACAGGAATACAAAACATTCTTTTGTGCTACTAGTACCAGGTCATTCCTGGCGGGAACAAGTATTATAACATCTTGTTATAGCGAACAATACACGCTGAGGCAAACCTCACTAATGTATAACAGTCATTAATAGTTGCCGCCAAGCCATTGTACCCACAGCAAACACACCAAAATGAAACTTTACATAGTTTAAACAATATAAAATGAAAACCTGACATGTCCTATCACAACAAAAACAACATACAAATGTACATCATCACAAGATTACTAAAGTTGAAATTTTCATACACGACTAAACCATAACCACCTTTAACATACAATATATGTACTACACATATCATGTCAGTAAGGTAAAAAGACCCTAACCAAAGCTACCATAACAACAAAAACAAGACAAATCTCTAACATACCCTCTATGACAGGGTACAGAGTATTGGTTAAGTTATGTTACATTATATCCTAACCAATAGGAATTCGCAGGAACGTATGATTCTTTATGCACAATAGAGAAACAGTATTTTACTATTATTAATATGTTAACCCTCTAATACAATAATTCTGCTACAGAAAACAGAACAAAATAAATGTAACATACAATAATAAAATGACCTAAAACAAGTTTTTATAACAAACCTCGGCACATTAAAGGGTTTAAACCCAAACCCTATACATAATTTTTATTTAAAACAGAGCAAATACAATAATGATAATAGTATAAAATTAAAAACCATACTAGATATTACAAAACCTCTAGTACACAATCCAGGTACATTTTAAGAACACCATAGATCAAGGCCATATTACAACCATATACATAACCCACAACCATATACATAACCTATAAACCCTCCTTTTATAATAATCATTATTGCCAGTGCAGACACAGCTGACACTTCTACCCCCCCCCCTCCCCGTATGTATAGTCCCCGTTCTAAATAACATACATTGAAATATCCTAATGAAAGGTCATACCCTGACCTCATCAAAACCTAAAAGTTGGTAGTGCATGAACAAGACAAAAACACAAAATTTACAGACTAAAACAGATATGAAACATTACATTCCTATGCACATACACTGTAATAAGTAGAAGAATATACACCACCAATATGATATCAAATATTAATGTTAACCATGAATTACAAACATTCAAAACATTGCATATGGTGAAGTTCACACTCAAAATGCAAGATAATACACCACATGCCACATTAGCGGTACAATACTAGGCTATGTAAATTATTTAAAGAACCCGAGACTAAAATAAGACTAGAGTAGTTATAAGGATAAGGCTGCTGTAATGTGCCAGTCCCAAAAGAACTGACACGTATCTCAGAAAAAATTTTTGTTGATACCAACGTGCCAATCTAATTACTTAAAAACGAGATCCTAAGGGCTCGGTATCCTGGCTTTCAAGGAAATTTTAAACCCAGTGAACATAACCATCAGGCTTAGAAATGTAACCCTGGAAACCACACTTATATCTCACTATGACAAACAATCTCGTGAAACATGGCGTACCATCCATACCTAATTCTCACTACCTTCCTCTTACACACTACATCAGTTCCACATAAACCAAAAACAACCCCCCCCTTTACATCCCCCCATAAGGAGACCACTCCTTTGTCCATCCTCAGGGACCCCGCCGAAGGGAACCCACAGTGAGATTCCTATAACCTTCCGGGAAACTTTTTTCCCAAGACGCCCCATAAACCAACTTATTCCTACACTTCGTCCTATAGAATCTGGCCGCCAACGCTTTTATCCTCATATCACCCCTTAATCCCCTCATTCCCCATGAAATGTCCAGATAATCCACTATGATATACATTATAGCCCTTCCAACATCCCTAGGCACTCCCCTTACATCCAGTAGTAAAGCCCTTAAAAGCGGCAAACGACCCCCCCCCCAACAGTCTGATAACCCCACCCATCCATGATCTCACCCACTCCAAGGAGGTACAAAAGAAGACCACATGAAACGCCGTTTCAACATCACCACAAAACTGACAAAAAGCCTCTTCCACAAACCCCATACTACGTAACACCTCCTTGGAAGCCAGAATCCCCATGATAAACCTATATACTAATTCTCTTACTCTAGCCGGTATCCGAAGCTTACTAAAATCTTTCCAAATAACCCCCCAATCATACGTTGGATACACGGCTACCCCTTGCATAATTCCTTGACCTTTCACTACCCTCACCAACCGTTTCACTTTGATTTTATCCACCTGTTGCACTGTCAATAAAAATCTCAACATATCTTCACAAACCCTCAATTCCTTCCCACTCCACCATTTACGTGCCTCCTCCATAACTCTTCCTACTTTAGCGCCCCTCACACCCCCTTCCCTCATATACCTCCACTTGATATATACAGCCATTACTCTCAGTCCTAAAGACAACAAACCTAAACCCCCTCTCCGAACATCCGTCATAACTACCTCCTTACTTAACCATGCCCTCCCAAATCCCCACACAAACTTCAGCACCCTCCTCTGCATTTCCACAATATCTCGTACCTCTAAGGGAAAAACCTCTGCCACCCCCCATACCTTGCTATAGACAAGTGAATTTACCACCACTACCCTCTGATGTAAAGCTAAGTCCCTCGCACTTAAACCTCCTAGTCTACTTAAAACCTTACCCATGACAGACTCCGAATTTACCTTTCTGCATGCCTGCACTTCCGCCAAATACCATATCCCACATACCTTGATTCTGTCAACCACTGTCCATCCCAACCCTATCCCCAAGCCCCCCCCTATCCAATTACCGACCTCTAGTAACCTTGATTTCACCGTATTAACTCTCATTCCGGTATTCATACCAAACATCTGAATCACTCTACCCACCCTCCTTAACTCCTCCTGACCCCTTAGCAAAACAGTAGTATCATCCACATACCCAACAATGCCCCCTTTGCACCCCCCTTCCATCTCCTGATTGTTCATTACCCTCTCAACAGACTCATAAAAAGGATTCTGCACACACGCAAAGAGCAGCTGTGACATCGGACAGCCCTGCCTCAAACCTCTCTCCATTGGTACACTTTCACCCAACCTCCCATTGACCTGTACCCTCACCTCTGCCCCATCATACAGGGTGTTCACCCACCTCACTACCCCCTCCCGAAACCCCAACCTCTCTAAGCAAACCCCTAAGAAATCTCTGTCCACGCAATCATAAGCATTCACCCAATCTAAACCTAGTATTCCCCCTCCCGTACATCTCTCTAGAAAATCCCTAATCAAACCATGTCCATCCCTCATCCTTCTTCCCGGAATTCCCAACTGTCCCCTATGTAACACTAAACCCAACACTTTCCTCATTCTGTTGCCCAAAACCTTAGCAAAAATCTTGTAATCCGAGCACATTAACGTAATCGCACGGTAATCATTCAAAACTTGGCATTCCTTCTTTTTGGGCACTAAAACCGTGACACCCGTTCTTTGTGATTTCCCCATCCTCCCACTACTTAACATACAATTCAAAACCCCCACCAGACAATGACGTACACTCCCCCAATGATACCTATAAAAATCGTTTGGTATTCCGTCTATGCCTGGGGTTTTACCCTGGCACATCCCAAAAACTGCCTCCTCCACCTCCTCTACATTAATACTACCCTCGATTCTGTCACTGTCCTGCTCACTTAATACCCTATTAAACCCTTCATCCCCAAACCGTCCCTCACCCACTCCCCCGCCAACCCTCCTCCACTTCTCCCTAAACCAAAAATCTGCATACAAACTAATATTTTCCGTGGTGGATAGGCCTTGACCCTCCTCAAAGCCACCCCCCCCTGTACCTGCCTCAATATACGCCAAGGTGGTCTTCGCCTGCCGTTCCTTAAACCTCCTTAATACAAAACCCGATGGCCTATCTCCCCTTAAGACATCCTCCAACCCTGCCCTAACTCGAATTGCCTCAAATTTTTCATTTTGAATTTCCGCCAACCTATTTCGCAAACGTTCCATGTCCTCACTCCGCCCCACCCGTTCCTCTGCATAACAGTCATTTAACTGACCCTCAAGATAATTTTGTAGGCCATAGCTCCACCTAGCCATCTCCTTACCCCGTACTTTAAAAAATTTCCCAATTTCAACTTTAGCCCTCATTTCCCACCAATCCAGCAAATCCATTTCCATATTCCTAGTCTCCCAAAAGGATTTCCACCAATCTTCAAACCCCGTAGGGTCACCCTCTTCCCTAAGTAGCCTCACATTTAATTTCCAATATCCTGCATAAACTCTCACTATGCCATCTACCCTCAAATCTGCTATAACAGCACGATGATCAGAAAAACCCACATCGATAGTCCTCACCCTCTCCACACCTATGCCCTGCCTAACATAAATCCTATCTAACCGTGCCTCATATCCCCTACGAATAAAAGTGTGCTCCACTCCATATCCCCTACTTCCCACCACATCTACCACTCCAAGATCTCGCAAAACATCCCGCAGAACCCCCAAAACACAACCCGCCCCCCTCGGAACCACATCACCCTTCCTAATGACACAATTCCAATCCCCACCAATCACCGTAAAAGCAGGTAAACCTCTCAAGTGATATACCAGAACCTCGCGTACAAAATCCACCTTCACTCTAGTGTTACTAGTTGCTGGCATGTACACACCTACAAAACTAACCCTCCTGGCCCCCCAAAACCCATCCACCCTGACAACCCTCCCACCCCCCCCCCCCCCTCCTCCCAACCCAGGATACGCAAAGGACTGGTCTCCTTTACCGCCACAGCCACACCTCCTTTCAACCTCAAAGCATCACATGTAAACAACCTATAACCTTTCAACAACAACTCACATCCTAACCTATGGTTATGTTCCTGCAAAAAACAGACATCAATACTAAATCTCCTCAAAACCCACTCTAACCATACCCTCTTGACCTCGGTTTTAAGACCGTTTACATTGAAAGTTACACACCTGAATTTTACAAGAAAGGCGGCTTACCCCTGTGCCGCTGAGGCTTACTTGGTCCTCCTTTCATAGGTCTCGGTTCTTCTCTATCAATCCCTCGTTCCTGCCCTCCAACCCCTCCCTGTCCCTTCCCACCTAGCTTCCCATTGCCCCCCCCTCCTCCCTGACTTGCCTTTGCTACCACAGCTGCCCACATCTTCTTCCCAGGCCTCTGCGCTGGTGTGAGGACTTCGTCCATGTCTGATGCCCCCGCTGATCTCTTGCGGGAGCTACCCTCTACACACATTTCTTCTGCAACCACATCTTCTTGATGGACCTCCACCACCACATTGCTCTCCTTTCGAACCTCACTCAAGTCTTCCTTACCCTGCTTCTGTTCATCCATCACCTTGTCGTCACCTGACCTCACATCACTTTCCACACCATGCTCCGACTCTTCCAAAAAATCCTTCAGCACAGCCTCCATAATCCCGTCCTGAGCTGACTCTGCATTATCTAACGGCCTGTCTGACAGCGATATTCCCTCCCCCCCCGCTTCCACTGGTAGTGTAACACACGTCTCCAAAACCACCTCTGCCCTGTCGACCTCCTCACTCCATAGGCCTGTACCCCGGCTTTCCACTTCACCCGTCATAACATCCGTGGCTTCTAATGGCGTATCCACAGAAGCTGTCTCCTGACGCCTAGGCCCCTGTCTCCTGGGGCATTGTGCCACCATGTGCTCATAAGAGTCACATAAACGGCATGTCTTCCTCTGCCCCGCATAGTGTACAAAAACCTGTGTTCTATGGTTATGCAATGTAACATATGATGGTATCGGTCTCCTCAGGGTCATTTTCAGTGTGAAGGATCCTTCCGGCATCCCCTCATAAGGGCCGTCCCTCCACATTCCCATGCTCGTCGAGTGTACAGTTCCATAACCACTGAACACATCTTGTAGGCTGTATGCTGTTGCCTCAAAAGGTACATTCCTTACCTTCACCCAAGTAAAATACTTAGACACATCATGCAAGCATACTTCCACTGCCGAATTGATACTCATCCGTCGTTCTTGAAATTCTTCTACGATGGTAGAGTAGAAGTCAGCCCTCATGAACTTCACGAAGACCCTTGACATTCCATTCAGTGCCACACCATACAGCTCTTCATTGGGGATGCCATAACAGTCCCTGATAATGTTTGGCAGGAGAACGTTCATCGTGTCGTTGCTTAAAGATCCTCTAACCAGCTGAATGCAGACAGTATTTATGCGCCGGTACAGTCGGTCCGCCATCTTGGTGCTAATGCTATGTTTTCCTCACCAGGTGGCGTGCCAGAGAACCTGTAGAAGCGTCCTCTCTCCCCGCAGGTCGAGAGACGAATGTTCTCCTATCTATTGAACTTTTCCCTCACACTCTCCCATACCAAGACTTATAGTCAAGGACTATAAGAAGAATAGGCGAGGAAAAAGTTCTAACATGTGGAAGTCGCGTAAGGCAAGAAATCTTCTACTGACTGTCACGACTTAACAAGTCAGAGAAATAATTGGATGGACCATTGATATACACAATATGGAACTTAAAAGCCTGGAGTGCCAATGTCCACCTCAAGAGGCGACTGTTGGTTCCCTTAAAAGTTTCTAGGTATATCAAATGTTTGTGGTCAGTTTCTAAAATGAATTCTTTTCCCAGCAAATAAAATTTAAGTTTGGAGATACCCCACACAAGGGCTAAACATTCCTTTTCTATTGTGGAGTATCTTGTTTCTGCGGGAAGGAGTTTCCGGCTTAGGAAGCATACAGGGAAATGAGTACCATCATGGTACTGTAGTAACACCGCACCTAAGCCAGTATTGGAGGCATCAGTTCTCAAACAAAATGTTTTATTAATATCTGGAATCTTAAGTATATGGTCTTTCGCAAAGATACTTTTAATCTCATTAAACTTTTCCCGAGCTACGTCGGAAAGTTCAAGAGGTTCCTTCACAGACTTTTTAAGGAAGTCTGATAAGATGCCTGTAAAATCAGCAAGATTCGGGATAAACCGTGCATAAAAATTTACAGAACCAAGAAAGCTACGCATGAGTTTCTTGGTTTTGGGAATTTAAATTCTAATAAAGCTTTGATCTTACTGGGGAGAGGCTGCAGAGAGTTATTAGAAAGTATCAGACCAAGATATCTAATCTTGTTATACCCAAGGAAGCATTTCTTCGGCATGGCAGCGAGGCCATGTGAGCGTAACCTACGCAAAACTGATGTTAATGTTTGGATATGTTCGCCCCACGTGGATGTCATTACGTAAATGTTATCAAAATAAACTGAAACATTTGGCATATTACCCAAGACCTTTCTTATCAGTCTCACGTAGGTAGCACAGGCAGTTACCAAACCGAAGGGCATAGTTCTATACTGCATCAGTCCTTGGTGTGTAGGAAAAGCGGTGTACTGCTTAGAAGAAGGATCTAACATTACTTGATGATATGCCTGTGCAATAGAAGGAAGAGTCATAAAATTTGTGTAGATCACTATCTATTAAGGGCATAGGCTCAGCATCCCACCGAGTTATAGCATTAAGGCCTCTGAAGTCAATAGCAAGTCTATATGAATTATCCTCCTTCTTAACCATGACTACTGGTGAACAGTATGAAGATACTGAAGGTTCAATGATATTTAGTTTTAATAATTTGTCTACCTCTCGGTTAAATGCATCCCTAAGGTGAACTGGAACTGGGTATAATTTTCGTTTGATAGGATTGTCCGTCACTAGGTCAATCTTATGGACTACCGTGGAGGTAACACCTGGAATATCAGTAAAGACGTCTGAAAAGTTACTCACACATTGAAGTACTTCATGTCTCTTATGGTCATCCAAAGATTCATTAATATTAATGTTGGTTGCATCCGAGTGGTCAAGAGTCACCAAGTCATGTAGTTCTTCATTATAGTCTAAGTTAGAGGTGTCAATTACGCACACTTTACATTCTTCAGTTGTCTTATCAAGTTCGTGTGGAAAAACTAAGTCAAAGTTATTAAGGCAGTACACCGAATTTCTTCGGTAATATTTCTTAAGGATGTTGATATGATAAAGCTTAGGTTTCCCCTTGACTTCTATGAGGTAGTCAACTTTCCCACAATTTTTTAATACTTTATATGGACCTTTCCATGCTACTAATAATTTATTTGACTTGATAGGCAAAAGTACAAGAACTTCATATCCTACTTTAAAACTTCTCTGACTTTTGGAGTCAAAATAGGTTTTGTACTGGTCCATTGACAAGCTTAGGTTCTTCGAAACTATGTCAGAGGTCTCCTCAAGTTTGGATCTAAGGTCAAGGAGAAACTGGTAAGAAGACTGAACCTCAGCATTTACCTCCTCATTAGTCCATAAGTCATGAAGGATGGACAGTGGACCTCTGGCCTGTCTACCATAGAGAAGTTCAAAAGGTGAAAACCCCAAAGAGTCACTGGGAACTTCCCTCATGGCAAACAAAGCACAGGGTAGGTAACGATGCCACTCCTTAGGTTTAAGGGAGCAAAGTTTCCTTAAAATGGACTTGAGAATCGAATGCTGGCGCTCAATCCTTCCATTACAGCTGGGATGATAGGGTGTGGTGAAGAAAGGCTTCACTCCCAGAAGTTGGTATAGATGTTGCATTAAGTCAGATGTAAATTGTGTCCCACGGTCAGACAAAATTTCTCTAGGGATGCCCACTCTGGAGAAGATGGACAAAAGGGCTTCAGCCACCTCTGTAGTAGTTATGGTCTTTAAGGGTATGGCTTCAGGGAAACTCGAAGCATAATCAACCAATGTTAATATATATCTATGTCTCCCAGATGAAAGTGGAGATAAAGGACCAACGATGTCAATAGCTACTCTTTCAAATGGTACCGTAAAGATAGGCATTTTGACCATAGGTACTCGCCTGGTACCTCGGGAGGATGACAGTTGGCAAACTTTACACGATCTACAATAGGTAGTGACATCTGAGGACATTTTAGGCCAAAAATAGGTTTCCCTAATTTTATTTAAGGTTTTACGATGCGAGAAATGTCCGGCCACTGGCAGGTCATGAGCCATTTTAAGAACAGTCTCTCTGCATTGACTTGGAACAACTAAGATGGAATAATCAATCTCATCTGAATTTAATTTGAATACTGACTTGTACAAGATATCATTTATATATTCAAATTTATATGAAAAGTTTTTCCTTTGGATCACTTGATTTTGTTTAGCGGCATTATGGCAATTCTGAAGAGAAGGGCAATTACGTTGTAAATTGACAAAGGAGTCCTTCGATATGTCTAAAGGCTTAAAGTCAGGGAAAATCAAAGGATGGACAGTAGGAGAAGCCTGGGGTTTGGTCTGAGCCCTAGTCAAGACATTTATGGTATCGGAGGTGATATCTTCACTTTCATCTAACAAGTGAACCGGTGATCCTACTACCTCGCTTTCGAGAGTAGCATCACTGATTTTTAATCCCACATGAATCTCGCGAGACATTGTCTCATCTGAACTTTCGAGGGGCTTCTCTGACTCTACAGGAAGAGGATCTGAAACACTTATATCCATCTTTGGTGATGAAAGGTCAACCTCAGAAGGAAGAAGGGCACCTTTTACATTACCTATTAGTACGGAGCAAGAAGTGTTGGGAGCTAGTACGGCTTCAGACCAACCTGTGAACCATTTAGACCTAATGTAACAACGGATGGTAGGAAAAGTGTCCGTACGGCCCAAGTAGTCTGAAAGTATAGCAGAGGAATGAGTTTCTTTAAGGTTAGGGAACAACTTATCAGAAATGACTATACATGTGCATCCAGTGTCTCGTAAAATGGTAGATACATTAAGTCCATTAACTGTTCCTGAACAGAAGGGTGCTTGGTCATTACAGTCTTTAAAACATCTTCCAACTTTTTGGACCTTCTTAGAAGGACAATCTGGACGTTTATGTCCCTTAACACCACACAAATGACAAACAGGAATAAAAGAAGTCATTTTACTTTCCACTAGAGGCTTTGATTTCTTAAGGTCTGATGAACCCTTGCCCTTAGGGTTCGATCACTTTAGGTCTTTATAGGAATTGTGAGCCTCAGCATACAGGTCAGCAGCCTCAGCAACTTCCTCAGCTTTAATCAGGTTACGTTCTCTGATGAATGTTCGTATCTGGTGGGGAAGAGCTGTCAGGAACTGGTCAGCAACCATGAAGTCTCTAAGAGATTCATAACTGTGATCAATTCCTGAACTCTCTATCCAAAAGTCGAACAAACGAAAGAGTGTTACCTGTAACTGCTGAAAGTTCTGGCCAGGCTGTAAGGTGGCATACCTGAAATCTTTCCTGTAAGAATTAGTGGTTTTTTGATATGCTTTAAGGATTGCTTTAATAATTACATATGATATCCTGCAACAAAGTTGCATAGATATTTAAAGCGGTACCAGAAAATAACATTCCTAACCTGGTAGCCCAGGTGTCAGCAGGCCATTCACAGAGGGTAGCAGTATTTTCAAACCTGATAATGTATGAAGTTATGTCTTCCCCCTCTGTGAAGGGAGGTAAATTAGGTGTTGGAATATGTGCACTAGCTGCACGTTGTTCCATTACTCCTTCATCTAATTGCTGTTGTGAGAAAGTTAACTTCTTATTCTCTAATTCAAGGCGAGTTTGTTCGAGCTCGCGATCCTTTTCTCTCTCTCTTAACTCATATTCTCTGTCCTTTGCTCTTTCCTCAAGTTCCCTTAATTTAACCTGTTCCTCACGTATCTTAGCTCTGTCCTCACGATCAAGTCTATCACGCTCCTTTTTGTCTTCTCTTTTAATTCTCTCTCTCTCCTTTTTCTCTTCTCTTTCGATTCTCTCTCTCTCCTTTTTCTCTTCTCTTTCCCTTTCTAACTGTCTTTCTTCTCTCTCAATTCTCTCTCTTTCAAGTCTTTCCTCGATCTTAGCACTAATGAAAGATTCTAAATTTTTCCCTGTTATTCCTAACTTACTTCCAGCGTTCATCCAAAACTGGAATTCATCCATACTTGTAAGAATAACTTAAACTACCAGGGGAAATGAAACGGGTATTAAAGAAAATGGAGGGTTCAATCCCTGCTCCTCTCAAACTGTAAATAAACCAGAGGGCTCGATCCCTGCTTCAATTAAACAATATGTATTAACGAAAACGAAGGGTTCTATGCCGGCTCTGAGCAAACAGTAAGTAGAATGGGGTCCCTTGACCATCCAATCTTCTCACCAACAAATCAAGAGTGTCCTATGACAGTTCCCTTGAAACAATGAAAAGCTCAATGAAACAAGTTGTCACTGGAAAATCTCGAGTCCCTAGAGTCTAATCCTGCAAAGTGTTTCAAGCTACATATACAATTAGGTGGCAGAATTAAATATTATATCCTGCCTGACTTGACTTACAATAAATTGAGACAATAACAATCACCAAATCTTTCAAATACCTGTACTGTAGTCCTACCATAGAGAATGATTACTCATGGGTGGTGGTAACTGTCTGTGGTATGCGGTGTTGAAGGTCCAATGGTAGATTCGAGATGGAGTTGAATCTTGATTCAGTAGAGTTGATCCTGGCAAGGTCGCCACTTGTGAAGGCGTACTCAGCCCTGTAACAACTTCAGACAGTATTTCTCAGGCTGGCTCCTCCTCAGGAAAATTAATGAATAGAAAAAGAAATAATAATTCACAAAGATAAACACTTTATTTATTAAATTAAACATAAAACAATAAAACATGAAAGGTATATCCTATTTGAAAGAAAAATGAAAAATTAAATGAATAAAATAACATTTGAACTCAACGCTAATATCTACTGGGGTGTCTGGTGTTGGTGACACTGTTGTTGAAGTCGTAGCAGTTGCTGATGATAGGGGGGGGGTCGCAGGTGTTGGTGACCACCACTGGCTAGTTCTTCACAGTATACCAGTGAGTATTCTATCCCGAAGACAGGAAAGCAGGTTCTTTACCACTGCAATGCTGTGTAGTTACGTCCTGCAATTTCATACAGGTGCACAGGTACTTCAATACAACCTGGAGAAGTCTCTGGACGTTAGTCCTTCTCCTGTTCTACTCGTTGATTGCCAGGTGACCCTCTCTGACATCCAAGCTGGAAAGATAGACAGGTTACCCACTGTTTAAATAATCACTCCCCATGGTAAGTCTGATACTTGAAAGATGTGGTGATTATTACAACAGTCAACATAGAGCAAGGCTGAAAAGACTAAGTTTATTATTGATCAAAAGTGAAGCTTTCAACCAATAAATCCACTAGAATACAAGGCAGGCATGTACTTACAGTAGAGTTGGGAGCTGTGAGTCTAGTGATTTACTGTTTAACCAGAGCCCCACACGTCACCTTTCGGGGGGGGGGGGGAAGAGGGAGGGGAAGGGATAGCAGGAGCTAGACTGACCCTACCTTAACAAGCAGCCGGCAGTCAAACTATCACTTTCAGGGAGGGGGAGAAAAGGCGGGAAAAACGGGAGCTTGACTTACCCTACCTTAACTAGTAGCCGGCAGACAAACTATCAATTTAGGGGTTGGGGGAGAAAATGCGGGAATATCGGGAGCTAGACTGACCCTACCTTAACGAGTAGCCGGCAATGAAATTATTGTTAATATATATATATATATATATATATATATATATATATATATATATATATATATATATATATATATATATATATATACATATATATATATATATATATATTCCCTCTCTACTCCTATCTATTGAACTTTTCCCTCACAGCTACCCTATTCTCCGTCTGACTCTTAATTCTTTCAATAATAACTCTACCATACACTTTACCAGGTATACTCAACAGACTTATCCCCCTATAATTTTTGCACTCTCTTTTGTCCCCTTTGCCTTTATACAAAGGAACTATGCATGCTCTCAGCCAATCCCTAGGTATCAACATTCCTCGCCAAGCTGCTGGTGAGGGTGGACGTTTGCTGCACCTCTCTGACAACCATTGTCACTCAGCCTTGGTGGAGGACGGACGTTGGCAGTTGAGCTAGCACCTGTTGGTAGCACTGAGTGATTTTCACAAAATGGCGCAGGCTATCAGGCGGAGAATCAACACTGTGTGTATTGAGGTGTTGAAAGGAGCAGTTTATCAAACCAATGCCTCTGTTATGCTGCCTGCTATACTACGGGATACCTACTGCATCAGCAAAGACGATCTGTATGGTATCGCCTTAAATGGAGCAACAAGGATATTTGTGAAATTTGTGACGGCTGCGACTTATGACAAGATGGTGGAAAAATACCAAGACGTGTGTATGACGGTTAATCCTGGTCTGGAAGTATGCATGAGGGACGTATCCAAGTATTATACTTGGGTAAAGTTACGGAATGTCCCATTTGAAGCGGATGAAGAAGATATAAAAGCAACATTCAACGAGTATGGTGTTATACATCAGGCAACAGTTGGAAGGTGGTCTGATAATATGTATGGTGGACTGCGTGAGGGCTCCTTTACCCTCAAAATGTCTTTGCGCAAATCTATACCATCATATGTGACTATGAGTGACTTTAGAATACAGGTATATGTAACATATGCGGGGCAAAGACGAACCTGTAGACTATGTGGAGCCTTTGATCATATAGCAGCAATGTGTCCTCGTCGATCAACACCTGAGAAAAATGGAGAGGGAAAAGGTGTGTGGAAGGAGAGAGAGGTGACGACCCAGTCTACAGGGGAGCATCTTCAAGATCATAGAACATGGAGTGAAATCGTGGAAGACAATCCGGAAGAATGTGTAACATTACCGGAGGTATCTCAGGTTATTGAGAATATGCGTTTGGAGGATGAGGTGAGACGAGAGGATTTGGGTAGTCAGGTTACGGCTACAATAGATAATGTTATTCAAGAATTCTTAGGTAATCAGAATGAGGGCGAGACACTAAGCATGGTGTCAGAAGGGAAACTTATAGGTGAGGAAGGAATTGAAGAGGTGAGTAATGTGGGTGTTGGGGATAAGCAATTAAACAGGATTAGTGAGGTTGTGGTTGAAGTACACAACGTAGATTGTGGAGATGAGGGAATGCACATAGTAGAGGCATCACTTAAGAGAGAGGCAGGGGCTTCTGATAGTGATGATGTCCTCACACCAGCGCAACGAACTGGTAAGAAACTATCAGTGGATGTAAAAAAAAAAATAACAGGGGGGGGAGGAAAGGGGCAGAGGAAAGGTGAGGCAAAGAATGGACAATGCGATCAGAATGTTCAGCAAAAACGTAAGGAAAGGCAAGGATATCGGTCGATTGGTAAGCCCCCGCTAGCATTTTTAAGTGTCTAACCTTAAATGTTAACGGCCTAAGGGCTGATGTAAAGCGTAAGATATTTAGTGTTTTTTTAAAGAGACTTGGCATACAAGTAGTATTTTTACAAGAGCATAATTTCAGGTATGGAAGGGATTTGTCGGTAGATGGATATAAAGTTTATGCTGGGTATACTGGGAAGCTTAAGGGAGGTGCTGCAGTTTTAATAGCTGAGACCAGTCCGTTCCAATTGTTACATTGGGAAGAAGGGGGAGATGGGAGAGTAGCGAGGGTGGATGGGACATGGGGTGGGGTACGTGTGTGTTTTGTGAGTGTATACATGCCGGCGGACAGTAATAGACGTGTTAAAGAGGAATTTGTAAGGGACACACTAATTTATCATATGCGGGGTTTACCTGTTTATTCATTATTTGGAGGGGATTGGAATAGTGTGATACGTAGAAAAGATGTGGAGCCGAGGGATGCAGGGTGTGTTCTGGGGGTTCTACGAGATGTTTTAGGGGGAGTTGGCTTAACGGATGTTGTGAGGGGGGAGGGGTGGAACGTGGAGCATACATATGTGAGGAGAGGATACGCGGCACGACTAGATCGTATTTATGCTTCTCCCGGGTTACAGGTGGCTACTACAGAAACTATAAATGTAGTGTTTTCAGATCATAGAGGAGTGGTCGTGGATGTGGGATGGGGAGGTTTACCAAAGCGTTACATGAGTTATTGGAAACTTAATGTGAGATTGTTAGATGAGCAGGAAGACGGTGATAGTTTTGTTGAGTGGTGGACAAAGGAGTGGAACAAGGGGAGAAAAGGAGGTGATATCCTACGATGGTGGGAGGAATATGCCAAACCAGGAATCAAAAATTTTTATATGAGGAAAGGAAAGGAGGTAAGTCAATGGAAATATGGCTTACAGAGATATTTGGAAGGGCTGCTGAAACAGTGCTATGAAGGTTTTAGTGGGGTTTATCCAGTACAAGAGATTGAGGGCATCAAAGCGCAATTAATGGAAATGCAGAATGCAAGATTTGATGGTGAGAGAATGAGAGGTGGATTGGAAGATGTTTTATGGGGAGATAAGCCATCCGCCTGTGTTTTGCGGCGATTAAAGACGCGACAGAAGACAATGACTATGATGAATTTGGACGTACATACGGATGTGGGAGGGTATACGATGGGACAGAGGTTAGTAACTACGGAAAGTATGAGTGGTTATGCTGATAAGTGGTTTGAGATATATATGAGAGGGGGAAACAGAAAGATAGCGGATATGAAGATTTTAGAGAAGGGGATACAGAGCAACCTAGAGTCAGCAGATAGAGCGATGATAGAAGGGCCTATAGATGAAGAGGAAGTGAGGACGGCATTAAAAGGGATGAGTGTCGGGAAAGCACCTGGGATAGATGGAATCCCAAATTAATTTTATTTGAGCAACTGGGATGTCATGAAGGAATTCTTGGTGCAGTTGATGAATGTAATGAAGGATAAGGGAAGCATGAGTCTAACACAAAGGACAGGTGTAGTAGTTATGGTTCCAAAGGGGGAAGTACAGAATAGCATCCTAGATTATAGAGGTTTATCATTAATGTGCGGGGATTATAAATTGTTTGCCAGGGTGTTAGGTAATAGATTGCGTAAAGTAATTGGGAAGGTTATAGATGGGGGACAGATGGGTGTGCCAGGGAGAACAATGTTTAGTGGGCATGGGAGGATAAAAGGTTATATAGAGGAGCGTAGGATGGATGGTGGAGGTGTTCTTGCGTTGGATTGGAAGGCGGCTTATGATTGTGTAGAGAGAGAGACATTATGGATGATTATGAGGAAGATTGGGTTCGGTGAGGAAATCGTGCAGTGGGCGGAAACTTTATATAGAGGTGCAGAAATACGAGTGCAAATTAATGGAAGGGTGGGGAAGATGGTTAGTATGGGTAGGGGGCTGAGGCAGGGATGCCCCATGTCTCAGATCCTATTTGCATGTCTGCAAGACCCATTATATAGGTTGATAAATGTTGGTGTAAGTGAGGGGGAGGTAAGACTTAGGGGTGCTACGGGTATAGTTGGCTATGTAGATGACACGACGGTCTTAGTGGGGGGAGAGGAGGGGTTAAAGAATGTAAGTAGAATTGTTGAAATATTTAGTGGAGCAACAGGTATGAATGTTAATAGTGAGAAGTCGAAATTACTGGAGGTGGGGTCATGGGTGGGAGGGGAACTGGGAAAAAAGTTTGGATGGCAGGTAGTAGAGCAGTTAAAAATTTGTGGAGTATTGTACAGAGGGGCAGCGCAGGAGACTCGAGAGGCAAATTCTAAAAGGGTAGTGCAAAGAGTATTGCTTAGGTTAGGGGGAATAAGAACGAGTGGTTTGACTATACAACAGAGAGTCATTGTAGTTAATACACTCATTTATCCTAAATTGTGGCACGTGGCTGTGGTGTACCCATTGATGGCGAAAGATGTGCGGCAAGTGCAAAGGAAAGTACTGAATTTTATATGGGGATATGGTTGTCATTGGCTGAGGCAAACGGTTGTAATGACACCGCTGGCAAAAGGGGGTTTAGGTTTAATTCCTTTGGGTAGCAGACTGAAGAGCATGTACGTGAAGCATTGTTATCTGAGATTGGGCGGGGAACGTGGTGTCAGAGTGAGAAAAGTGATGGAAGATGTGAGGCGGTGGTGGGGGGGTAGGGAATTAGAGGAGTGTACGAGTATGTTGAGATACTTATTACAAGTAAGAAATCCGGAAAATGTAACGGCGTGTGTTTTGGGGAGGTTGGAAAGGGTTCAAGAGGTGTTGGAAGGGGAGACAGTTTTTCCATTATATAATTGGACACGAATCTGGGGAGACTTCAGTAAGTTACGGGTGAAGTCAAGGGTGAAGGAAACTATGTATAGGTTTTTACATGGGATTTTGCCAACTAAAGTACGACTGTATCAGATGGGAATTTTGAAGTCTCAATGTTGTGTTTTGTGTGGGGGGGGAGGAAACAGCATATCATGTGGTGAGCATATCGAGCGGGCACGACTATGGTTACGCAGAGTGTTGGATATGGTGGGTGGGAGTGGGTTAGTGGTATTAAGGGCACTGAGTTTGGATATAGAGGGAGTGGGAGATAGTGTGAGGAGGGCCGTCATGTATTTAGTGGTAGATTATGTCTATATATCGTGGGTGATGAGGGAAGTGGGGGGGGAGGAACGAATAAGGGCTTTAGCAGGACACTTCTATAGAACAAAGTGTATAAATGAGGTAGTGTATGGACGTAGATGGGCCAGAGATTTTCCGGTATCGTATAGAGGTATGACTGTGAGAGGGTTGCGCGCATTAGTGTCGTAATGGCTGGGTGGACTGGTCTCTGTAAAAGGGGGGAGGGTAAAATGAATTATATGGATATAGAATATCATGATTATTAAGCATAGTTTCCTGAGAAGCAA
Organism: Cherax quadricarinatus; assembly: GCF_038502225.1. Classification (NCBI taxonomy): domain Eukaryota; kingdom Metazoa; phylum Arthropoda; class Malacostraca; order Decapoda; family Parastacidae; genus Cherax; species Cherax quadricarinatus. The sequence goes on along the minus strand of NC_091300.1, from coordinate 55,239,190 downwards.
GAGGCGGCTTACCAATTCGATTAGGGGCTATAATGTTGTATTATTAACCATAGTGCGTGAAAGAGCAAGTCTAAAAATCGCTCTGAAACATGTCATTAAACATCTAGAATTTGTTGAACAAGACAATACGTGTTTAATAATATACATTCTTGGTATATGTAATACAAGTGTGTATTTCAATATCCAGTGTACAGTTATCATATTGTTTGACATTGTTCACTATAGTAAAGCAGTGTTATTATACAAATATTGTCATAAAGTATAATAGTTGTCAGTATTTTAAAAGTTCATTGAATAGTTTTAAGATGTTGTGGAGTCTATGTTTCATGTCGGCTCATAGATAAACGTGTAAGTGTATTGCACATAGGTAATTTCATTTAGTTCTGTGGAGGACCAGCTAAGGCGTCTTTTCTTTATTAACGCATAGTAATGTTTTAAACTAAAAATGAGAATATATGGAGTATATAATACTGTTAAAGTACATGTTCATCATTGTGGTTTAGCGCAACTTTTTGAGTGTAATAATAACAATTACGTAAATGTTGGGGGGGGGGGGGGGTGAGTCACTAATATTGTAAGTGCTTTGTATCATTGTACATTATGTTAGTTATGTAGTTAGGTGCATATCAGACTCATAATGAATAGTGTTACTTAGTGGGCAGGATCAGAGCCACTGATAATGTCTCTTTTTATATATATTTATTCACATATATATACGAAACTATCTATGTATATTGTATGAACTGCTTTAAATAAAATATAAAAAAAAAAATCCCTAGGTACCTTACCCTCTTCCATACAACCTCTCCTAAACTATATCCCCACCTGCTTTTAACATTTCTATCTTTATCCCATCAATCCCGGCTGCCTTACCCCCTTTTATTTTACCTACTGCCTCACGAACTTCCCCCACACTCACAACTGGCTCTTCCTCACTCCTACAAGATGTTATTCCTCCTTGCCCTATACACGAAATCACAGCTTCCCTATCTTCATCAACATTTAACAATTCCTCAAAATATTCCCTCCATCTTCCCAATACCTCTAACTCTCCATTTAATAACTCTCCTCTCCTATTTTTAACTGACAAATCCATTTGTTCTCTAGGCTTCCTTAACTTGTTAATCTCACTCAAAAAACTTTTTCTTATTTTCAACAAAATTTGTTGATAACATCTCACCCACTCTCTCATTTGCTCTCTTTTTACATTGCTTTACCACTCTCTTAACCTCTCTCTTTTTCTCCATATACTCTTCCCTCCTTGCATCACTTCTACTTTGTAAAAACTTCTCATATGATATATATATATATATATATATATATATATATATATATATATATATATATATATATATATATATATATATATATATATATATATATAATGTATGTATTGGTTAGATGGCGAGAATATTTTGAGGAAATTTTAAATGTCGATGATGAAAGGGAGGCGGTAGTTTCATGCACTGGCCAGGGAGGTATATCGAATCGAATCGAAGAAGACGACGAGAGTCGTGAGATGGGAAGGAAGAAGGATGAGGAAGGATGGAAATAACTGGAAAAGGATGGGAAGGAGGGGAAGAGGAGGAATCAAGGCAAGTGGCCCAACCACTTTGGGACATGCGATACCGAAGTACTGGAGGCGTAGATGGAGAGGCTTGAATGATGTCGTTGCTTGGCTCTCTAGGAGATGATGGCGAAGGCAGCGGCAGGAGCTGAGAGTGTCAGTAGGCAGCAAGCAGGATGAGTTAGTTATTCTCTTGATGCGGTTATCAATGCTTTGAATTTTGTTCTAGAGAGTTGTATCACACTTATGGGACATCTGTAGAAGAGTTCGTTGGTTTGGAGTTGGTGAATTATATGGTTGACGGTAAGGAATGGCTTTTCGTCGGTTATGTACGTTGCAGTGTTGTCTTGGAGATGTTGGATGAGTTCTCGGCGAGTCTTTGGGCTGGGGCATTGCTTCATGGTGGACGTAGGTGAGGTGGAGAAGACGGTGGTGGAGTTGAGGAAGGTGGTGTTGATTCATTGTCATCTTCAATTGACGAATAGGAAGATGTTTCTGGTGGCAAGGCTTCTGATTGGTTGGATTCAGTGAGGTGTGGTGGCGGTGGAGGCTTCTCATTGGACGTTGTTGGAGTGACGTCACTAGTTGGTGGTGGTGATGGAGCTTCTGCAGCAGAGGTGGTGATAAATCTTTGGTGAATTTGAGAATTTCTTCAGAAGGTGGAGATGCTGGAAATGTAAATGATGGCATGTTATTTAATGCAAATAACTCGTTGATGGTAGAGTTAAAAGATCCAGGTACAGCCATGTTCTGCATGTGGACGTATAGTAGACAGTAGTGAATCTTCGTTACGTCACATGTTGGAGGAGTGATGGTGGCGGTGGTGGAGGCGGGCTGAGTAGATGCTTGAAGTAATTTTGTAGTGTCTGCTTGCAACTTTGCAATTGCGGCATACGTTGGTGTGTTGTTGGTGGATTTTTTCTTTGCTGCATCTTGTGTTTTCTTTATAATATCCTTTCTAGTAGGACATTTCGCTGCCAGTGTATGGTGATCATTACTCTTGCAGTTTAAACACGCTGGTTGTGTTGGAGCAGCAGCGGTACAGGAACTGAAGGTGTGTCCCTCACTACCACATGTAGTGCAGAACTTCTTGTCTTTTACTGGACATGCTTTGGTGGTGTGAAGATAAGAATAACAGTTCCAGCAATGTTGGATGTAGTGGTATCTCTCTGCTTCTATGTAGGTGGGACTGATGTAGTAGTAGTAAACAGCAAGACCTTCGTTCAGAGCAGTGGCAGCCATGTTCACGTCGGTAAAGGTGGCCTTGAGCATAGACGATGCATTCGGGATTTTGGTAATGCTGTCAACAGTAGCCCAAATATTTTGAGTTTCAATAGATGACTTTAGTTCAGCAATTGTTTGAGAAGTCAGAATCTTATCCAGTTTTTTCAGGAATACTGATTTCCTTGCCCTGAGGGCAGAAGACGTAACAGTGAACCCTTTAGCAGTAAGAGTAGTGGTGGCTTCTGTAGTGAGTAACTTCTCTGCTTCAGCATCATCGTTACACACAACAATGAGTGCTTCTTTGAGTGACAGAATAGCGTTGAATTTCACATGCAATGCTCCCTGCACAACAGTTGCAAGTGCAAGCTTCCTTGAATCATCAACGGTACCACTGTTTGGCTTGGTCTTTACACGATTTGCGTAGCTCATCGTGCAAGTCAAGGCGAAGACAACGCTGGTAAAGGTTCCCTTCCCCAACGGGGATCGTAGGGAGACTGAGTAAGGAGAGTTGCTATGACCTGCCGAGGCGAGAGTCAAAAGCAGAATCAGGGAGGTATACCATCTTTTAGGAGTGAAGAAGAGCAGGACGTGAGTGTGGGGCAGATGCGTGAGGCATTACTTAGAATGAAAGGGGGTAAATGTATATGATAGAGTGGATAGGGGAGTGATGTGGCAGATGTTGCAAGTATGTGGAATAGGTGGTAAGTTACTAAATGCTGTAAATAGTTTTTATGAGGATAGTGAGGCTCAGGTTAAGATGTGTAGAAGAGAGGGACACTACTTCCCAGTAAAAGTAGGTCCTAGACAGGGATGTGGAATGTCACATGATTGTTTAATATATTTATAGATGGGGTTGTAAAAGAAGTAAATGCTAGGTTGTTCGGGAGAGGTGGGATTAAATTATGGGGAACCAAATACAAAATTGGAATTGATAGTTACTTTTTGCTGATGAAACGGTGCTTATGGGAGATTCTAAAGAAAAATTAAAAGGTTAGTGGATGAGTTTGGGAATGTGTGTAAAGGTAGAAAGTTGAAAGGAAACATAGAAAAGAGTAAGGTGATGAGGGTATCAAATGATTTAGATAAAGAAAAATTGGATATCAAATTGGGGAGGAGGAGTATGGAAGAAGTGAATGTTTTCAGATACTTGGGAGTTGATGTGATAGCAGATGGATTAATAAAGGATGAGGATAATTATAGAATTGATGAAGGAAAAAATGCGAGTGGTGCATTGAGGTATATGTGGAGACAAAAAAACTTTATCTATGGAGGCAAAGAAGGGAATGTATGAAAGTATAGTAGTACCAACACTCTTATATGGGCGTAAAGCTTGGGTTGTAAATGCTGCAGTGAGGAGGCGGTTGGAGGCAGTGGAGATGTCCTGTCTAAGGGCAATGTGTGGTGTAAATATTATGCAGAAAATTCGGAGTGTGGAAATTAGGGGGAAGGTTTGGAGTTAATAAAAGTATTAGTCAGAGGGCTGAAGAGGGGTTGTTGAGGTGGTTTGGTCATTTACAGAGAATGGATCAAAGTAGAATGACATGGAGAGGGTTGGAGGGAGGAGGTAAATGAGGTTTTGTGGGAGGGGTTTTCACTTCCAGCAAGCATGTGTGAGCGTGCTAGAATGGAGTGAGTGGAGACGAATGGTATTTGGGACCTGGCAAGCTGTTGGAGTGTGAGCAGGGTAATATTTAGTGACGGAATTCAGGGAAACCGGCTTTTATATAGCCAGACTTGAGTCCTGGAAATGGGAAGTACAATGCCTGCACTCTAAAGGGGAGGTTTGGGATATTAGCAGTTTGGAGGGATGTGTTGTGTATCTTTATACATATATGCTTCTAAACTTCTGTATTCTGAGCACCTCTGCAAAAATAGTGATTATGTATGAGTGATGTGAAAATGTTGAATGAAGATGAAAGTATTTTCTTTTTGGACATTTTCTTCCTTTATGGGTCATCCTGCCTCGGTGGGAGACGGCCGACTTGTTAAAAGAAAAAAAAAAAAAAAAAATTTATATATATATATATATATATATATATATATATATATATATATATATATATTTATATATATATATATATCTGAAGGAGGGGTGTTAATGTTGCAGTTTAAAAACTGTAGTGTAAAGCACCCTTCTGGCAAGACAGTGATGGAGTGAATGATGGTGAAAGTTTTTCTTTTTCGGGCCACCCTGCCTTGGTGGGAATCGGCCGGTGTGATAATAAAAAAAAAATAAATATATATATATATAAAGGCACGCATACACTGTGCGCTCATGTTACGACAATGGAGTGTTTGTTCACCGTGTATATAGTGTATATAGTGCATAGTATGTGCTTAGCATGCGCATGATATGTGCATAGCATGTTTAGTGTATAGAGGTGTGTTGTTTATAGTGGGGGCTGTGCACAGAGCATAGTGGTGTATAGTGACATGTCGTGCACAGAGCATAGTGGTGTATAGTGACATGTCTGGGAGTGAGTGCCCTACTCTTCCTCCTCACACGTCTTCCACACCTCCCTTTCCTCCACCGCCCACCACAAGGACGGGAGACCCATCTCCTCCCCCCATCAACCACCATGAACCACATGCGGTATGTGCCATGCGCCATTTTCCCTTCAGCCTGGGATTACTACACAGTTTGAGGTATGGCAGATGATGCAGCCATCCAGCCACAAAGTCAGGGAAACAGTGCACCCAACAAATGAAACAAGATGCACATGTCAGGTGTGTGGAGAGTTTCGAGCACGCAACAGGGATGGCCTTATTAATGCACACCATGGGTGTGCAGGATCACATATGCCCCCAACAGAGAGCTGCCCACAGCCTCCACAGGCAGATGATAATTCCAATGGCAACCTCCTCACTTGCGATAACCTTCTGTTGGCATTCAAATCCACTGCTAGCAGCACCCTTCCCACATCCCTAAAGCGGCTCGCCCGTATGCAGCAGGGAAATTCACAGACCTTCTTAAGTAGGTGAATGGAGGTTCCACCAACTTAGAGGCCCGAGGCACCATTTAAGCATGGCGCGAAGTACTCCTGTTCTGCAATGTCTGTCAAACTGCTAACCACATCAGTCATCAAGGCAGTGCGTAACTACCCAAGAGCTGAGAATTGTGTCCCTCTGCCCCATCATCGCAGGAATCACAGAGGTAGACCCAAGAAAAGTTCCACTGAAAACGAGAAAATTTGTGCACAGGTTAGCAAAAAAATCGAAGGTAACACAGTGGGAGCATTCAGAATAATTACAAGTGACGACACTGTAGCCCCCAAAAATGAGAATACAGCCCAAGCACTAAGAGACAAGCAACCAACCAGGGACACCATAGCCATCAACAACAACCCTGAGGAAGACCCAATCACTGAACAATTTATTTTGCTATAATCAGAAGTCTATAAGGCGATCGTGTCATTTCCAGCAGGATCTGTAGGAGGTTACACTGGAATTCGACCACAACAACTCACAGAGTTAATAAATCCAGTACTAGGTACATCTGCATCAATTCTTCTCACTGAGTTAACAACTTTCCCCAATAACTGCCTGGCTGGGCGATTCCCAGAAGAAATTAAACATTTCTTTTTGGATCCCCACTACGTGCTTTGAAGAAGAAAGATGGGGGAATCAGACCCATTGCTGTTGGTAACACTCTCCAACGTCTCATTGCCAAAGCAGCAGTAAGAAACGTTCACCTAGAAGCTGCCAGTTTACTCCAGCCACACCAACTGGGCTTTGGGGTCTCTCAAGGCAGTGAAGCCGCAGCTCATGCGGCAAGCACCTACATCAGTGGCCTACCGGAAGACAAGGCCGTAGTGAAACTTGATTTTAGAAATTCCTTTAATATGGTAAAGAGAGGTGTTTTCTTCCTGGCTGTTCAGGATCAGTTCCCCAGTCTTTTTCCCTTCATTTCAACCGGCTACAGCAAATCCTCAATTCTTTTGTTTGGAGGTCATGAAATTCTCTCATCAGAGGGTGTTCAGAAGGGTAACCCACTCGCTCCTGTAAGAGAATTAACTTCCAGCCTACGCAGCGAGCTCAACATCTGGTACCTGGATGATGGCACTCTGGCAGGTACTGAAGAGTCCCTGAAAGAGGGCCTACAACTGGTGAAAGCACAGGAAGAAGACTTGGGACTCAGCCTCAATCCCTCCAAGTGTGAAATCATCACAGCAAACCAGGAAATAATCAATGCCGCGTGAAGAATCCTTCCGGAAGTCTCTACTACCACTCCGTCCAACAGTACCCTCTGGGGAGCGCCGCTGGGTCACCAGGACATCAAGATTGTCCTCAAGGTAAAATTGAATGACCTGATGAGAAAGGAGGAGAGAATAAGCGATCTTGAGGCAAGTGATGCTCCTATCTCCTCACAAGGTGTCTTACTATGCCAAGACTCACTTACTTCCTGAGGTGTGCACCCTCTTTTGACAACCCAACACTAGACAAATATGATGCACACCCAAGATCAACCTTTAAGAAGGCCCTGATCAGCAATGGGATCAGGAAACCCTTCCAGTGCGAATGGGAGGTATAGGGGTGCGCAAAGCAACGCACGTAGCTTCACCTGCTTTTCTGTCTTCGTGATTGTCTCCGAACACTTGAGGGACATGGTAGCAGCTCAAGATACCAGGTTTACTGAAGCAGCGATGCGGTGGGACACCCTTGCAGACTCCTCCAGTAGACCAGCTCCTCCCAAAAAGCACAAACAGTCCCACTGAGACAAACTGATCATGGAAAAAATCGCCAACACATTGCTCACCAACGCTGCAGGAAAGTACAGAGCTCGTCTCCTGGCAGTGAAGGCACCACACTCATGATATTTCCTTTTAGCTGTTCCTAATTCCTTTCTGGGCACTCGACTCGACCCACAGGCCATTCGGATTGGTGTTGCTTTTCTCCTAGCCGCTTCCATCCTCACCGAACATAGGTGTATTTGCGGCAGGGCGACAGCTGATCAATTCGGACTTCATGGTCTCGTGTGTCACACAGCAGAAGGGAAGTATGCCAGACATGAGGAGGTCAATGACATCGTAAAGAGAAGCCTCGCCACAGCCCGTTGCCCAGCTCAACAGGAACCCCAAGTACAGAGGTCAGACGAAAGTCAAAAGCGTCCTGATGGAGCCAATATGCTACCCTGGAATGATGGAAAGCAGATTGCATGGGACTACACCTGTGCCCCCACATTGGCAGACACCTACTTACCATACTTCGTAGCTGAAGTGGGTGGAGCTGCCAGCAACAGGGAGACCCAGAAGATCCGCAAATATGAAGACCTTCCCCCTTGCTATAACTCCATCCCAATAGGATCGGAGACCTTTGAGCATGGGGCAAGTGTGCTCTAAAGTTCCTCAAAGAGCTGGGTGAAAACCTCATCATAGGAACCACCAAGGACCACAGGGCAGCCAGCATCCTCTTTCAGAGACTCAGTGTCGCGATCCAGAGAGGAAATGCCTGCAGCATTCTGGGCATGTGGCCCACCACCAGGGAGCTGGACGAAGTATTCGAGATGTAGCTCTGAGCTATTGTCTATGTTGTTTTACGTTCTATTGTATTTTTGTGAATGTTTGTCAATGTATTTTGTCTTTAAATAAAATATATTTTAAATATAGGGGGGGTGGCAGGAATAAATTCTCAAACAGCTTCAGGGAGAACCTTGCGTTTTCCCTGAAGCAAGTTTATTCTTTTTATCTGAGGATGAGGGTCCCCAGGACAGCTCTAGAGGTGGTACCTCCCTATATATATATATATATATATATATATATATATATATATATATATATATATATATATATATGCAGTAAGATCACAGTAAATAGGTGATTTCAGAATAGAGAAATTCCAAGGGCTTTCGTGACTAATCACATTATCCTTGATAATGTGAGTAGTCACGAAAGCGAATGGAATTTTTCTATTCTTTCACAGTGTTTGTTTTGCATATATATATATATATATATATATATATATATATATATATATATATATATATATATATATATATAAACACTGATCTCTGGCTGAAGAAGACTCGAACCTACGAACCTTGGAACAATGTACGCAGTGCATTACCATACTCACCACACTGGACCAATACCTTGGCGTCCAGCTTGCGCTAGACATTGATCCAAGGCAGCCAGCTTTCAGGGAGAAGGCTTACAGCTTTTCATCTCATCCCCTGCAAGCATCAGCCTTACTAGAGACTTTAACAATGCAATGAATTCGCAAGAGCAGGGGAAATATATGTTAAAATCTCTAGTAATGCTGATGCATGCAGAACATGAGATGAAAAGCTATAAGCCTTCTCCCTGAAAGCTGGCTGCCTTGGATCAACGTCTACCGCAAGCTGGACGCCCAGGTATTGGTCCAGTGTGGTGAGAATGGTAATGCACTGCGTACCTTGTTCCAAGGTTTATAGGTTCGAGTCTCCTTCAGCCAGAGATCAGTGTTTGTGTATATTTCGCCTGCTCTTGCGAATTCCTTGCACATACATATATATATATATATATATATATATATATATATATATATATATATATATATATATATATATATATATATATATATATATATATATATATTTATGTGATGAATGGTTTGAAAAACCGACAAGTTGAAGATTGAGACACTTATGCAGCATATGGGAATCTTTATTCAGGAAACGTTTCGCCACACAGTGGCTTCATCAGTCCAATACAAAGAGGAAGGCGTAAGGAGAGGAGGAGAATGAGGTAATCAGTCCCTCAACCTGGAGTCGATGTGTTCAGTCCATCAATCTTGTAGAATGATGGACTGAACACATCGACTCCAGGTTGAGGGACTGATTACCTCATTCTCCTCCTCTCCTTACGCCTTCCTCTTTGTATTGGACTGATGAAGCCACTGTGTGGCGAAACGTTTCCTGAATAAAGATTCCCATATGCTGCATAAGTGTCTCAATCTATATATATTTAATTGAATTAGGCTAAATTAAATCGTGCTATTTATAATAAGGTTACGTAAGTTTTCTAAGGTACTTTTAGTACAAAATTATTAATTTTTACAATAACATAAATTAAAAATATATATGTTTAAACATATAAGAGAAAATATTAGAAAGGATTTAATTTTAAATGAGTTCTTGCTATTGGACGAGTTTGACCTATACGCCACGGCGTATATCTAATTATATATATATATATATATATATATATATATATATATATATATATATATATATATATATATATATATATATATATATATATATTCTCTCTCTATAGCTGGACTGGTATATACATATGCCCATCCTAACAGGTTGAACTTGCCGAATAGGCCAAATACTCTCTTAAAATTTAAACTTTTCCAAAAATTAATTCTATTACTGAATGACAGACAGCTTTTTCACTGACAATGATATACTTCTTTTTATTTTTGGACCAAAAACCTCACCTAAACATTCCTAAATTAGCGCAATTATATATATCTAATACAATCGCTGACAGGCTATCTTAGAAATGAAAGGCATGCCACCGAGGATGGTATCTTAACAATGCAAGGCATGCCACCGAGGATGGTATCTTAACAATGCAAGGCATGCCACCGAGGATGGTATCTTAACAATGCAAGGCATGCCACCGAGGATGGTATCTTAACAATGCAAGGCATACCACCGAGGATGGTATCTTAACAATGCAAGGCATGCCACCGAGGATGGTATCTTAACAATGCAAGGCATGCCACCGAGGATGGTATCTTAACAATGCAAGGCATACCACCGAGGATGGTATCTTAACAATGCAAGGCATACCACCGAGGATGGTATCTTAACAATGCAAGGCATACCACCGAGGATGGTATCTTAAGAAAGCAAGGCATGCCACCGAGGATGGTATCTTAACAATGCAAGGCATACCACCGAGGATGGTATCTTAACAATGCAAGGCATACCACCGAGGATGGTATCTTAAGAAAGCAAGGCATGCCACTGAGGATGGTATCTTAAGAAAGCAAGGCATGCCACCGAGGATGGTATCTTAACAATGCAAGGCATACCACCGAGGATGGTATCTTAACAATGCAAGGCATACCACCGAGGATGGTATCTTAAGAAAGCAAGGCATGCCACTGAGGATGGTATCTTAAGAAAGCAAGGCATGCCACCGAGGATGGTATCTTAACAATGCAAGGCATACCACCGAGGATGGTATCTTAACAATGCAAGGCATGCCACCGAGGATGGTATCTTAACAATGCAAGGCATGCCACCGAGGATGGTATCTTAACAATGCAAGGCATGCCACCGAGGATGGTATCTTAACAATGCAAGGCATGCCACCGAGGATGGTATCTTAACAATGCAAGGCATACCACCGAGGATGGTATCTTAACAATGCAAGGCATGCCACCGAGGATGGTATCTTAACAATGCAAGGCATGCCACCGAGGATGGTATCTTAACAATGCAAGGCATGCCACCGAGGATGGTATCTTAACAATGCAAGGCATACCACCGAGGATGGTATCTTAACAATGCAAGGCATACCACCGAGGATGGTATCTTAACAATGCAAGGCATACCACCGATGATGGTATCTTAACAATGCAAGGCATACCACCGAGGATGGTATCTTAACAATGCAAGGCATACCACCGAGGATGGTATCTTAACAATGCAAGGCATACCACCGATGATGGTAACTTAACAATGCAAGGCATACCACCGAGGATGGTATCTTAACAATGCAAGGCATACCACCGAGGATGGTATCTTAACAATGCAAGGCATGCCACCGATGATGGTAACTTAACAATGCAAGGCATACCACCGAGGATGGTATCTTAACAATGCAAGGCATACCACCGACGATGGTATCTTAACAATGCAAGGCATGCCACCGACGATGGTATCTTAACAATGCAAGGCATGCCACCGAGGATGGTATCTTAACAATGCAAGGCATACCACCGAGGATGGTATCTTAACAATGCAAGGCATGCCACCGAGGATGGTATCTTAACAATGCAAGGCATGCCACCGACGATGGTATCTTAACAATGCAAGGCATGCCACCGAGGATGGTATCTTAACAATGTAAGGCATACCACCGAGGATGATATCTTAACAAAGCAAGGCATGCCACCGAGGATGGTATCTTAACAATGCAAGGCATACCACCGAGGATGGTATCTTAACAAAGCAAGGCATGCCACTGAGGATGGTATCTTAACAATGCAAGGCATACCACCGAGGATGGTATCTTAACAATGCAAGGCATACCACCGAGGATGGTATCTTAACAATGCAAGGCATGCCACCGAGGATGGTATATTAACAATGCAAGGCATGCCACCGAGGATGGTATCTTAACAATGCAAGGCATGCCACCGAGGATGGTATCTTAACAATGCAAGGCATGCCACCGAGGATGGTATCTTAACAATGCAAGGCATGCCACCGAGGATGGTATATTAACAATGCAAGGCATACCACCGAGGATGGTATCTTAACAATGCAAGGCATGCCACCGAGGATGGTATCTTAACAAAGCAAGGCATGCCACCGAGGATGGTATCTTAACAAAGCAAGGCATGCCACCGAGGATGGTATCTTAACAATGCAAGGCATGCCACCGAGGATGGTATATTAACAATGCAAGGCATACCACCGAGGATGGTATATTAACAATGCAAGGCATACCACCGAGGATGGTATCTTAACAATGCAAGGCATGCCACCGAGGATGGTATCTTAACAAAGCAAGGCATGCCACTGAGGATGGTATCTTAAGAAAGCAAGGCATGCCACCGAGGATGGTATCTTAACAAAGCAAGGCATGCCACTGAGGATGGTATCTTAAGAAAGCAAGGCATGCCACCGAGGATGGTATCTTAACAATGCAAGGCATGCCACCGAGGATGGTATCTTAACAATGCAAGGCATGCCACCGAGGATGGTATCTTAACAATGCAAGGCATGCCACCGAGGATGGTATCTTAATAATGCAAGGCATGCCACCGAGGATGGTATCTTAACAATGCAAGGCATGCCACCGAGGATGGTATCTTAATAATGCAAGGCATGCCACCGAGGATGGTATCTTAACAATGCAAGGCATGCCACCGATGATGGTATCTTAACAATGCAAGGCATGCCACCGAGGATGGTATCTTAAGAAAGCAAGGCATGCCACCGAGGATGGTATCTTAACAATGCAAGGCATGCCACCGAGGATGGTATCTTAACAAAGCAAGGCATGCCACCGAGGATGGTATCTTAAGAAAGCAAGGCATGCCACTGAGGATGGTATCTTAACAATGCAAGGCATGCCACCGAGGATGGTATCTTAAGAAAGCAAGGCATGCCACCGAGGATGGTATCTTAACAATGCAAGGCATGTCACCGAGGATGGTATCTTAACAAAGCAAGGCATGCCACTGAGGATGGTATCTTAAGAAAGCAAGGCATGCCACTGAGGATGGTATCTTAAGAAAGCAAGGCATGCCTCCGAGGATGGTATCTTAACAATGCAAGGCATGCCACCGAGGATGGTATCTTAACAATGCAAGGCATGCCACCGAGGATGGTATCTTAACAAAGCAAGGCATGCCACTGAGGATGGTATCTTAAGAAAGCAAGGCATGCCACTGAGGATGGTATCTTAAGAAAGCAAGGCATGCCACCGAGGATGGTATCTTAACAATGCAAGGCATGCCACCGAGGATGGTATCTTAACAAAGCAAGGCATGCCACCGAGGATGGTATCTTAACAAAGCAAGGCATGCCACTGAGGATGGTATCTTAAGAAAGCAAGGCATGTCACCGAGGATGATGTCTTCAAAGCTCTACCTTGATGACGTACGTCTCGGTGAGTCATCAAGGTAGTGAGTGCTTTGACGCCAGCCAGTTCTATCAGAAATTTTCAGGACACAAGCACTATGCGTCACCCACTCATGTGGCCACTCTTCCTGGACGTACGTTAAAAGGTTTACATATATCTTCATTGCTTTGTATGTGTACTATCTACTAGGACAACGTAATCACATGACTTGTTGAAGGCGATTAGATGTAGCTTAGGGCTGGTTACAAAATTTTCTATAATTTTGTTTCCAGCATTCTGTAAGACTTGGAGGTCCTCTCCACCTACCCTACCTCAAATAGGCGTTGGTTGAGATGGCGTAGTGCGTCGGTGACAACATGAGGTGCCTTTGTTCTGACAATCTCTGAAAATAACTGGCTGGCATCACAACATGAATACAATAGTACAATATCAAAGATTATGAATCTCCTCCAGATCCTCAGAATCTGGATACAAGTCTGCAGCAAGCATTTACCTTCTGGATGGCTATCCTGAGACGATAGGCCAAGAATATGGCCGCCCTTGGGTCCCTAGTCGTGATGAGTCTAGAACCAAGTTCTTTGATGTCACTGAGGTCAGTGGTCATGATAGGTCATTCTGCCCTAAGCTCTGGGAGATTAGTGTGGAGAGTTATAGAGCATCATGGCTCGCTCTTGTAGTGTTTTGGAATCTCAGGTTAAAGTGTTGAAGAAGGAGGTTCTACTTCGCTTAGATGGATTTGGGAGTGAGTTTGAGATGGTCTCCACTACAGATTGAAGCATGAAAATAAGGAAAGTTAATAGAGAAGTCCTGAAGGTAGGAAATCGATTCTCTGTTCTCCAGGAAGAGTGTACTTTAGTGGGTAGTGAGGTTAAAAGTACCACTAATTCCCCTGCTAATAAAGGTAAGAACATTCTGGTGATTCAAAGGTAAGGTATATGGACCATACTTTCTGTAATAGAGATAGGAAGTTGAGACAGTGTGTTTCCCTGGAGCTGGTGTTGATGACATAGTCAACACGTTGGATAATATTATGTCAGGTAATAGGAACAAGCCCATTATCTGTCTCAGTACTGGTGGAAATGACATCAGGAAGGGTAGGAGAGAGGAGCTGCTGGATAAGTACAGGTCAATTACAGATAAAGTTAGATCTAAGAGACGGATCCCAATCATATGTAACATCTTGCCTAGAAGGACTGTGGGTCAATTTGTGTAAATTGATGATAGCAAGAACAAAAAAATTACTTTTAAGGAAAACCATACTTAGAAATATGATAGAAACAAACTGACTACATCAATTTTTTTTTTACATAATTTTTCAATCTTAATTTCCTAATCACTGAAAAAAAGGCTCGCCCCTCCCTGTGTATAGATCCTGCCATTTATATTTACTCTATTTCCAGAAAAGTTTCTGGATATCTCTTCAAGTTTTCCCTCAGACTATTATTGCCTAGATATGAATGTCCATCCTACTGTCTCAGGATTCTCTGCCTCACTGATTTCTTTATTCTTTTCTCCATATGTTTTCTCTTTGTTTAGTATTCTGGGCTCATATTGGTAAAATATCTCTTCTTTCTTTTTTTGTCATATTCAGAATAACAGAAGCAGATGATTTTTGGTCAAAATTAACAAAATTAACATCATAGATGCTTAGAAATATTCATAATACTTGTGTATCCCATGGAAATTGATAGCGATCAATTTGTCTATTTTTTCAGAATGATGGGAATGACTGAGGCTGGGTTGTTCTACCAGTGGTTAAAAACCACTGAACCAAACTCAACAGTGTGTGTCAATGTTCCCACTAAGATCACAGTGAGGACCAACCTCTCCATAAGTAACATTCGGGTAATAAATATTTAACTATTTTTCAAACATCAAAAGTGGCTATAATTTAAATATACCAGTTTTTTTAATTTTTACACAATAATCGAGTACGATTTGCATTAAGGCAATTTCTTTTATTTTTAACTCACAAAAAAATCTTACATTTCAGGGAATGTTTATCATACTGGTCGTGGGATACGCTGTCTGTGTGTTAGTGTTCTTTCTTGAACATCTGTGTTACACAACTCATCGTATTTGGAAGCATCATAAATAATTAATAATATATCCATTGCAAATTACCAATACACACACACACACACACACATACTCAGACATACACACACACACACACGCAACACCAGTTTGGAACCCACACCTGGTCAAGCACGTCAAGAAGTTAGAAAAAGTGCAAAAAGGTCTGCAACAAGCCTTGTTCAGGAGCTCAGGGAAATGTTCTACGATGAAAGGTTGAGGGAAATCGGACTGACGACGCTGGAGGACAAGAGAGTCAGAGAAGACATGATAACGACATATAAAATGCTGCGTGGAACAGAGACAGGATATTCCAGAGAGGGGGCACAAACAAGGGGTCACAACTGGAAGTTGAAGACTCAGACGAGTCACAGGGATGTTAGGAGGTATTTCTTCAGTCATAGAGTCGTCAGGAAGTGGAATAGCCTTGCAAGTGAGCTAGTGGAGGCAGGAACCATGCATAGCTTTAAGACGAGGTATGACAAAGCTCAGGAAGCAGAGAGAGAGGACCTAGTAGCGATCAGTGAAGAGGCGGGGCCAGGAGGTGAGTCTCGACCCCTGCAACCACAATTAAATGAGTACACACACACACACACACACACACACACACACACACACACACACACACACACACACACACACACACACACACATACACACACATACACACACACAGGTATTTCTTTAGTCACAGAGTCAGTAAGTGGAGTAGTCTGGGAATTGGTGTAGCGGAGGTACGATCCATGCATAGCTTAAAGAGGCGGTATGATAAAGCTCATGGAAAAGGAAGAGTGAACTAGTAGCAGCCAGTGAAGCGGCAGGGACAGTAGCTGTGCATCGACCCCTGCAACGACAACTGGGTGAGCACACACACACACACACACACACATACACACACACACACACACACACACACACACACACACACACACACACACACACACACACACACACACGCACACACACACACACACACACACACACGCACACACACACACACGCACACACACACACACGCACACACACAAGTGTTCACAGAGGAGACAGAAGGGACTCCAGAAAGACGGAGAGGTGGGGCACACCACCAAGTGCTGGACACAGTGCACACAACCGAGGAAGAAGTGAAGAGGCTTCTGAGTGAGCTAGATACCTCAAAGGCAATGGGGCCAGATAACATCTCCCCATGGGTATTGAGAGAGGGAGCAGAGGCGCTATGTGTACCCCTAACAACAATATTCAATACATCTATCGAAACAGGGAGATTGCCTGAGGCATGGAAGACAGCAAATGTAGTCCCAATCTTTAAAAAAGGAGACAGACATAAAGCATTAAACTACAGACCAGTGTCACTGACATGTATAGTATGCAAAATCATGGAGAAGATTATCAGGAGAAGAGTGGTGGAACACCTAGAAAGGAATGATCTCATAAACAGCAGCCAACATGGTTTCAGGGACGGGAAATCCTGTGTCACAAACCTACTGGAGTTCTATGACATGGTGACAGCAGTAAGACAAGAGAGAGAGGGGTGGGTGGATTGCATTTTCTTGGACTGCAAGAAGGCGTTTGACACAGTTCCACACAAGAGATTGGTGCAAAAACTGGAGGACCAAGCAGGGATAACAGGGAAGGCACTACAATGGATCAGGGAATACTTGTCAGGAAGACAGCAGCGAGTCATGGTACGTGGCGAGGTGTCAGAGTGGGCACCTGTGACCAGCGGGGTCCCGCAGGGGTCAGTCCTAGGACCAGTGCTGTTTCTGGTATTTGTGAACGACATGACGGAAGGAATAGACTCTGAGGTGTCCCTGTTTGCAGATGACGTGAAGTTGATGAGAAGAATACACTCGATCGAAGACCAGGCAGAACTACAAAGGGATCTGGACAGGCTGCAGACCTGGTCCAGCAATTGGCTCCTGGAGTTCAATCCCACCAAGTGCAAAGTCATGAAGATTGGGGAAGGGCAAAGAAGGCCGCAGACGGAGTACAGTCTAGGGGGTCAGAGACTACAAACCTCACTCAAGGAAAAAGATCTTGGGGTGAGTATAACACCAGGCACATCTCCTGAAGCGCACATCAACCAAATAACTGCTGCAGCATATGGGCGCCTAGCAAATCTCAGAACAGCATTCCGACATCTTAATAAGGAATCATTCAGGACCCTGTACACCGTGTATGTTAGGCCCATATTGGAGTATGCAGCACCAGTTTGGAACCCACACCTAGCCAAGCACGTGAAGAAACTAGAGAAAGTGCAAAGGTTTGCAACAAGACTAGTCCCAGAGCTAAGAGGTATGTCCTACGAGGAGAGGTTAAGGGAAATCAACCTGACGACACTGGAGGACAGGAGAGATAGGGGGGACATGATAACGACATACAAAATACTGAGAGGAATTGACAAGGTGGACAAAGACAGGATGTTCCAGAGATTGGACACAGTAACAAGGGGACACAGTTGGAAGCTGAAGACACAGATGAATCACAGGGATGTTAGGAAGTATTTCTTCAGCCACAGAGTAGTCAGTAAGTGGAATAGTTTGGGAAGCGATGTAGTGGAGGCAGGATCCATACATAGCTTTAAGCAGAGGTATGATAAAGCTCACGGCTCAGGGAGAGTGACCTAGTAGCGATCAGTGAAGAGGTGGGGCCAGGAGCTCGGACTCGACCCCCGCAACCTCAACTAGGTGAGTACAACTAGGTGAGTACACACACACACACACACACATGCACACACACACACACACACCAGGGAGGAAAGACTGGGAGTTAGAGCTCCAGAAAAGGGAGGAAGAGTGGGGAAGGAAGATAGTAGAGCTTGGTAAGAAAATGGAGGAGCGGATAGCTGAAGAGTGCAGGAAGTGGGAAGTACAGGCCTTAGCAGCAGAAGCTAGGATACAGTGCTTAGAAGAGAAACTGCAAAGCCTGAAACAGATTAGAGAGACAAATGACAATTCAGACGTGACATCAGGAAATTCAAAGTCAGGCGCAGACAAGGGGATGGTAAGCAACAACGGAGACATGCCGTACAGGAAGGCCCTATCAGACCCACGTGGGGCCAGGGAAAAGACGACGAGCACACTGAGATCAAACGACAGGTCTGAAGACAATGATGGAAATTCAGAGTCAGGCGCAGACAAGGGGATGGTAAGCAACAACGGAGACATGCCGTACACGAAGGACCTATCAGACCCACGTGGGGCCAGGGAAAAGACGATGAGCACACTAAGATCAAGCGACAGGTCCGAAGAAAATGAAGGTTTGTTATATGCAGAGGTTCTAACAGCCAACTGCAGTAGCAAGGGACAGCTGGCCAGGAAAGACAGTCCACTAAGAATAGATGTTTCAGATATGACAGGGACTGAAGGCAAGAACATGTCAATGGAAGGAAACAAAATGCCTCAGAGGAAGCAGATGGAGACTCAGTGGGAGGAGGAAAGGGCGAGGTCAGTTTTTGTGTACGGGCTCCAAGAAGCCAAGGGGGCCAACTTTGAAGAAATAAAACAGGAGGAGAAAAAAAATGATTGAAGGCATCATGAAAACAATAGGGGAGGGCAATATGACCCAGGTGACAAATTTTCAGAGAATTGGGTGGTTTGCGAGTGGAAGGATACGGCCTGTCAGAGTAACTTTCAAGGAAGAATCAGTTCGAATCAGGATTCTGCAAGAGAAAGCAAGACTGAGAGACAAAGAGGGGTACCAGAGAGTATACCTCGACCGCGACAGAACACAAGAAGAAAGGACTACACTGAAAGAGAGGGTACAGAGACGCAAGGAGGAACGAGAAGCAATGAAAATGAGAAGGACCCAGACACAGGAGGAAGGGCAAACACACCCCACAGAATCTCCCACCAAAAGACCCCACCCGCGACATTCCCAACGCAACTGAGCAACCTATACTCCAACCCACTCACTGTTCCCTCTGCCACCAACCCCCATATCACAAACCTCACCCCAACAGCTGTCCCTTATGGGCATTCTGACCCCACCCCCATCAACACATACCCCACCTACACCACAGCCCCATATAGGCCCCCACCAAGGCTCTCCCTCCCCCAACCCCAATATACTTGCATGACCACAATGATAGAAAAGAAACTAAAGGTTTGGTACACAAATGCGGATGGAATAATGAATAAACATGAGGAGTGGAATGAAAGAATCAGTGAAAAATCCCCAGACATCATAGCAATCACAGAAACAAAACTCGCTGAGATAATAACAGACACAATCTTCCCAACAGGATATCAGATCCTGAGGAAAGATAGAAGGAGTAGAGGGGGAGGAGGGGTTGCACTGCTCATAAAACACCAATGGGGATTTGAGGAAATGGAAGGCATGGACATGATTGGAGAAAGAGACTACATTGTAGGTACAATTCAGTCCGGAGAACATAAAGTAGTCATTGGAGTGATGTATAACCCACCACAGAACTGCAGGAGGCCAAGAGAGGAGTACGAAGAAAACAACAGGGTGATGGTGGACACACTGGCTGAGGTGGCAAGAAGAGCTCACTCGAGCAGAGCAAAGTTACTGGTAATGGGCGATTTCAACCACAGGGAGATCGACTGGGAAAACCTGGAGCCACATGGGGGTCCCGAAACATGGAGAGCAAAGATGATGGATGTGGTACTTGAAAACCTCATGCATCAACATGTCAGGGACACAACCAGAGAGAGAGGGGAGGATGAGCCAGCAAGACTGGATCTTGTGTTCACCCTGAGCAGTTCAGACATCGAGGACATCACTTACGAGAGGCCCCTTGGAGCTAGCGATCATGTGGTTCTGAGTTTTGACTATATAGTAGAGTTACAAGTGGAGAAGGTAACAGGAACTGAAGGGGACAGGCCAAACTATAAAAGGGGGGACTACACAGGTATGAGAAACTTCCTGCAGGAGGTTCAGTGGGACAGAGAAATGGTAGGAAAATCAGTAAACGAGATGATGGAATATGTGGCAACAAAGTGCAAGGAGGCAGAGGAAAGTTTTGTTCCCAAGGGAAACAGAAATAATAGGAAGACCAAGACGAGTCCTTGGTTTACCCGAAGGTGTAGGGAGGCAAAAGCTAAGTGCAACAGAGAATGGAAAAGGTACAGGAGGCATAGGACCCAGGAAAACAAGGAGATTAGTAGAAGAGCCAGAAACGAGTATGCGCAGATAAGGAGGGAGGCCCAGAGACAGTATGAAAACGACATAGCATCGAAAGTCAAATCTGACCCGAAACTGCTGTATAGCCACATTAGGAAGAAGACAACAGTCAAGGACCAGGTGATAAGGCTGAGGAAAGAAGGTGGGGAACTCACAAGAAACGATCAAGAGGTATGTGAGGAGCTCAACACGAGATTTAAGGAAGTATTTACAGTAGAGACAGGAAGGACTCTGGGGGGACAGACCAGATGGGGACACCAACAAGGAATACACCAACAAGTGTTGGACGACATACATACAGATGAGGAGGAGGTGAAGAAACTGCTAAGGGACATCGATACCTCAAAGGCAATGGGACCGGACAACATCTCTCCATGGGTCCTTAGAGAGGGAGCAGATATGTTGTGCGTACCACTTACCACAATCTTCAACACATCCCTGGAAACTGGGCAACTACCTGAGGTATGGAAGACAGCAAATGTAGTTCCCATTTTCAAAAAAGGAGACAGAAAAGAGGCACTAAACTATAGACCTGTGTCATTGACGTGTATAGTATGCAAAATTATGGAGAAGATTATCAGGAGGAGAGTGGTGGAGCACCTGGAACGGAACAGGAGTATAAATGCCAACCAGCACGGATTCACGGAAGGCAAATCCTGTGTCACAAACCTTCTGGAGTTTTATGATAAAATAACAGAAGTAAGACAAGAGAGAGAGGGGTGGGTTGATTGCATCTTCTTGGACTGCAAGAAGGCCTTTGACACAGTTCCTCACAAGAGATTAGTGCAGAAGCTAGAGCATCAGGCGCATATAACAGGAAGGGCACTGCAATGGATCAGAGAATACCTGACAGGGAGGCAACAACGAGTCATGGTACGTAATGATGTATCACAGTGGGCACCTGTGACGAGCGGGGTCCCACAGGGGTCGGTCCTAGGACCAGTGCTATTTTTGGTATATGTGAACGACATGACGGAAGGGTTAGACTCAGAAGTGTCCCTGTTTGCAGATGATGTGAAGTTAATGAGGAGAATTAAATCTGATGAGGACCAGGCAGGACTTCAAAGAGACCTGGACAGACTGGACACCTACTCCAGCAAATGGCTTCTCGAATTTAATCCTGCCAAATGCAAAGTCATGAAGATAGGGGAAGGGCACAGAAGACCACAGACAGAGTATAGGCTAGGTGGCCAAAGACTGCAAACCTCACTCAAGGAGAAAGATCTTGGGGTGAGTATAACACCGAGCATGTCTCCGGAAGCACACATCAATCAGATAACTGCTGCAGCATATGGGCGCCTGGCAAACCTGAGAACAGCATTCCGACACCTTAGTAAGGAATCATTCAAGACACTGTACACCGTGTATGTCAGGCCCATACTGGAGTATGCAGCACCTGTTTGGAACCCGCACTTGATAAAGCACGTCAAGAAACTAGAGAAAGTACAAAGGTTTGCGACAAGGTTAGTTCCAGAGCTAAGGGGAATGTCCTATGAAGAAAGATTAAGGGAAATCGGCCTGACGACACTGGAGGACAGGAGGGTCAGGGGAGACATGATAACGACATATAAAATACTGCGTGGAATAGACAAGGTGGACAAGGACAGGATGTTCCAGGGAGGGGACACAGAAACAAGAGGCCACAATTGGAAGTTGAAGACACAAATGAGTCAGAGAGATAGTAGGAAGTATTTCTTCAGTCATAGAGTTGTAAGGCAGTGGAATAGCCTAGAAAATGACGTAGTGGAGGCAGGAACCATACACAGTTTTAAGACGAGGTTTGATAAAGCTCATGGAGCGGGGAGAGAGAGGGTCTAGTAGCAACCGGTGAAGAGGCGGGGCCAGGAGCTAGGACTCGACCCCTGCAACCACAAATAGGTGAGTACAAATAGGTGAGTACACACGCACACACACACACACACATCTGTGTGTGCAGGAAGTAGCGCCACCATAACAGGTTGGGTGTCATCACAAATAAGAAGTGCAACTTACCAAAAGTGAAGTGAAAATTACAAAAGTAGAAATATACTAGTGATAAGTGTGGTAAATGAGGACTGAAACGGGCAATGAGAACAGAATAATTGAAGAGGTCAGAGGCGGAAGGGCGAAGAGCACGAGAGTCATCGTACAGCGAGCATCGTACAGCGAGCATCGTACAGCGAGCATCGTACAGCGAGCATCGTACATCAGGCATCTGGATGGACGTCCCCTCTGAGGTGTAACGTACAAATCACCTGTTTGTGGGTGGCGGGAAGTTTGAGTGGTAGAGCCGCCCTAGATCACTGGTAGCTGGCTGTCACAAACCCTGTTCCGGAGTGATTATCATACACACAGCACCTATCAGTAGTAGTAAGATAAAATTTGTACGAGCAAGGAATAGGTGACCTTGGTAGGAGGAATAAGTGGGGGTAAATAGGACTATAGACCTGACAACAGTTTTAAGAGATAAGTTTCTAAGACACAAAGACAGTACAATCTGAGAAGCAAGTATTGAGTACACATGTAGTAAAAGGTAGTACATACATGGGCGAAGGAGACACTCGTCACCACTAGTATTATAATTATTAGAACTACTGTTATTATTAATGGTATCTTATTAGTATTATGGATACATAGAAGTGAGGTGCATTATTTCTGGGACATATAAACAACTGGCACGCTCACACACACACACACACGGGGCCAGAAGCTGAGTCTCGACCCCTGCAACCACAATTAGGTGAGTACACACACACACATGTTCCCACCCTCCTCCCACACCCACTCATTCACACAAACACAAACATACAAAGAACTACACACTCATACTCTCTCTCTCTCTCCCTCTCCCTCTTTCTATCTTTCTCTCTCCCCCTCCCTCGCATTTCTCTCATAGCCTTTTTCCCTCACCCTCCCCTATCTCTCTCTCTCTCTCTCTCTCTCTCACTCCCATAGTCCTATCCCCCACCCTCCTCTCTCTCTATAGGCTTCTCTCTCCCTCTTCCTCTTTCTTCCTCCCTCTCCCTTGCATTTCTCTCTCACAGCCATTTCCGTCACCCTCCTCTCTCCCTCTCTCTCTCTCTCTCTCTCTCTCTCTCTCTCTCTCTCTCTCTCTCTCTCTCTCTCTCTCTCTCTCTCTCTCTCCCCCTCTCTCTACCCTTTCTCTCCCTCTCTCGCTTCTCTCTCTCTCCCCTAGTCTTGTCCCTCGCCCCCATCCTCCCTCCTCTCTCTCCCTCTTTCTACCCTTTCTCCCTCCCCCTCTTATTCTCTCTCTCCCTCCTCTAGCCTTCTCCCTCTCCCCACACACACCCTAAAAATGCATAAACTTCTCTCTGTGGTAAAATGCATAGGCTTCTTTCTGTGGTAAAAAAAAAATGGGTGGCCCTAGAGGGCAGAAAACCAGAGATCTGGTGGACGAACCAGAGAGGAAAGATTGGGAGTTAGAGATCTAAAAAAGGGAGGAAGAGTGGGGAAGGAAGATAGAAGAGCTTGACAAGATAATGGAGGAGAGGATAGCTGAAGAGTGCAGGAAGTGGGAGCTACAAGTCTTAGCAGCAGAAGCTAGGATACAGTGCTTAGAAGAGAAACTAAAAAAAACTAAAACAGATTAGAGAGACAAATGACAATTTAGATGTGACATCAGGGAATTCTATGTCAGTCACAGACAAGGGGACAGTAAGAAACAAAGGAGATATGCTGTATGTGAAGGCCCTATCAGACTCATGTGGGGCCAGGCAAAAGACGAGGAGCACACTAAGGTCAAATGACAGGTCTGAAGACAATGAAGGTGTTATATGCAGAGACTCTAACAGCCAACTGCAGTAGCAAGGAACAGCTGACCATGAAAGAGTTTACTGAGCATAGAAGTTTCAGAAAGGACAGGGATTGAAGGCAAGAACATTTCAATGGAAGGAACTAAAACACCTCAGAGGATGCAAATGGAGACTCAGTGGGAGGAGGAAAGGGAGAGATCAGTTTTTGTCTACAGGCTCCAAGAAGTAAAAGGGGACAACTTCGAAGCAATAAAACAGGAGGACGAAAAAAATTATTGAAAGCATCATGAAAACAATAGGTGAGGGCGATATGACCCAGGTGACAAATTTTCGGAGAATTGGGTGGTTTGTGAGTGGAAGGAAACAGCCTATCAAAGTAATTTTCAAGGAAGAATCAGCTAGAACCAGGGTCCTGCAAGAGAAAGCATGACTGAGGGGCAAACCAGGGTACCAGAGAGTATACCTCAATCGCGACAGAACACAAAAAAGGATTACACTGAAAGAGAGGGTACAGAGATGCAAGGAGGAACGAGAGGCAATGATGAAGATGAGCAGGACCCAGACACAGAGGAAGGTCAAACACACCCAGCAGAAACTCCCACAGAAAGACTCCAACTGCAGCAATCCCAACGCAACTGAGCAATCTAAACCAAAACCCACACACTGTTCCCTCTGCCACCAACCCCTACTTCACAAACCTCACCCCAACAGCTGCCCCTTATGGGCATTCTGACCAAGCCCCCCTCATCACAAATCCCACCCACACCACAACCCCCCATGGGCCCCCAACAACGATCTCACTCCCCCAACCCCAACAGGACCAAGGTGATAGAAAAGAAGCTGAAGGTTTGGTACACAAACGTGGACGGAATAACGAATAAATATGAGGAGTGGCACGAAAGACTCAGCGAGAATTCCCCAGACATCAGAGCAGTCACAGAAACGAAACTCGCTAAGACAATAACAGACGCAATCTTCCCACCGGGATATCAGATCCTGAGGAAAGATAGAAGAAGTAGAGGGGGAGGAGGGGTTGCACTGCTCATAAAAAACCGATGGGGATTTGAGGAAATGGAAGGCATGGAGGTGATTGGAGAAAAGGACTACATAGTAGGTACAATTCAGTCTGGAGAACATAAAGTATTCATTGTAGTGATGTATAACCACCACAGAACTGCAGGAGGCCAAGAGAGGAGTACGAAGAAAACAACAGAGCGATGGTGGACACACTGGCTTAGGTGGCAAGAAGAGTTCACTCGAGCAGAGCAAAGTTACTGGTAATGGGCGATTTCAACAATAAGGAGATCGACTGGGAAAACCTGGAACCACATGGGGGTCCCAAAACATGGAGAGCCAAGATGATGGATGTGCTACTTGAAAACCTGATGCATCAACATGTCAGGGACACTACCAGAGAGAGAGGGAGGAGGATGAGCCAGCAAGACTGGACCTCATGTTCACCCTGAGCAGTTCAGACATTGAGGACATCATATATGAGAGGCCCAATGGAGCTAGTGATCAAGTGGTTCTGAGTTTTGATTATATAGTAGAGTTATAAGCGGAGAAGGTAACAGGAATTGAATGGGAAAAGCCAAACTATAAAAGGGTGAACTTTACAGGTATGAGGAACTTCCTGCAGGAGGTTCAGTGGAAGAAAGAACTGGTAGATAAATCAGTAAATGAGATGATGGAATATGTAGCAACAAAGTGCAAGGAGGCAGAGGAAAGGATTGTTCCCAAGGGAAATAGAAATAATAAGAAGACCAAAGCGAGTCCTTGGTGTAGGGAGGCAAAAACTAAGTGCACCAGAGAATGGAAAAGGGCAAAGAACCCAGGAAAATAAGGAGATTAGTAGAAGAGCCAGAAACCAGGATGGACAGATAAGGAGTGAGGCCCAGCGACAGTACGAAAATGGCATAGCATCGAAAGTCAAGTCTGACCCAAAACTGCTGTATAGCCACATTAGGAGGAAGACAACAGTAAAAGACCAGGTGATAAGGCTGAGGAAAGAAGGTGGAGAACTCACAAGAAACGATCAAGAGGTATGTGAGGAGCTCAACATGAGATTTAAGAAAGTATTTACAGTGGAGTCAGGAAGGCCTCTGGGGGGACAGACCAGATGGGGACATCAGCGAGGAACATACCAACAAGTGTTGGATGACATAAATACAAATGAGGAGGAGGTGAAGAAACTACTAAGGGACATCAATACCTCAAAGGCAATGGGACCGAACAACATCTCTCAATGGGTCCTTAGAGAGGGAGGGGATATGCTGTGTGTGCCACTTACCACAATCTTCAACACATCCCTGGAAACTGGGTAACTACCTGCGGTATGGAAGATGGCAAATGTAGTTCCCATTTTTTAAAAAGGAGACAGAAAAGAGGCACTAAACTATAGACCTGTGTCACTGACGTGTATAGTATGCAAAGATATGGAGAAAATTATCAGGAGGAGAGTGGTGGAGCACATGGAATAGAACAAGAGTATAAACGCCAAACAGCACAGATTCATGGAAGGCAAATCCTGTGTCACAAACCTTCTGGAGTTTTATGATAAAGTAACAGAAGTAAGACACGAGAGAGAGGGGTGGGTTGACTGCATCTTCTGGGACTGCAAGAAGGCCTTTGACACAGTTCATCACAAGAGATTAGTGCAGAAGCTAGAGGATCAGGCACATGTAACGAGAAGGGCACTGCAATGGATCAGAGAATACCAGACAGGGAGGCAACAACGAGTCATGGTGCTTAATGATGTAACACAGTGGGCACCTGTGACGAGCGGGATCCCACAGAGGTCGGTCCTAGGGCCAGTGCTATTTTTGGTATATGTGAACGACTTGATGGAAGGGTTAGACTCATAAGTGTCCCTGTTCGCAGACGATGTGAAGTTAATGAGGAGAATTAAATCAGATGAGGATCACGCAGGACTTCAAAGAGACCTGGACAGACTGGACACCTTGTCCAGCAACTGGCTTCTCAAATTTAACCCCACCAAATGTAAAGTCATGAAGATAGGGGAATGGCACAGAAGACCGCAGACGGAGTATAGGCTAGGTGACCAAAGACTGCAAACCTCGCTCAAGGAGAAAGATCTTGGGGTGAGTATAACACCGAGCATGTCTCTGGAAGCATACATCAACCAGATAACTGCTGCAGCATATGGGCGCCTGGCAAACCTGAGAACAGTGTTCCGATACCTTAGGAAGGAATCATTCAAGACACTGTACACCGTGTACGTCAGACCCATACTGGAGTATGCAGCACCTGTTTGGAACCCGCACTTGATCAAGCACGTCAAGAAATTAGAGAAAGTGCAAAGATTTGCGACAAGGTTAGTTCCAGAGCTAAGGGGAATGTCCTATGAAGAAAGGTTAAGGGAAATCGGCCTGACGACACTGGAGGACAGAAGGGTCATGGTAGACATGATAACAACATATAAAATACTGTGCAGAATAGACAAGGTGGACAAAGACAGGATGTTCCAGGGAGGGGACACAGAAACAAGAGGTCACAATTGGAAGTTGAAGACTCAGATGAGTCAAAGGGATGTTAGGAAGTATTTCTTCTGTCATAGAGTTGTCAGGCAGTGAAATAGCCTAGAAAATGACGTAGTGGAGGCGGGAACCATATATACATATATATATATATATATATATATATATATATATATATATATATATATATATATATATATATATATATATATATATATATCTTTTAAGTTCTCTCTACCATATTATGTAATGAAATATACCTATTGTAAAATGAATAATTGATGGCATTAAAAAAAATTTAAGCATTTTTTCATCGAAGCCTTTTTATCGACTTCTCCGAGGCTATGGGTCACACAATTTGCCCGACAAGCCACAAGTACGACCTCCCTCCTCTTACTTTCCAGCCTGGCCAGTAGGCCTGGCAGGGCGTGCTAGAACACTGACTGTACCAGAGCACAAATTAAGCTAAGTCGCACCTCTGAATACTATTATTCACCACACCAAAGTAATTATTAATTGTGCACAATTTTATGGGTCATAAAACTTTCCTTTTTCCACTAAATTGGGAAGGTGTACAATGCTCTAGTTAACATCAGATGAAAGATAAAGGCTAGATTATTGTTGACTCAGGGCGTTTCAGCGATTATGCCAGTAGATTCCATAGAAAACGTAGTTTTTTTTTGGCGGAAAAAAATCATTAAAAACAAAGCTGTAAACAATATGACAAATCCCTCCTGAGTATTTGTAGAACCATCATTCCTCAATAATGTGTGCAAAAATAATCACAATCCTATTAATACTTATTGCAGAAAAAGGAAAACAATGTCAATAACTTATTTCTGATTTTTTTATCTTCTCTGTCTGGTGTAAAACTCCACGATTACGATACGTTAAATCTGAGCAAGTTACACCACACCTTCCTTGTTGACAGCCTGCAGACTACGAAGGGAGACACTCACCTCGTTCTCCACTTTAATTAGCACAGAAGTTGCCAGGTAGAGTATTTAGAATGAAACAATCATAAAATTCGCAATTTTTGGAGTAAAAAAAAATAATTGCCAACATGTATTTCTGATGACAGCAAGAACAACAATAAAAAATTTAATGAAAAAAACATACCTAGAAATATGATAGAAGCAAGCTGATTACATCAAAATGTTGCCAGAATTTTGCACTATTTTGCAGTAAGAAAACATTTTTTTACATAATTTTTCAATATTAATGTCCTGATCATTGAAAAAATGGCTCACCCCTTCCTTAATGTCTTCTATACTATTTAATGTTCTTTTATGTGTGGATGTTAGTGTAACACCACGAATGTTGTGGTCTGTGCTCTGGTCTGGGAAACTGGAACAGTGACTGCCGAATTCATCTATAAGTTAGCCCTCTTCAGGTGCTTATATATAAACATATGTAACCAAAATATGATGTATATTGTATAGTAATATGATGTATATTGTGAAGTGTTCGACGTATATTGAATAGTACTGTGATGTATATTATGTAGTGTTGTGGTGTATACTGTGTAGTGTTGTGATGTATAATGTGTATACGATATTGGGTTTATATTTCACGCCATACTTGTGTTGCCATCTCGCGGGCTTAGACCTAGCATCAGTCAGTGAGATGCTGTATCACTCTCACTATCCTGGTAGACACTCTTCAAGTAATAAGTCCCTCCTCCTCCTCTCTCTCCCTCTTAGGCTGGGGGTTTGGCTGGTCCAGGGCAAACCTAAACGCACTGCCTGTGCACAAGAACGTCAATAAACTTACGCTCTGCCTTCGAAGAGTATTATTACACCGCCAAACACTACATCCATTATTATTATGTAGTGTTATGATGAATATTGTGTATTGCTGTGTTGTGGATTGTATTGTGTTGTGATGTATAACTTATGTGATGTATGTTGTGTAGTGTTGTGATGAATATTGTGTATTGCTGTGTTGTGTATTGTATTATGTTGTGATGTATAGCTTATGTGATGTATGTTGTATAGTGTTGTGATGAATTGTGTATATTGTATACTGTTATGTATATTGTGTAGTATATTATATAGTATTGTGACGTATATTATTATTATTATTATTATTATTATTATTATTATTATTATTATTATTATTATTATAAAACTAAACCCACCAGGGTCATACAGCTCTACAGGGTACTGTGTGTGAACTGTGAAATAAGTTTGATCTGAAACTAGCAAAGATGGAGAGTATAACGAAGGTAAACTTTGTAAAGGGCGGTGAGAAGTGCTAAAGGAAGTATAATCAAAGGCTGTGTAAAATTTGTTGCTGTCAAAAAGTCAAAGAGGAAGTCTGTTAAATGACGGGGTCGTCAGCAAGGAGGGAAGAAAACAAGAGTGTTCGAGCAGTGATGACATCAGAGGTCAATGTTGCATGTCTGCTGATAGAAAGGACAGTCCAATAGAATATGGTAAACTGAAGTGGGAACCTAGCAATTCGCACAGAGTAGAACTGGGCTCCTCTCCATGAAATACCCATGAGTGAGACGTGTGTGCCAGATGCGAAGACAGGAAACAATAGTCTCCCATCCATGATAAGAGGACAAGGATCCTAAACTCGGCTTCATAGAATGTAATTTGTTAGGAATCACCTCAGACCAATGTTGTTGCCAATGGTTACGACGGTGGCTAGAGAATGCAGCAAAATAGTCTGAGAATAGAATACCACTGACGGTGTAGGGGAGTCCACCTCCTCTTCCCCCTCAACATGAACCTGACCAGGGATCCAGCAGAAATTTTTTTTTTTTGGTTTTGTTAGAAATGTGACATAACCAAAGCTGTATATGAATAACTAGGGAATAAGGAAAATTATATTATTTGATAGCTTGTAAAGCACTAATGGAATCTGAGACTACCACAAATGACGAGGAAGGCCTGGATGCAATGTGAATAATTACCATGAGACTTGCATACAATTCTGCTGTGAAGATGCTGAGTGACCTCGTACAATACTGTCCGGGAATACTACTGCAAACCCGATACTGTCAGAGGATTTAGAGCCATCAGTATAAATGTAATGGTCCGAGAATGAGACAACGTGGTCAAGAAAAGGGGAGCCAGAAGCCACTGTAAGTATTTGAGCTATCAAGGATGACAGTGGGGAAGAACAGACAAGAGGGAAAGGAAGAGTTAAATGCTAGATGTACACATAAAGGGGGCAGCTGAAGAGAAGTCAAGAGTGAGTGAAGACGAAGAGAAAAGGGATGGAGTAAAAAGGTGTGGTGAACAAATAATGAACCTCTAATAATGTCTGTTACTATCCTGTATGTAAAAGGATTGTGAATGTCATGAGAGCGGACAAAATAACGGAGGCAATGGGCATTACTGCGATTGTTTAAGGATGTAACACTCACATCTGCATATAAATTCTCGACATGGGAGGAGTGAAAAGCACCTAGACATAAATGTAACCGCTGATGATGGATGGGATAAGTTTACAAAGAGTTGCGGGAGAAGCCGCAAATATATTTAGTTACCATAGTCTACCTTTGATAAAATTTGGGCCGAATGCAGTCTAAGGAGAATTCGAGAGTCCACCCCCATGAAAGATGAGCTAGGGTTTAGGAGGGTTCAGCCGACTATGGCAAGTTTCTTTCAGGGATGTGATATGAGGGTTCTAGGACAACCAGCGATCAAATGGAAGGCTTGAGAAATCTGACTGTATTACATTCAGGAATATGGGAGCCATTCAGGTACAATCAAGTGTCAGAGAAAACAGAACGTCTGATTAAAGTAATTTTGTGCTTTTCACCACCAAAAAAATTAAGCTCATGTAGTGGCCTAATGGGAAACATGGTTGGCAGGATTCTGGAGTGAGGCTGCTACTATGTAACAGTCAGTACCTCAACAGGCTTTAGCAAAGTCATCGGCATAAAGTGATGACCAAATATTTGACCGGAGAACACAGGCCAGATTATTTATAACAAGTAGAAAAATAGTGGCGCTAATGACATCTTTGTGGGACTCCTTTAGTTTAGACAAAGTCTGCATGGAAATGTTTCTCAAATATGAAGTTTTAAAGAAAAAGTGGTAGTAGCCTCAGAGGACTAAGAAATGAGCTTGAGCCAAGATGTTATATCTCCAAGTAGTGTCATATGCCTTTTGAAGATCGAAAAGGACTACAGTAACTGAGTTGTTTCTTGCAAAGGCATTATGAACATAGATATCTAAGCAGAGTGAGGGATGAAGAGTGGCGTGGCCCTTAACAAAGCTAAACTCGCTAGTGGAGAGGCTATTGTGTGTTTAAATACCACATCAATTGTCTATTACTAGACATTATGTCAACTTGCAAACTGTACTGGTAAGAGTGATGGGACTATGGTATGATGCATCATGGTCAGAAATACCTGGTTTATGAAAAGGCAGAACAACGGCTGGGAAAGAAACATTTCGACTAAATAAGATTAAAAAGACGTAAGAGGACCGCGAGGGCTGAAGGATGTAAATGCTGAAACATACAAATATGAATACCATCATATCAAGCTGCCGATGACCGGCAAGTGGAAAGTGTCGTCTCTAGTTCTAGAAGTGTAAATGACACTTCACAAGACTCTTTTGTGCTAGAAGAAAAGTCTGAGAGAGGGGAGGCAGAAATTTTTTCAAACCTCTACACTGGAAGTGTTATGAAGTTTGCCTGAAAAATAAAGAATGAAAACAATAATGATTCTTTTTTTGTGTGGCATTACAATAGTACCAAGTTCACAAAATCGGTCTCATGTAAAATGTTCTAGTTGCCTTTACATGAACATTAAAAGCCAAAGAACAATATAACTACTGGATATATCTGAAATGTCAATATCATGTATTATAAAATAATGCTGAAGTTTGTGTATTTTTTATAGACTTTTTTGGGAAAAAAATAAAACAAAAGTGGTAAAAGCTATTGAAAGTATCAGTTATCACTTCGTAAAACCATGATTGCTCAATAATATAAGCAACAATCATGACATTATAGTCACAAATAACTGAAAAATTAATACTAGAAGAATAACTTGCATCAGAAAAATAGAAATATTAGGCATGAAAATCTATGGATGTGAAACACGATATGTATTACAACTCAGGTTCTCAAAGGCCTATTATCCTGGGCATAAAGGGAGCAAAATAAGAAGAGCAGAAAAACTTTGACTTGTATTATCCTTCACCAAATATGAACAGCAATATGTGCACTATACACACTATGTACAGCAATAGGTATTAATGCACGCCACGGTAATCAAGTCAGAATTTAAAGCCAATAGAATGCAGACCACCGTGCTTCAACCAGCTCTCGAATGGAAATGACAAGGGTAAAAACGTGAGTGGTAACCACGTCACCTTTACAATTACCAGATCCACATTATGATTGGTTGAACCTAGACACTGATCTTACGATGGGACCCCGATCGTACGACCCTTAGTATTTGGTTCGCTGGTTGGGGAGGTAGCCTTTTAATGAGGGTATGTACATGCGCCGAATAAAGGTTATGTACTCTCTGCATGCCACAATAAGTCAAGGTGGAAGAGCAAGATACAACCAAATCAGCATCAGAATGGTAATTGTGAGGCAGCAACTGCCCTGAGCTGTGTAGGAGCTTCAGAAAAGATGCCATTTAGTTTATTTTCTAAAAAATTAACTAAACTAATAATATTTCGAATAAAAACAATTAATACAACATGGTATTTTGTCCTTTTGATGACATTATCGAACGTAATTTAAAACTGCTATAAAATTACTTAGAAAAATGGTATTAGCAAATGGAGTGCATCATAAGGTGGCCATATTTATGCATTATTTTACAGTGAAAAAAATCTTATTTTTTCGATATTTGGATTTTTTCTTTTCATTTAATCTACTTCCCCCTAAAGGCACTAGCTCTCTCTCATCCTCGGAGGAAAGAAACGAGGGACATAAATGGAGCCTCTGACAGATATGAAGATGAGGATCTCCAATTTCTGTGGCAACTACAAGAGGTTTAGCTATGCTGACACTGGCAAACTTAAAAACTGAAGCAGCACCTGGAGAGTATTTGCCACTTGATTTCCGTGCATTTTTTTTTTCCAAACTGCACTCATAAAGGAAGTCAAAGTGATGGTAGGAACATAAACCCACCAAGTGTGTTTAGCTTCATGGATAACAAGTTGGGCAACTGCCTTCAGTCAGCACTACAGTGCAGACAGTGGCATTCTGCCACTAACTTCATTGTAGTGTATTCTGCCACTTACCTGCAATATTTTTCCGGGTGGCTGAAGCGCCAGCATTTTCAACACTGTTGTGGGGTAGGGATCACCTCCCACGCTTGTAGGCGTTGTCCTGCTACATAAAGAGATGGTGGTAGTTCATGGCTGTCAAAAGTTAGCCTCACTATATTGCAAGGATAGCGCCTCTCCCCGTGGGCAGGGAGTAAGTGATAACTTTAATGATTGAAAGATTCTGGAGCTCAAGTTGATGCAGAATATCATCATTACAAGCGAGATAGTCGTGTTGTATGATTGTATGTGGAAGGATAATAGATCCACAGTTGGAATTAAGGAAGATGTGCTTGCGAATCGTAAATGGTGTGTTGTCAACAATGATAAGAGTTGATAGAACATGTGCCTGCTCTGCATTTTCTGTGACAAAGCGTGTGCCACTCTTAAGAACATGGATGAAAATGTGCTGCCCAAAATGGCAGAACATTTTTTGATGCTGTGGTCATAAAGAATTTCGTCCAAGACGGAATTTGAAACTTAGAGAGTAAGGGGAATAATTGCTTAACTGGATGTTTCTTAGGAGCATGAGAGGAAACTGGTGGGGTCGTCAGTGACAGGTCGAGGTCGTTTGGATGGAATAGAGGCGGGCTGTCCCTAGTCATGTGTACATACAAGAAGCTAGGATCATAGTCAAAGCCAGTCAAAAGTGTCTAAATCATCGATCGAAACCGCGGTATCACAGAAGCGTAACGAAACATTACCCGGAAGAGAGACCAGGTTGGAAGAGAGGTCCGAAGAATGGTCAGAAAGCATACCAGGGTCTGCACGGGGTGCCACTGAAAAGGGTCCGGGTAGAGGCAGGTCATGGGTATGGGTCTCGATAAATTTCCACTTTTTTATTTATTTACTTAAAACACGGGGGGATGCAGAGATTCCTCCGATTCCTCCCGAGAGAAATGAAAGGGATCCCATATTCCCCTCTGTGCGAAAGTGGGCTCTCTGTGCAGCTAGCAGTGCAGACATAGCATGGAACCCATGCTCTACCTTACCTTACATGCCGGTAAACCAGCAATCCAGGACAGTAAACTTAAATCTACTGAGCCACCTCGATGGACAAAGAGAGGGAGGCTGGAAACCCGACACAAAGCATACCTCCAGGAAGCAACATACAACCTCCTCAGAAACAAACGTCATCCTTAGGACACCCTAAGCCACTACCCGGAACTCCGGAGGGGGATCGGAACATCTCCAGGATGATCCAGATTCCACAGCAAGCAACTTCACCAAGGACCTCAACGCAATAGGACCTAGGTGATAGAATTTAGGAGGGAAACACCCCAAAAGCAGGAAAGGAAGGAGATGGGAGGGATTGACGAAGGATTGGCATAG
The DNA here is from genome assembly GCF_038502225.1 of Cherax quadricarinatus. NCBI lineage: Eukaryota > Metazoa > Arthropoda > Malacostraca > Decapoda > Parastacidae > Cherax > Cherax quadricarinatus. Next base: position 55,203,532 of record NC_091300.1, on the reverse strand, counting down.
GAAAGGAGGTAACATTTATGAAGGGATTCAGGGAACCGGCAGGCCGGACTTGAGTTCTCGAGATGGGAAATACAGTGCCGGCACTCTGAAGGAGGGGTGTAAATGTTGCAGTTTTATAACTGTAGTGTAAGCATGCCTCTGGCAAGGCAGTGAAGGAGTGAATTATGATGAAAGTTTTTGTTTTTCGGGCCACCCTGCCTTGTTGGGAAACGGCCGATATTTAATAAATAAAAAAAAAAGTTGCCAACAATAAACACGACTTCGTATCCTTTTATTCATGTTGAAATGCTATAATACATCTTCATTGTTAGAACGAAGTTCAATAAAAGTTATTTTGCATGGTACAAATAATGATATTTCACATTAGAAATGTGTTCTGCGCAACTGGGCAGCAACGTTGATTTCTGCAGAGAGAAGATCTGAAGAATTAAAAAATATTATCTCTAGTTCACATAATTTCAATAGAGAAAATATACGACCTTGTTTTGTCTTATAATCTCATGGAAAGTGATAACAAATCGATGTCAATTAATTTTTGAACTTGCATATTTTCCCTTATAAGTGCTTTGTTAAAGAGTACATAAAATAATAATGAAATTCTTATATTTTAGTCTGTTACACTAGTTATAAGTGGCTTATATTGCTTCCTGTTATTTAGAGATAAATAAATATAATAAAAAACAGTTTAATTTAATATAGATATGTGTTGTAGCATAGAGGATGATGACCTTGAAGAAAATTTAATTTTGAATGTCTTATTTTATCATCAGCATTTATTGTCTTAAAATGTCTTGTCAGACAAGCAACTCAAGAACCGAAGAGGCAGCATTATTGGACTGTACTAAGGACATCAGCTGGCCTAATTTCGGTCCTGGAGTATGTGTGTGTGTACTCACCTAGTTGCACTCACCTAATTGAGGTTGCAGGGGTCGAGTCCTAGCTCCTGGCCCCAGAATCTTTACTGGTCGCTACAAGGTCACTCACCCTGAACCGTGAGCTTTATCACACCTCTGCTTAAAGCTATGTATGGATCCTGCCTCCACTACATCGCTTCCCAAACTATTCCCTTCCTGACTACTCTGTGGCTGAAGAAAAACTTCCTAACATCCCTGTGATTCATCTGTGTCTTCAACTTCCAACTGTGTCCCCTTGTTGCTGTGTCCCATCTCTGGAACACCCTGTCTTTGTCCACCTTGTCAATTCCTCTCAGTATTTTGTATGTCGTTATCATGTCCCCTGTATCTCTCCTGCCCTCCAGTGTCGACAGGTCGATTTCCCTTAACCTCTCCTTGTAGGACATACCCCTTAGCTCTGGGACTAGTCTTGTTGCAAATATTTGCACTTTCTCTAGTTTCTTTACGTGCTTGGCTAGGTGTGGGTTCCAAACTGGTACTGCATACTCCAGTATGGGCCTAACATACACGGTGTACAAGGTCCTGAACAATTCCTTACTAAGATGTCAGAATGCTGTTCTGAGGCTTGCTAGGCGCCCACATGCTGCAGTAGTTATTTGGTTAATGTGTGCTTCAGATGTGCCTGGTGTTATAATCACCCCAAGATCTTTTTCCTTGAGTGAGGTTTGTAATCTCTGACCCCCCTAGACTGTACTCTGTCAGTGGTCTTCTTTGCCATTCCCCAATCTTCATGACTTTGCACTTGGTGGGGTTGAACTCCAGGAGCGAATTCCTGGACCAGGTCTGCAGCCTATTAAGATCCCTTTGTAGTTCTGCCTGGTCTTCGATCGAATGAATTCTTCTCATCAACTTCACGTCATCTGCAAACAGGCACACTTCGGAGTCTATTCCTTCCGTCACGTTCACAAATACCAGAAACAGCACTGGTCCTAGGACTGACCCCTGTGCGACCCCGCTGGTCACAGGCGCCCACTCTGACACCTCGCCACGTACCGTGACTCACTGCTGTCTTCCTGACAAGTATTCCCTGACCCATTGTAGTGCCTTCCCTGTTATCCCTCCTTGGTCCTCCAGTTTTTGCACCAATCTCTTGTGTGGAACTGTGTCAAACGCCTTCTTGCAGTCCAAGAAAATGCAATCCACCCACCCCTCTCTCTCTTGTCTTACTGCTGTCACCATGTCATAGAACTCCAGTAGGATTGTGACACAGGATTTCCTGTCCCTGAAACCATGTTGGCTGCTGTTGATGAGATCATTCCTTTCTAGGTGTTCCACCACTCTTCTCCTGATAATCTTCTCCATGATTTTGCATACTATACATGCCAGTGACACTGGTCTGTAGTTTAGTGCTTCATGTCTGTCTCCTTTTTTAAAGATTGGGACTACATTTGCTGTCTTCCATGCCTCAGGCATGGAAGGCTGCTATGTCATTTTCATATTGTCTTTTGGCCTCCCTTCTTATCTGTGCATATTCGTTTCTGGCTCTACGACTGTTCTCCTTATTCTCCTGGGTCCTTTGCCTTCTATATTTCTTCCATTCCCTAGCACACTTGGTTTTTGCCTCCCTGCACCTTTGGGTAAACCATGGGCTCATCCTGGATTTTTCATTAATCCTGTTACACTTGGGTACAAACCTCTCCTCAGCCTCCTTGCATTTTGTTGCTACATATTCCATCATCTCATTAACTGGCTTCCCTGCCAGTTCTCTGTCCCACTGAACCCCGTTCAGGTAGTTCCTCATTCCTGTGTAGTCCCCTTTCTTGTAGTTTGGCTTCATTCGTCCTGGCCTTCCTGCTTCTCCCTCCACTTGTAGCTCTACTGTGTATTCGAAGCTTAAAACCACATGGTCACTGGCCCCAAGGGGTCTTTCATATGTGATGTCCTCGATATCTGCACTACTCAAGGTGAATACTAAGTCCAGCCTTGCTGGTTCATCCTCTCCTCTCTCTCTTGTAGTGTCCCTTATGTGTTGGCACATGAAGTTTTCCAGTACCACCTCCATCATCTTAGCCCTCCATGTATCTTGGCCCCCATGTGGGTCCAAGTTCTCCCAATCGATCTCCTTGTGGTTAAAGTCACCTATGATCAGGAGCTTTGCCCTGCATGCATGAGCTCTTCTGGCCACTCTAGCCAGTGTGTCAACCATCGCTCTATTGCTCTCGTCGTACTCTTGCCTTGTCCTCCTGCTGTTCTGTGGTGGGTTATACATCACTGCTATTACCACCTTGGGACCTCCAGAGTGAAGTGTTCCCACTATGTATTCACTTTCTTCTTAGCTGTCTCCTCTCTCCAGCTCATCAAAATTCCAGCGATTTTTGACCAGCAACGCCACTCCTCCACCCCCCCTGTTCCCTCTGTCTTTCCTCAGGATTTGGTATCCCGTTGGAAAGATGGAATCTGTTATCATACCTGTAAGCTTGGTTTCTGTTAGAGCTATGATGTCCGGTGATGCTTCTTTGACTCTTTCATGCCACTCCTCCCACTTATTTGTTATTCCATCAGCGTTTGTGTACCATACCTTCAGTTTCCTTTCCAACACTGTGGTTTGGGGGGCCTGTGAGGGTGGGAGACCTGGTGGCATACTGTGGGATTCTATAGCTCGGTGTTGGGTGGAGGCTGTGGGTATGGATTGTAGTGTGTGTTGGGATGGTGTGATAGGTTGTATGGTTCTGAGAGTAGTTGTGTGTGTGCTTGCCCTTGCTGTTCTGTTCTGCTCTGACTGACCTCTGCTGGTTCCCTCCTTGTCTCTTTTCCTAGCTCCTTTCGCTTTTTTGTCCTCTCCCTCAGCTGCTGTCGTTCTGATTTTGTTCTGTCTCTGTCTAGGAACACCCTCTTGTACTCTTCCGAGTATTTCAATCGTGGTTTCTCTTGGAGGATCCTGTTCCACACTGTTTCCGTCCTGAGAATCAGCTTGATTGGTCGGTTTCTCCCCTTCGAGTACCCCCCTATTCTCTGAAAATTTACAATCTCGTCCATCTCTTCACCTATTTCCGTGATGATTTTCTCAATCTCCTTTCTTTCTTCCTGCTGCCTCTCAGTGTGTGTCCTTTCCTCTCTCTCCTAAAGCCCATGGATAAACACTGATTTTGCCCTTTCTTCCTCCCATTGCCTCACCCTCTGTGACTCTGGATCCTGCCTGTATGTGGTCAGTTTCTCCCTTGATTTTTCCAGTGGCTCTTGATAGCATTGTTGTGCCTCAGCATTCGACCTATCACCCTCTCCATCTGCAACCAGCTGATCTTCCCTTTCACTCCTTGGTCCTCCTTGGCAGACTGATGTGACCTTAGCATAATTCATAATTCCTTCCTTCCTGTTCGGCCTCGCAGCTTCATATGCTGTGTCTTCTCGTGTCACTGCCCCTGTAACCCGCTTCAGCCTATTTATCTCAACTTCTAGGACCCTTATCTTGGCTACTGCAGTTTCGACTTGTGCCTCCCAATTCTTTGTCTCCTTCTCCAACCTCTTTTCCAATTTCACAGAGAGCTCTTTCTCCATTTTTTCAGAAAGCTCTCCTAATTTTCTCTCCCACTCTTGTTCTATCCTTTTCCACTGCTCCTCCATCCACTCCTCCCTACCAGAACCATTCTCATCTGATCCTTGGTTCCTGCGAGTCCCCACCATTTTTTTTTTTTTTTGTGAGAGATGAGAGAAGGGAAAGGTAGAGGGGGAGAGAGAGTGAAGGGAAGAGTAGGAGAGGGGAGAGTTAGAAGGGAAAATGGGGACGAGAGAGAGCAAGAGAGAGAGAGAGCAAGAGAGAGAGAGAGAGAGAGAGTGTGTGTGTGTGTGTGTGTGCATGTGTATTCACCTAGTACAGGTGTGTGTGTGTTTGCATGTGTGTATATGCGTGTGTGTGCATGCGGGAGGTGTGAGGGGGAGATACTGCCAATACATACCAGTAATTCTGAGTTATAAAAAGCAGAAATTGCTACAAGGGTCTAAAGCTTTTATGAGTGTCTACCCTTGTGTGTGTGTGTGTGTGTGTGTGTGTACTCACCTAGTTGTACTCACCTAGTTGAGGTTGCAGGGGTCGAGTCCGAGCTCCTGGCCCCGCCTCTTCACTGATCGCTCCTAGGTCACTCTCCCTGAGCCGTGAGCTTTATCATACCTCTGCTTATAGCTATGTATGGATCCTGCCTCCACTACATCGCTTCCCAAACTATTCCACTTACTGACTACTCTGTGGCTGAAGAAATACTTCCTAACATCCCTGTGATTCATCTGTGTCTTCAGCTTTCAACTGTGTCCCCTTGTTACTGTGTCCAATCACTGGAACATCCTGTCTTTGTCCACCTTGTCAATTCCTCTCAGTATTTTGTATGTCGTTATCATGTCCCCCTATCTCTCCTGTCCTCCAGTGTCGTCAGGTTGATTTCCCTTAACCTCTCCTCGTAGGACATACCTCTTAGCTCTGGGACTAGTCTTGTTGCAAACCTTTGCACTTTCTCTAGTTTCTTTACGTGCTTGGCTAGGTGTGGGTTCCAAACTGGTGCCGCATACTCCAATATGGGCCTAACGTACACGGTGTACAGGGTCCTGAATGATTCCTTATTAAGATGTCGGAATGCTGTTCTGAGGTTTGCTAGGCGTCCATATGCTGCAGCAGTTATTTGGTTGATGTGTGCTTCAGGAGATGTGCCTGGTGTTATACTCACCCCAAGATCTTTTTCCTTGAGTGAGGTTTGTAGTCTCTGGCCCCCTAGACTGTACTCCGTCTGCGGTCTTCTTTGCCCTTCCCCAATCTTCATGACTTTGCACTTGGTGGGATTGAACTCCAGGAGCCAATTGCTGGACCAGGTCTGCAGCCTGTCCAGATCCCTTTGTAGTTCTGCCTGGTCTTCGATTGAGTGAATTCTTCTCATCAACTTCACATCATCTACAAACAGGGACACCTCAGAGTCTATTCCTTCCGTCATGTCGTTCACAAATACCAGAAACAGCACTGGTCCTAGGACTGACCCCTGTGGGACCCCGCTGGTCACAGGTGCCCACTCTGACACCTCGCCACGTACCATGACTCGCTGCTGTCTTCCTGACAAGTATTCCCTGATCCATTGTAGTGCCTTCCCTGTTATCCCTGCTTGGTCCTCCATTTTTTTCACCAATCTCTTGTGTGGAACTGTGTCATACGCCTTCTTGCAGTCCAAGAAAATGCAATCCACCCACCCCTCTCTCTCTTGTCTTACTGCTGTCACCATGTCATAGAACTCCAGTAGGTTTGTGACACAGGATTTCCCGTCCCTGAAACAATGTTGGCTGCTGCTGATGAGATCGTTCCTTTCTAGGTGTTCCACCATTATTCTCCTGATAATCTTCTCCATGATTTTGCATACTATGTCTGTGTGTGTATGTGTGAGGGAGAGATGGTTAGGGGGGGTAGGGGAGGGGTTGTTGTGGTTGAAAGATCTGTTATACCTCTCTGTCGTGTAGGCTCAAATTTAGTCCCAGTTGTCTTTCTTAGTATTGCTACTCTCTCCACTTATTGCCCTTTCTGGGTTTAAGTATCAATTACTGCTGGTTATTATCCTATTCCTTGTTCACATTGAGAGAGGACTTCCTACCTTCCTAAGTATTCATACTGCTAATAACTACCGGTAGTAATACTACGTTACCCCTCGCTAGACTGTATATGTGTGTGTGTGTGTGTGTGTGTATATGTGTGTGTGTGTGTGTGTGTGTACTCACCTAGTTGAGGTTGCGGGGGTCGAGTCCGAGCTCCTGGCCCCGCCTCTTCACTGATCGCTACTAGGTCACTCTTCCTGAGCCGTGAGCTTTATCATACCTCTGCTTAAAGCTATGTATGGATCCTGCCTCCACTACATCGCTTCCCAAACTATTCCACTTACTGACTACTCTGTGGCTGAAGAAATACTTCCTAACATCCCTGTGATTCATCTGTGTCTTCAGCTTCCAACTGTGTCCCCTTGTTACTGTGTCCAATCTCTGGAACATCCTGTCTTTGTCCACCTTGTCAATTCCTCTCAGTATTTTGTATGTCGTTATCATGTCCCCCCTATCTCTCCTGTCCTCCAGTGTCGTCAGGTTGATTTCCCTTAACCTCTCCTCGTAGGACATACCTCTCAGCTCTGGGACTAGTCTTGTTGCAAACCTTTGCACTTTCTCTAGTTTCTTCACTTGATTGGCTAGGTGTGGGTTCCAAACTGGTGCCGCATACTCCAATATGGGCCTAACGTACACGGTGTACAGGGTCCTGAATGATTCCTTATTAAGATGTCGGAATGCTGTTCTGAGGTTTGCTAGGCGCCCATATGCTGCAGCAGTTATTTGGTTGATGTGCGCTTCAGGAGATGTGCCTGGTGTTATACTCACCCCAAGATCTTTTTCCTTGAGTGAGGTTTGTAGTCTCTGACCCCCTAGACTGTACTCCGTCTGCGGCCTTCTTTGCCCTTCCCCAATCTTCATGACTTTGCACTTGGTGGGATTGAACTCCAGGAGCCAATTGCTGGACCAGGTCTGCAGCCTGTCCAGATCCCTTTGTAGTTCTGCCTGGTCTTCGATCGAGTGAATTCTTCTCATCAACTTCACGTCATCTGCAAACAGGGACACCTCAGAGTCTATTCCTTCCGTCATGTCGTTCACAAATACCAGAAACAGCACTGGTCCTAGGACTGACCCCTGCGGGACCCCGCTGGTCACAGGTGCCCACTCTGACACCTCGCCACGTACCATGACTAGCTGCTGTCTTCCTGACAAGTATTCCCTGATCCATTGTATTGCCTTCCCTGTTATCCCTGCTTGGTCCTCCAGTTTTTGCACCAATCTCTTGTGTGGAACTGTGTCAAACGCCTTCTTGCAGTCCAAGAAAATGCAATCCACCCACCCCTCTCTCTCTTGTCTTACTGCTGTCACCATCTCATAGAACTCCAGTAGGTTTGTGACACAGGATTTCCCGTCCCTAAAACCATGTTGGCTGCTGTAGATGAGATCATTCCTTTCTAGGTTTTCCACCACTCTTCTCCTGATAATCTTCTCCATGATTTTGCATACTATACATGTCAGTGACACTGGTCTGTAGTTTAATGCTTCATGTCTGTCTCCTTTTCTAAAGATTGGGACTACATTTGCTGTCTTCCATGCCTCAGGCAATCTCCCTGTTTCGATAGATGTATTGAATATTGTTGTTAGGGGTACACATAGCGCCTCTGCTCCCTCTCTCAATACCCATGGGGAGATGTTATCTGGCCCCATTGCCTTTGAGGTATCTAGCTCACTCAGAAGCCTCTTCACTTCTTCCTCGGTTGTGTGCACTGTGTCCAGCACTTGGTGGTGTGCCCCACCTCTCCGTCTTTCTGGAGTCCCTTCTGTCTCCTCTGTGAACACTTCTTTGAATCTCTTGTTGAGTACTTCACGTACTTCACGGTCATTTCTTGTTGTCTCTCCTCCTTCCTTCCTTACCCTGATTACCTGGTCCTTGACTGTTGTTTTCCTCCTGATGTGGCTGTACAACAGTTTCGGGTCAGATTTGGCTTTCGCTGCTATGTCATTTTCATATTGTCTTTGGGCCTCCCTTCTTATCTGTGCATATTCGTTTCTGGCTCTACGACTGTTCTCCTTATTCTCCTGGGTCCTTTGCCTTCTATATTTCTTCCATTCCCTAGCACACTTGGTTTTTGCCTCCCTGCACCTTTGGGTAAACCATGGGCTCATCCTGGCTTTTTCATTAATCCTGTTACCCTTGGGTACAAACCTCTCCTCAGCCTCCTTGCATTTTGTTGCTACATATTCCATCATCTCATTAACTGGCTTCCCTGCCAGTTCTCTGTCCCACTGAACCCCGTTCAGGTAGTTCCTCATTCCTGTGTAGTCCCCTTTCTTGTAGTTTGGCTTCATTCGTCCTGGCCTTCCTGCTTCTCCCTCCACTTGTAGCTCTACTGTGTATTCGAAGCTTAAAACCACATGGTCACTGGCCCCAAGGGGTCTTTCATATGTGATGTCCTCGATATCTGCATTACTCAAGGTGAATACTAAGTCCAGCCTTGCTGGTTCATCCTCTCCTCTCTCTCTTGTAGTGTCCCTTACGTGTTGGCACATGAAGTTTTCCAGTACCACCTCCATCATCTTAGCCCTCCATGTATCTTGGCCCCCATGTGGGTCCAAGTTCTCCCAATCGATCTCCTTGTGGTTAAAGTCACCCATGATCAGGAGCTTTGCCCTGCATGCATGAGCTCTTCTGGCCACTCTAGCCAGTGTGTCAACCATCGCTCTATTGCTCTCGTCGTACTCTTGCCTTGTCCTCCTGCTGTTCTGTGGTGGGTTATACATCACTGCTATTACCACCTTGGGACCTCCAGAGTGAAGTGTTCCCACTATGTAATCACTTTCTTCTCCGCTGTCTCCTCTCTCCAGCTCATCAAAATTCCAGCGATTTTTGATCAGCAACGCCACTCCTCCACCCCCCTTGTTCCCTCTGTCTTTCCTCAGGATTTGGTATCCCGTTGGAAAGATGGCATCTGTTATCATACCTGTAAGCTTGGTTTCTGTGAGAGCTATGATGTCCGGTGATGCTTCTTTGACTCTTTCATGCCACTCCTCCCACTTATTTGTTATTCCATCAGCGTTTGAGTACCATACCTTCAGTTTCCTTTCCAACACTGTGGTTTGGAGGGCCTGTGAGGGTGGGAGACCTGGTGGCATACTGTGGGATTCTATAGCTCGGTGTTGGGTGGAGGCTGTGGGTATGGATTGTAGTGTGTGTTGGGATGGTGTGATAGGTTGTATGGTTCTGAGGATAGTTGTGTGTGTGCTTGCCCTTGCTGTTCTGTTCTGCTCTGACTGACCTCTGCTGGTTCCCTCCTTGTCTCTTTTCCTAGCTCCTTTCGCTTTTTTGTCCTCTCCCTCAGCTGCTGTCGTTCTGATTTTGTTCTGTCTCTGTCTAGGAACACCCTCTTGTACTCTTCCGAGTATTTCAATCGTGGTTTCTCTTGGAGGATCCTGTTCCGCACTGTTTCCGTCCTGAGAATCAGCTTGATTGGTCGGTTTCTCCCCTTCGAGTACCCCCCTATTCTCTGAAAATTTACAATCACGTCCATCTCTTCACCTATTTCCGTGATGATTTTCTCAATCTCCTTTCTTTCTTCCTGCTGCCTTTCAGTGTGTGTCCTTTCCTCTCTCTCCTGAAGCCCATGGATAAACACTGATTTTGCCCTTTCTTCCTCCCATTGCCTCACCCTCTGTGACTCTGGATCCTGCCTGTATGTGGTCAGTTTCTCCCTTGATTTTTCCAGTGGCTCTTGATAGCCTGGTTGTGCCTCAGCATTCGACCTATCACCCTCTCCATCTGCAACCAGCTGATCTTCCCTTTCACTCCTTGGTCCTCCTTGGCAGACTGATATGACCTTAGCATAATTCATAATTCCTTCCTTCCTGTTCGGCCTCGCAGCTTCATATGCTGTGTCTTCTCTGGTCACTGCCCCTGTAACTCGCTTCAGCCTATTTATCTCAACTTCTAGGACCCTTATCTTGGCTACTGCAGTTTCGACTTGTGCCTCCCAATTCTTTATCTCCTTCTCCAACCTCTTTTCCAATTTCACAGAGAGCTCTTTCTCCATTTTTTCAGAAAGCTCTCCTAATTTTCTCTCCCACTTTTGTTCCATCCTTTTCCACTGCTCCTCCATCCACTCCTCCCTACCAGAACCATTCTCATCTGATCCTTGGTTCCTGCGAGTCCCCACCAGTTTTTTTTTTGTGAGAGAAGAGAGAAGGGAAAGATAGAGGGGGAGAGAGAGTGAAGGGAAGAGTAGGAGAGGGGAGAGTTAGAAGGGAAAATGGGGACAAGAGAGAGCAAGAGAGAGAGAGAGCAAGAGAGAGAGAGAGAGAGAGAGAGAGAGAGAGAGAGAGAGAGAGAGAGAGAGAGAGAGAGAGAGAGAGGGAGAGGGAGAGAGAGAGAGAAAGAGAAGGCAAAGAAGGGGAGAGAGAGGGGGCAGAGAGGGGGAGAAGCGGGAAAGAGGGGGGAGATGGAAGAGCAAGAGGGGAGAGAGGCTAGGGGGAGAGGGAGGGGAGGATGGGAGAGAGATGGGGAAAGGGAGAGAGGAGAGATAATGGGAGGGGACAGATGTTAGAGGGGGAGAGATTTTAGAGGGGGGGAGGTGTTAGAGGTAAGAGATGTTAGAGGGGAGAGATGGGAGAGGGAAGAGAGAGAAAGAGATAGGTAGAGAGTGATAGGTAGAGAGAGAGATATAGGTAAAGAGTGAGAAAGGTAGAGATAGGTCTACTTAGGGTAGAAAGAGGGGGGGGAGAGGAGAAAGGTTCAGATGGTCAGATGTGTGCGTGTGTGTGTGTGTGTGTGTGTGTGTGTGTGTGTGTGTGTGTGTGTGTGTGTGTGTGTGTGTGTGTGTGTGTGTGTGCACGTGTGCGCGTTCGTGTGCTTGTGTGAATGTAAGTGTTAGTGATATTCTGAGTGTGCGTAAATGCTAGTGTGTGTTAATGTTTTTGTATGTATGTATTTGTATATTTATGTGTGTATATGTTACCTGGAGTTTACCTGTAAAGGGTTTCGGTGGTCAGCGCCCCCACGGCCCAGTCTGAGACCAGGCCTTGTTGTGGATCAGGGCTTCATCAAACAGGCTGTTACTGCTTGCCATGTGCAAACTGACGAATGAACCACAGCCCGGTTGGTCAGGTACTGACTTTCGGTGTCTGTCCAGTGCCTTCTTGAAGGCAGCCAGGGTATTGGTAATCCCCCTTATGCATGCTGGGAGGCATTTGAACAGTCTTGGGCCCCTGACACTTAATATTGTGTTGTCTCTTAGTTTACTTGTGGCGCCCCTGCTTTTCATTGGGGAATGATGCATCTCCTGCCGAGTCTTTCGGTGTCATAGGGAGTGATTTTCGTGTGTACGTTTGGAACACATCCCTCTAGGGTTTTCCAAGTGTATATTATAAGAACATAAGAACATAAAAATGGAGGAACACTGCAGAAGGCCTACTGGCCCATGCGAGGCAGGTTATTATCAAAACGACCTCTACCTAAAGCTACCCAAGAAATAACCCCCGTACCCAATGACACCAATCAAACCCAGCCCCTCCCACTCGTATATTTGTTCAATCTCTTCTTAAAACTACCTAAGGTCCTAGCCTCTATCACCCCACTGGGAAGACTGTTCCACGCATCTACAACTCTGTTTGAAAACCAGTACTTACCTATGTTCTTTCTAAATCTAAATTTATTCAACTTAAATCCATTATTTCTGGTTCTTACCTGGTTCGACACCCTCAGTACTTTATTAATATCTCCCTTGTTTATGCCCATCATCCACTTATACACTTCAAAGATATCTCCCCTCATTCTACGTCTCTCCAGAGGGTGGAGATTTAAGGCTTTAAGTCTATCTTCATATGGGAGGTTCCTTACACAGTAAATCATTTTAGTCATTCTTCTCTGTATGTTCTCTAATGAATCTATATCCATCCTGTAGTAAGGGGACCAAAACTGAGCAGCATAATCTAAATGAGGCGTCACCAGTGATGTATAGATCTGTAAAATAACTTTTGGACTTCTGTTACTTACACTTCTTGAGATAAATCCAAGTAATCTGTTAACCTTGTTGCGCACACTAAGGCACTGCTGTCTTGGCTTTAGATTTCTGCTTACCATGACTCCCAAGTCTTTTTCACATTCTGTATGATCAAGCTCTACTTCACCTAGATTATAGCTTCGAGGGTTATTTCATTACCATCTGCCATTTTTCAGACCAAGACATTAATTTGTCCAAATCCTCATGGAGTTCATTGATATCCTCCTCAGAGTGAATTATACGGCCTATCTTTGTATCATCAGCAAATTTACTCATGTCACTCGTAATCCCTTCAGTGAAGTGTAAATGTTACATCCTACCTAATGACATAGCTAAGTCAAATAATAATATATATATATAAAGGTAATATACATTAAATATATATTATATACAGTGTGCCCCATTTAGGGGGCGCAATAATGGGCTTGGCTCCCTTAGTTTTGAAGGTTCTCATTATCCATCCTCTTATTTTTCTAGCAGATGAGATAGATAAATTTTTGTGGCCTTTGAAGGTGAGATCCTCTGACATCACTCCCAGGTCCTTCACATTAGTTTCTCGCTCTATTGTGTGCTTAGAATTTGTTTTATACCTTCACAAAGCTTTAATTTTCTAAAGTTTTCCATATCTTAGTAGCAGAAATTTCTTTTCATTGAACTTCATATAGTTTTGAGTGGTCGATTTGAAGATTTGATTGATGTCTGCTTGGCTTGCATCTCTATGTCAGATATGAAGATGAAGAACAGGACAGGAGCTGCCTCAAACTATGCTCTGTTCTATTTGAGTTCTATTTGTTTGGAAGTTATAGATCCATCTACCAACTTTTCCTGTTATTCATATGCCACGTATTTTGTGTGCTACTCACATCTCTTATTAACCTTCCTTATCTTCCTTCTTCCTGAATTGTGAACCACTTGCACTTAAAGTGGCTGCAACTCTTTAACTCACTGCTGGTATCCTTTTCCTCCTTACCAGCACCAACCATCTCATACTCACTCCCAAACACATCTAGGTGAAGCTTCAGCCTTCTATTTTCCTCCTGAGTAGAGCCTCCTGAGATTCCAAGACACTACAACAAGCCTTGGTCTCGGTAACACCCCACGCTAATTCCTAGCCAGCTTAGGACAGTGACTTCACGTGACCTCTGACCTCTTTTTAATGCTATGTATGAATCCTGTCTCTACCACTTCACTCTCCAAGTCGTTCCATTTCCTACGTTCCTGTGACTCATTTGAGTTTTCAACTTTCATCTGTGCCCTCTGGATCTTGTTTCACAACTTTCAACCAATCTGTCCCTATATACCCTATTAGTTCCTTTCAGTATTTTGAATGCAGTTATATCATACCAAGTTCTTTTGTCCTACAATGCCATCAAGCTGAGTTCCCTTAACTTCTCATAAGACATACGACTTACCTCCAGGGATGTCTCGTTGCTAACCTCTGCACTTTCTCTAATTTCTTGACATGCTTTACCAGGTGTGGGTTTCATATTGGTGCACCGGTATGAAACCATGTGGGCCTGATATACACGGTGTACATTGTCGTGAGGGACTTCTTACTTAGATATCTAAAATTCAGCCTTACATTCGCCAGACGCGCATTTACTGCAGCAGTTATTTGCTTGATGTGCCCCCCTCAGGTGATATGCTCGGTATAATACTCACCTCTCAATCCTTCTCCTTCAGTTAGGTTTGCAACCTTGTCACCCGTTTGAGGGCTTAATTTCCCTTCCCCAAACTTATACCTTTGCATTTGACTGAGTTAAACTCCAGAAGTCAATGTCACACTAGACACGCAGCATGTCCAAATCAGTTTGTAGCATTCCCTCGTCCTCGTCTGCTTGTATGCTCCTCATTAGTTTCACATCATCTGCAAAAAGTGCATACTTCTGACTCTATCTTTTCCATCATGTCATTTACGCAAACAAGAGATAGCACTGGCACTATGCTGAACCTTTTGGAACCCCACTCTTTATATGCACCCATTCCGACGCCTCTTCACGGAAAATCACTCGTTGTTTAGTTCTTATCAGGTATGCCTTTGATCGTTGTAGAGCTTTTCTTGTTACTCCTGCATGCTCCTCTAGCTTTTGTACCAGTCTCTTGTGCTGTCCAGTAATGTGTAATCTACCCATCCTTCTCTATCTCTCCTACATTTACTTCTATTACCTTGTCGTAGAGCTCCAGTAGATGTGTAACTCAAGATTTACCATCTCTACAGCCGTGGTGATTGTCATGTACGAACGCTTCTCCATTTGCTCAACCTCTCTTCAGATATTTTTCATAACCTTACATACTACGTATGTCAGTGATACTGTATATACATGTGTAATTACCTATATGTGGCTGCAAGAGTCGAGTTTGAGAGCCTGGTGTGTGTGTGTGTGTGTGTGTGTGTGTGTGTGTGTGTGTGTGTGTGTGTGTGTGTGCAACGTAAAACAATGAAAATAATGGTTTGCATTTCGTTATGTAAGACACGCCTCTCATAATCAATACCCAATCACGGCGCATGAAACTTACTTTCAACCAGTGACGTTGTCCAATCGTAGGTGAGCATGACTCATTACTTGTTTAAAAGCGGCATGAATCCACTAGTCTTGTTTAGCTGGAAGCCGCATCGTCGTGTAGTCTCCCTAGTTAATCTTCTCTCTTTGCAGTGAACCACTAAGCTTGGGAGGAACAGTAAGTTACTAATCTTTATTTTTCGAATAAATTTGAGTTACTATTAGTGCTGCATCTGTAATTAAAACGATTACTGAAAATTGTATGTACATTGTCACTGTTGTGAGTGAGACTGTTGTGATTTATGAACACTGTTGTAAGTCACACTGTTCTGATCATTGAACACTGTTGTGAGTGATACTGTTGTGATCATTGAACACTGTTGTGAGTGATACTGTTGTGATCGTTGAACTTTCTTATGACTGACACTGTTGTGATCCTTAAACATTGTTGTGACACTGTTGTAATCCTTGAACATTATAGTTAGTGACACTGTTGTGACCCTTGAACACTGATGTGACACTATTGTGAGTGATACTGTTGTGATCCTTAAACATTGATGTGACACTTGTTAATCCTTGAACACTGTTGTGAGTGACACTGTTGTGATCCTTGAACACTGTTGTGAGTGACACTGTTGTGATCCTTGAACACCGTTGTGAGTGACACTGTTGTGATCCTTGAACACTGTTGTGAGTGACACTGTTGTGATCCTTGAACACCGTTGTGAGTGACACTGTTGTGATCCTTGAACACTGTTGTGAGTGACACTGTTGTGATCCTTGAACACCGTTGTGAGTGACACTGTTGTGATCCTTGAACACCGTTGTGAGTGACACTGTTGTGATCCTTGAACACTGTTGTGAGTGACACTGTTGTGATCCTTGAACACTGTTGTGAGTGACACTGTTGTGATCCTTGAACACCGTTGTGAGTGACACTGTTGTGATCCTTGAACACTGTTGTGAGTGACACTGTTGTGATCCTTGAACACTGTTGTGAGTGACACTGTTGTGATCCTTGAACACTGTTGTGAGTGACACTGTTGTGATCCTTGAACACTGTTGTGAGTGACACTGTTGTGATCCATGGACGTATGCTTCACTGTCACTTGTACCTCCAACCATAACTCATATCTCATCAGGGATATATATTTGAGCTATTCTTGAGACTTTAATTATTTTGCAGATTCAGTTTTGAGAACAAAGTGGCGAAAACAAAAACTGAGTTTTTAAATGTGAAGTTAATAGGTACTTGTCCACACTGAAACCATGACCCTTGAATAGTTGTTGTTGTTGAAGCTTAGTTAATATTGGTTTTGTAGTTGCGTTATTACTAGACAAATTTGTCAGCATAGTCTGGTTGTTTATGTTGTTGGCATTTCTGCTGCAACTGCTGAGTTGTTGCTGTTAAGCAGGCACTAATGAGGCTGCAAAAGAGTCTCATTCTTCAACTCACCGGTTTTCAAAACTATTTTCATCCCACCTGTGAGACTTAGCAGCATCTTGGGATCATGATACAGGAATTTCCTCAACACTTGCCTAACCTACAGGCATGACCCACCTACACAAGTGAATTTGTTCAATGGTGACTCCGCCTCCTCCTGCTTCTACTCACCTGACTGCTGAGCATTTCTCAAGATTAATAGACGAACACATCGACTGATGTGTTCAGTCTATCAATCTTGAGGGACTGATTACCTTATATTACTCCTCAACTGCCTCTGATATTCTCTGTATTGAACTGAAGAAGCCTCTGGGTAGCGAAACGTTTCCATAATAAAGATTCCCAAATTTTGGACAAACGTCTAGTCCTTCAACTACTGATGTTTTTGTTGCTGGTTTTGTCGTTTTGCTAAATTGTAATCCAGACATCGGTATTATTTTTGATTGTTGCTATAGTGTAGCCTAATGTTCCTGTTGTTAATGTTGTGGTTATTGTTGTTGTTGTCCATATTATCTGTTTTTGCTGATTTTGCAGTTTATTTTTCTCTTGTTGCTGTTATATCTGTTGTTGTTGTCGTTATAGTTGTTGCTACTTTTGTACACATTTACCTGTGTGGTCACTTTGCCTGGATACAAATACCAAAATCGCCACCTCTTCAACAAATTCTCTATCGTCAATTTCTAAACATTTCAAAAGAACATATTATCGTTCTATTCTAAATTAGAATAAATTCAATATGCTCTCTCCTTCCTTAACCACTCACAGTGAAAAATAAAAATATGTGCCGGTGCAACACCCAGACCTGCCAAGAGTCAGAGGCCCCTTAAGAGGTGCGGGACCCAATTGAGAACAATTTTGGTGGGTCCCATGTATGGAAAGCAATCAAAATGTACGCTTAAAAAATGTATATGAGTTAATATCCCAAACATCTATAAGCTACATTTTAATATAAAAATTGCATACGTGTAACAAACAAGATTGGTATATTACCTCTGAGAAGTACATAGTCACAATACCACTTGCTTTAGTCACTGTTAAATGATTGATTAAAAATATTAATTCAATTTTGTTCAGAAAAAAAAGAATATAAGTGCACTGTTGGAAACAAATTATCTTTTATGGATTTTTAAAAACCACTTAAAATTCATAAACTATAAATCAGTCATATTATTATTACCTTTTATTAGGAGAAAGTTAGTTTTCTTTTCTCCTGCAAAGTCTTTTAGAATTTTGTTCAGCTTTAAACTTTCTCTAATTTCAGTTTCAATGAACATAATCAATCTGTTCCAACGTTCTTGCTGAATTGACGATCTCAACTAAGTTTCGATCAGTTTCAGCTATGAAAAACTCCTTTCTCCAGATTCCCCTTGATTTTTACTTCATGTTGATGTGTGTACTTGACAAGCCGAGAGAAGATCACACTCTAGCGCGGGGGCCCTTAGGCGCGGGGCCCAATTGGGAGCAATAAGTCCAATCGGCTTAAGGCCGGCCTTGCCAATAGTACCATAGTATAAGATCTACTAAAATATGGCCAGGAACCCTAGTTTAACTTATGTTCACCTTAGGTTTACCCTATACCACTTCCGGGAGTGACTGCTCCCGCGACCCGGTCCCAGACTGCACCTCCTGTAATGGTAGGTAAGACACAGGCTACAGTTAGGCAACTTTATTCCGAAACGTTTCGCCTACACAGTAGGCTTCTTCAGTCGAATACAGAAAGTAGGCAGGAACAAAAGAGATGTGAAGACGATGTAATCAGTCCATTGCCCTTGAAGTCGTAGATTTGAGGTTGTCAGTCCCTCAGCCTGGAGAAGTTCTGTTCCATTGTCAGGAACAGATCTTCTCCAGGCTGAGGGACTGACAACCTCAAATCTACGACTTCAAGGGTGATAGACTGATTACATCGTCTTCACATCTCTACTGTTCCTGCCTACTTTCTGTATTCGACTGAAGAAGCCTACTGTGTAGACGAAACGTTTCGGAATAAAGTTGCTTAACTGTTGCCTATGTGTCTTACCTACCAACCTGTCGGTATTGTATACCATTTTGATATTCACCTCCTGTAATAAATGCTCTGAGTAATTCCAGAAGATTACATTAATACTGAAAAAATTCCGCATGCCTCTGTGTGCTGTCTTAATACCAATTATTTTCTATTTTATCCTAAACTTGATTATGCAAGTCTTAAGATAAAATTTGTTCGGATTTTTAACCCAGAGGGTTAGCGACCCAGAATAACCTAAGAAAGTCTACGTCATCAAGAACTGTCTGTTTTATTTCCATTAGGGTCTTCAGTCTTGTTCCCTCAGGATGCCACCCACACCAGTCGATTCACAGCCAGGTACCCATACATTGCTAGGTGAACAGGTACAGTAGACCGTCGGTTAAAGCGGTTTCCTTTTAAACGTTATCTCCATTAAACTATTGTCAAATTGCGTCATATTTACGTTTTACACTTCGTAACATTCAATTTAAACGATTCTGCTTCTCGGGAGGGAAAAAAATTCGGATCCGCAAGCTGGATGACTGACTTACTGACCTGTTTTACTGATTTTCTGAATGACTTGACTTACCTGACTTTACTGATTTACTTAATTATTGACCTGATTTACTGACTGGCTTACTGACTTGACTGGCCAACTTGATTCATTGACTTTCTGACATGAATGACTAACTTGTTGACATGATTGACTGATTTACTGAATGATTTACTTGCTGGCATGACTGATTTACTGAATTTCTTACTTGATTGACTGACCTACTGATTTGACTGATTTACTGACTTGACTGGCTTACTGACTTGACTCAGCAACTTGACTGATTTACTGAATGACTTTACTGATTGGTTTACTGACTTGACTGACCGACTTAACTGATTTACCAAATGACTTGACTGACTGACTTTAATGAATGACCTACTGAACTGAATGACTGTACTTGACTGACTGACCTACTGACTCACTTGACTAGACTACCATCCACCTCAGCCTCTCTACTCCCTCCTTCACAGACATCCACAAACACTATTAACCACAATTTAAGGTTAGAAATATTTCTGTGGAATTTTTAACCTTATGTAACAGAAAAAAAAATTAGCAACAATTGCATTATTACTTTTTTTTTTTTTTTGTAAGATTTGGAGACCTAAAAAAAAATTGTTTTGGCTCTTTTCGGGGTCCCAGGAACGTAACCTTATTTTTCCCATAAGTTCTTCAGTTCCTTTGACACGGATTCGTCTAGCACTGCGTTTTCAAGAACTTAACAACCGGGTTAATCGACGGTCTACTGTATAAGGAAACACAGTCAACATTTCCACCCGTGTTGGGAATCAAACCACTGAAACTCAGTGTGTATGGCGATATCGTCGACAGCCAATGATATCTGCTTGTCTGACCAGCAGTTTTATTTGAACCAACTGCAGCGATGAAGATCATTAAATAAAATATGCCTACAATTTATGAAAACATGTACAGCATATTATATAAATAATTTTTTTTTTATATAAAATATTCCCCCTCAAGGAAGGTTCCTTGATGTTGGTGAGGGGCTCTTGATTTAGGGAATTGGATCTGTGCTCCAGTTCCCCGAATTAAGCCTGAATGCCTTCCACATCCCCCCCTCCCCAGGCGCTGTATAATCCTCCGGGTTTAGCGCTTCCCCCTTGATTATAATAATAAATATAAAATATTCACCAAGTGCTGTGTTTGGGGATACAATATTACAAAACATGCAATATGGATATTAAAATCAATTGTAGCTCTATGATATATTTTTTGAACTGCGAATATAATGAAACTCACGGGTGAAATCTTCATACCGAAAAATTATTATATTTATTTTAAAAATTTTTTAAACAATATGCCAATTGTGATGCACGTAGCTTATTACATTTTTCACTTACATTTCTTCAGAGGATCATTATGCAGGTGCGCGCCAGGTGTAAGCCAACATGTGTGAGCGAGCGCACCAGGTTTGTGCGTATGTGGGTGGATGGTATGTCATTGCGTACCATTGCTCAATCATCTGGCGTCAGTGTGTCAACGGTTTTCCGATGGATACACCGCTGGCTGGAAGAGGGGAACGTCTACACAAGACGGTGCAAAATCAGACGCTTTGAAGAAAATACAACACGCGATGTTGCGTCTGGGCATCCTCCGCTGTTACAGTTTTCACCGAATTTAATGTACTGCTCACCACTTCAGCAAAGATGTGAACCGAACATTTTACATTACCCCAGCTGGAATGTCGTCGACCAATGCTCAACTTTTGCATATACTTAAAGCTTTCCATAATTATGGGTAACATGGAAGTTTTGATGAATTATTTTGCTGGAAATCCAGCTCCAAGAGACCTGCCAGATAATTAATGAATGAATATCAGTGAGTGTGACTCACAACTCTGCAGATGGTATCTTCATTTAACACTTGTTGGTGATTAAACTATATAATATTTCAGTGAGAAGTAAACATCTCTGAATTATTTATAAACCTCGGTAATCTAGGATATTTATAAAGAAATGTCAAGCAAATAACGAAAGATTTGTTATTATTGAATGCTAAAGAAAAAAAAATATCTCAGGGAGTCATACAGAAAACATGAAAAGGGAAAAATATGATCAGAAAAAGATTCTATCCTCACATAGTAGGTAAATGTGTAACTATTATTCTCAAAAATATATCCACTTTTAATGTATAATATCTTGTAAATTAAAAGCGTTGTTATTAATGCATTCTGTCAAGCATAATGACAAGCAGAAGTTAATTAAAGTAACCAATAGTGAACAAAAGAACAGACTGATATGTAAAAGATACGACAGAAATTTTCCAGACTGACAAGATCACTAAGCATAATATTGAATGGAAAGCATCATTTAATATGAATATAAAAAGTTGTATATATATATATATATATATATATATATATATATATATATATATATATATATATATATATATATAACATCTTTAGTCTCGTTTGATTCCTAATACATTAAATATTTCCTCTTGAAGAAACGGGGAACAGCAAAGAATTAACACCTTTGACTGAAAGTTTCTATCATATGACAAGGTTCCTGCAGCTGATAGTTATTTAGGAAGAATATTTTTATGTTTAAGTTAATCGCATGTTAAAATTTTAGTTTTGTGAAGACAGGTTTAGTGGCAAACGGAAATATATTGAACTCTTCTAGTCTTCCGATTTTTATTAATCCTTATATGTTCCTTTGTTTAGCTGACCATATTTTTTTACTTGTTTGTAATTATATATATATATATATATATATATATATATATATATATATATATATATATATATATATATATATATATATATATATATATATATATATATATAATCACAATAAACCGGTGACATCACAATATACTGTGAGAGATTTTAACCATCCAATTGATTTTCAAATGGTTGAGAAAGTTGTATCAAGCAAGTCCATGGTCGACAGGAACATAATAGAATCATGTTTCATAAAAAGTAGTTTTTGAAAAAAAATATGAATATTTCTTTCGGTTTATATAAAATGGTTTCATTTATAATTAATAAAATTTGCGAAGAATTTAGTGATACATTAAACAAGTAAAAAATCTTAATGCCTAGGTAGAATATCAGTTGTGTTTCACAGAGTCGGGTGTTGCGACTCGACTATGAGGTGTAGTCTTGTCCTTATATGCCTTCCTGTTAATGTTTTGCTTTTATAGTTCACTGATAATGTGAGAAGTCAAGAAAACGCTTGGAATTTTGCTATTCTTTCATTCTTTCACAGTGATTGTTCTGCATACACACACACACACACAC
The DNA here is from genome assembly GCF_038502225.1 of Cherax quadricarinatus. Lineage (NCBI taxonomy): Eukaryota > Metazoa > Arthropoda > Malacostraca > Decapoda > Parastacidae > Cherax > Cherax quadricarinatus. Next base: position 55,181,334 of record NC_091300.1, on the reverse strand, counting down.
ACATATATATATATATATATATATATATATATATATATATATATATATATATATATAAATATATATATATATGTCGTGCCGAATAGGCAGAACTTGCCATCTTGGATTAAATAGCAACGCTCATCTTGCCATATAGGACAAGTGAAAATTTGTGTATGCAATAATTTCTGCCAAAATCATTCTGAACCTAACGAAAAAAATATATTTCACTGTGTTTGTTTAGTATTAAATTATTGTAAACAAATCTAAAATATATTTAGTTAGGTTAGGCTAAAATAAATTGTTCTTGTTATAATAAGGTTAGGTAAGTTTTCTAAGATTCTTTTGGTGCAAAATTAAAAAAAAATTACATTATCATTAATGAAAAAAATATATCTTTAAACGTATAAGAGAAAATTTTAGAAAGGACTTAATTTTAAATGAGTTCTTGCTAATTGACCAGTTTTACATATTCATTTATGACATATATATATATATATATATATATATATATATATATATATATATATATATATATATATATATATATATATATATATATATATATATATATATATATATATATATATATATATATATATATATATATATATATATATATATATATATATATATATATATATATATACATATATAGTATATATATATATATATATATATATATATAAATATATATATATATGTATATATATATATATATATATATATATATATATATATATATATATATATATATATATATATATATATATATATATATATATATATATATATATATTTATATATATATATATATATATATATATATATATATATATATATATATATATATATATATATATATATATATATATATATATATATATATATTTATATATTTATATATATATATATATATATATATATATATATTTATATATATATATATATATATATATATATATATATATATATATATATATATATATATATATATATATATATATATATATATATATATATATATATATATATATATATATATATATATATATATATATATATATATATATATATATATATATATATACATATATACATATATATATATATATATATATATATATATATATATATATATATATATATATATATATATATATATATATATATATATAAATATATAAATATATATATATATATATATATATATATATATAAATATATATATATATATATATATATATATATATATATATATATATATATATATATATATATATATATATATATATATATATATATATATATATATATATATATATATATATATATATATATATATATATATATATATATATATATATATATATATATATATATATATATATATATATTTATATATATATATATATATATATATATATATATATATATATTGCAGGGTATTGCAGGGTATGAGATGAAAAGCTGTAAGCCTTCTCCCTGAAAGCTGGCCGCCATCGATCAAACGTGTAGCTCATGCTACACGCAAAGGTATTGGTCCAGTGTGGGTAGATTGGTAAAGCACTGCGTACCTTGTCCTAAGGTTCGTAGGTTCGAGTCTCCTTCAGCCAGAGATCAGTGTTTGTGTATATTTCGCATGCTCTCGCGAATTCCTTGCATTGTTCAAATCTCTAGTAAGGCTGATGCATGCAGAGGATGAAATAAAAAGCTGTAAGCCTTCTCCCTGAAAGCTGGCTGCCTTGGATCAAACGTGTAGCTCATGCTACACGCCAAGGTATTGGTCCAGTGTGGGTAGATTGGTAAAGCACTGCGTACCTTGCCCTAAGGTTCGTAGGTTGGAGTCTCCTTCAGCCAGAGATCAGTGTTTGTGTATATTTCACATGCTCTCGCGAATTCCTTGCATTGTTCAAATCTCTAGTAAGGCTGATGCATGCAGGGGATGAGATGAAAAGCTGTAAGCCTTCTCCCTGAAAGCTGGCTGCCTTGGATCAAACGTGTAGCTCATGCTACACGCCAAGGTATTGGTCCAGTGTGGGTAGATTGGTAAAGCACTGCGTACCTTGCCCTAAGGTTCGTAGGTTGGAGTCTCCTTCAGCCAGAGATCAGTGTTTGTGTATATTTCACATGCTCTCGCGAATTCCTTGCATTGTTCAAATCTCTAGTAAGGCTGATGCATGCAGGGGATGAGATGAAAAGCTGTAAGCCTTCTCCCTGAAAGCTGGCTGCCTTGGATCAAACGTGTAGCTCATGCTACACGCCAAGGTATTGGTCCAGTGTGGGTAGATTGGTAAAGCACTGCGTACCTTGCCCTAAGGTTCGTAGGTTGGAGTCTCCTTCAGCTAGAGATCAGTGTTTGTGTATATTTCACATGCTCTCGCGAATTCCTTGCATTGTTCAAATCTCTAGTAAGGCTGATGCATGCAGGGGATGAGATGAAAAGCTGTAAGCCTTCTCCCTGAAAGCTGGCTGCCTTGGATCAAACGTGTAGCTCATGCTACACGCCAAGGTATTGGTCCAGTGTGGGTAGATTGGTAAAGCACTGCGAACCTTGTCCTAAGGTTCGTAGGTTCGAGTTCTCCTTCAGCCAGAGATCAGTGTTTGTGTATATTTCGCATGCTCTCGCGAATTCCTTGCATTGTTCAAATCCCTAGTAAGGCTGATGCATGCAGGGGATGAGATGAAAAGCTGTAAGCCTTCTCCCTGAAAGCTGGCTGCCTTGGATCAAACGTGTAGCTCATGCTACACGCCAAGGTATTGGTCCAGTGTGGGTAGATTGGTAAAGCACTGCGTACCTTGTCCTAAGGTTCGTAGGTTCGAGTCTCCTTCAGCCAGAGATCAGTGTTTGTGTATATTTCGCATGCTCTCGCGAATTCCTTGCATACATATATATATATATATATATATATATATATATATATATATATATATATATATATATATATATATATATATATATATCGTGTGGAATAGGCAGAACTTGCAATCTTAGCTTAAATAGCAAAGCTCATCTTTCCATATAGGACAAGCGAAAATTTGTATATGCAATAATATCGCCAAAATCATTCTGAACCTAACGAAAAAAAATATATTTCATTGTGTTTGTTTACCATTAAATTATTGTAAACAAATCTAAAATATATTTAGTTGGGTTAGGCTAAAATAAATTGAGCTTGTTATAATAAGGTTAGGTAAGATTTCTAAGATTCTTTTGGTGCAAAATTAAAAAAAAATACATCAACATTAATGAAAAAAATATATCTTTAAACGTATAAGAGAAAATTTCAGAAAGGACTTAATTTTAAATGAGTTCTTGCTAATTGACCAGTTTTACATATTCGGGGTGTTAATGTTGCAGTTTAAAAACTGTAGTGTAAAGCACCCTTCTGGCAAGACAGTGATGGAGTGAATGATGGTGAAAGTTTTTCTTTTTCGGGCCACCCTGCCTTGGTGGGAATCGGCCAGTGTGATAATAATATATATATATATATATATATATATATATATATATATATATATATATATATATATATATATATATATATATATATATATGGGCTAGTAACCCCTTCTCCTGTAGACATTTACTAAAAAAGAGAAGAAGAAAAACTTTATAAAACTGGGATGCTTAAATGTGCGTGGATGTAGTGTGGATGACAAGAAACAGATGATTGCTGATGTTATGAATGAAAAGAAGTTGGATGTCCTGGCCCTAAGCGAAACAAAGCTGAAGGGGGTAGAAGAGTTTCAGTGGGGGGAAATAAATGGGATTAAATCTGGAGTATCTGAGAGAGTTAGAGCAAAGGAAGGGGTAGCAGTAATGTTAAATGATCAGTTATGGAAGGAGAAAAGAGAATATGAATGTGTAAATTCAAGAATTATGTGGATTAAAATAAAGGTTGGATGCGAGAAGTGGGTCATAATAAGCGTGTATGCACCTGGAGAAGAGAGGAATGCAGAGGAGAGAGAGAGATTTTGGGAGATGTTAAGTGAATATATAGGAGCCTTTGAACCAAGTGAGAGAGTAATTGTGGTAGGGGACCTGAATGCTAAAGTTGGAGAAACTTTTAGAGAGGGTGTGGTAGGTAAGTTTGGGGTGCCAGGCGTAAATGATAATGGGAGCCCTTTGATTGAACTTTGTATAGAAAGGGGTTTAGTTATAGGTAATACAAATTTTAAGAAAAAAAGGATGAATAAGTATACAAGATATGATGTAGGGCGAAATGACAGTAGTTTGTTGGATTATGTATTGGTAGATAAAAGACTGTTGAGTAGACTTCAGGATGTACATGTTTATAGAGGGGCCACAGATATATCAGATCACTTTCTAGTTGTAGCTACACTGAGAGTAAAAGGTAGATGGGATACAAGGAGAATAGAAGCATCAGGGAAGAGAGAGGTGAATGTTTATAAACTAAAAGAGGAGGCAGTTAGGGTAAGATATAAACAGCTATTGGAGGATAGATGGGCTAATGAGAGCATAGGCAATGGGGTCGAAGAGGTATGGGGTAGGATTAAAAATGTAGTGTTAGAGTGTTCAGCAGAAGTTTGTGGTTACAGGGAAGTGGGTGCAGGAGGGAAGAGGAGCGATTGCTGGAATGATGATGTAAAGAGAGTAGTAAGGGAGAAAAAGTTAGCATATGAGAAGTTTTTACAAAGTAGAAGTGATGCAAGGAGGGAAGAGTATATGGAGAAAAAGAGAGAGGTTAAGAGAGTGGTGAAGCAATGTAAAAAGAGAGCAAATGAGAGAGTGGGTGAGATGTTATCAACAAATTTTGTTGAAAATAAGAAAAAGTTTTTTGACTGAGATTAACAAGTTAAGGAAGCCTAGAGAACAAATGGATTTGTCAGTTAAAAATAGGAGAGGAGAGTTATTAAATAGAGAGTTAGAGGTATTGGGAAGATGGAGGGAATATTTTGAGGAATTGTTAAATGATGATGAAGATAGGGAAGCTGTGATTTCGTGTAAAAGGGCAAGGAGGAATAACATCTTGTAGGAGTGAGGAAGAGCCAGTTGTGAGTGTGGGGGAAGTTCGTGAGGCAGTAGGTAAAATGAAAGGGGTTAAGGCAGCCGGGATTGATGGGATAAAGATAGAAATGTTAAAAGCAGGTGGGGATATAGTTTTGGAGTGGTTGGTGCAATTATTTAATAAATGTATGGAAGAGGGTAAGGTACCTAGGGATTGGCAGAGAGCATGCAGAGTAGAACATCAACACTCTTCCTTTCCTTGATGTTCTACTCTGCAAAGCTGACCACGAACTTCGTTTTAAAGTCTATCGAAAACCCACCAACCAAAACGATCTTCTCCACTTCTACTCTCACCACGACACCAAAACCAAACGTGGTGTAATTTTAGGCTTCTTCCTGCGTGCACTCAGAATCTGCAGCAACGAGTTCCTTGAGGAAGAATTGCACTATAATTGAACAAGTATTTTCCAAACTCCACTATCCTCGTCACTTCATCAGAGACTGCAGACGGCGAGCATTAAACATCTTCAACACACCCAGAGAAGACACTGCCGAGAAGAGATACATAGTCCTTCCCACCAACTCCATTGCCAAACATGTTTCCAACATCTTTGCCAAAACATCATTCCAAGTATCTACCTCCACAACCCAGACCATCAAGGACATCACCAGTAGTAGGCAGGACAAGCCTCCATCCTCTGCAGGGGTATACATAATCCCTTGTAATGACTGCAACAAGTTATACGTGGGCGAAACATCAAGGGACCTCCAAACACGTATTTCAGAACACCAATACGCAAGCAGGTCTGACGACACAAGGAATGCCTGCGTACAACACCGTAATTCACACAACCACTTGATAAACTACAGAAACTCAAGACTTATCGCCACAGAAGACAACACTCAATACCGAAGAATCCTGGAATCATCACTTATTTCTATATCCGACAACTTCAACCAGAATAGTGGCTTCTATAACATAGCTGAACCACTTGCCAAGAAACTTTTTCATCGCTATCCCACATAAGAACACTGTAGAAGGTCTGCTCACAAACTTATCCAATCTCCTTTCCAAGCTACCCAAGTTTTTAGACTCTATAGCCCCACTCGGTACATCATCAGATGCAGCATTCTTCACCTGACCTCAGCCGGACTATAAATACTCGTGTTCCTTCCACCCCAGGTAGTTCTGTTTGTGACTTGAAAAAGCCCACTGTGTGGGCGAAACGTAGTCAATAAAGGATCACATTATACTGCATTTGTGTTTATATTGCCACTACTTTCTCAACTTTTTGAAAATCAATTGGATGGTTAAAATCCCTTACATGAATAAATAGAGCATTGGAATCTTGTCCAGTTCTAATGCTATATTTATGTTGTTTTAATCTTAGTTCGAGATTTTTACCAGTTTGACCGTAATAAACTTTATCGCAAATTTTACAAGGAATCTTATAGACACATCCATCAGCATTTTGGGGGGAATTCTTTATCAAAAGTTTTTTTACTGTATCAAGATTTTTGAATACAACTTTAATATTAAAAGTCTTAAGAAGAGAAGGCATATCAACCAAGTTTTCATGGTAAGGGAGAACCAACATATTTTTAGTAGAATAAGGCTGGTTGCCCCTTTTTGGATTATAAAAAGTGTTTCTAGCAACTTGAAAAGATTTATCAATTACATTTCTTGGGTATTTTAAATCATTACCTATTTCATAAATTTTGGATATTTCCTCATCTATGAACTCAGGACTACAAATTCGTAAAGCTCTCAAAAGCATTGATGAGAAAACAATAAAATTTCAATAAAACAATAAAACTTCTACTGAAAGGCAAAGATGAATTAGTCAAACAATTTACTTCCACTAATCCATCTTTACCTTACTTGTATGGACTAATAAAAACACACAAACCAGGGAATCCAGTCAGACCAATTATTAGCTCCATAGGGTCAGTTTCATATAAATTATCCAAATGGCTTGTTGATATTTTGAGCCCTATTGTTGGCAAAATTTCTAACTTTAATGTTAAAAACAACATAGACTTGGTTGATAAATTAAGCTCCTTGACTGACTTAAATTATTTTAACATGGTTAGTTTTGATGTTACTTCCTTGTTTACGAAAGTTCCTGTTGATGATTTATTAAGTTTCTTATCTGAAGAACTCGTTAACTATGATTTACTATTGCCAGTTCCTACTATCATTAAACTTATTAAACTTTGCATTGTTGATGCAAAATTTGTATTTAATGATAAGTTTTACACTCAGAAGTTTGGTATGGCAATGGGAAATCCTCTTTCACCTGTTCTTAGTAACCTATACATGGAATTTTTTGAAACAAGGTTGCTTAACACAATCCTCCCTAATAGAGCTAAATGGTTCAGATATGTTGATGATATTTTGTGTCTTATGCCCAAAAATGTAGATATACACCATTTTCTTGGAAAATTAAATAGCTTAGCCCATTCTATAAACTTTACTGTTGAGTTTGAAGAAAATAACTCATTGCCTTTTCTAGATGTTTTAATTATTAAGGGTAATAATGAATTCAAATTTAAAATTTACAGAAAACCTACAAATAACTGTTCCTATGTCCACTATTATTCCTCGCATCAAGATAGAGTCAAACTGTCTGTTTTCTCATCAATGTTTTTGAGAGCTTTACGAATTTGTAGTCCTGAGTTCATAGATGAGGAAATATCCAAAATTTAAGTCATTTAAGTCAGTCAAGGAGCTTAATTTATCAACCAAGTCTATGTTGTTTTTAACATTAAAGTTAGAAATTTTGCCAACAATAGGGCTCAAAATATCAACAAGCCATTTGGATAATTTATATGAAACTGACCCTATGGAGCTAATAATTGGTCTGACTGGATTCCCTGGTTTGTGTGTTTTTATTAGTCCATACATGTAAGGTAAAGATGGATTAGTGGAAGTAAATTGTTTGACTAATTCATCTTTGCCTTTCAGTAGAAGTTTTATTGTTTTATTGAAATTTTATTGTTTTCTCATCAATGCTTTTGAGAGCTTTACGAATTTGTAGTCCTGAGTTCATAGATGAGGAAATATCCAAAATTTATGAAATAGGTAATGATTTAAAATACCCAAGAAATGTAATTGATAAATCTTTTAAAGTTGCTAGAAACACTTTTTATAATCCGAAAAGGGGCAATCAGCCTTATTCTACTAAAAATATGTTGGTTCTCCCTTACCATGAAGACTTGGTTGATATGCCTTCTCTTCTTAAGACTTTTAATATTAAAGTTGTATTCAAAAATCTTGATACAGTAAAAAAACTTTTGATAAAGAATTCCCCCCAAAATGCTGATGGATGTGTCTATAAGATTCCTTGTAAAATTTGCGATAAAGTTTATTACGGTCAAACTGGTAAAAATCTCGAACTAAGATTAAAACAACATAAATCTAGCATTAGAACTGGACAAGATTCCAATGCTCTATTTATTCATGTAAGAGATTTTAACCATCCAATTGATTTTCAAAAAGTTGAGAAAGTAGTATCAAGCAAGTCCATGGTCGACAGGAATATAATTGAATCTTGTTTCATAAAAAGCACGTGTTTAACCGTTGTGGGATCTGATAGTGAGGTGCTGGCCGGACCCCTTATATAGCTTCCTTGGATGCTTCACTTTCATAGTTCCTTGATAATGTGAGTAGTCACGAAAGCGCTTGGAATTTCTCTATTCTTTCAAAGTGGTTGTTTTGCATATTTTGAAATCACCTGTTTACTGTGATCTTACTGCATATATATATATATATATATATATATATATATATATATATATATATATATATATATATATATATATATATATATATATATATATATATATATATATATATATATATATATATATATATATATATATATATATATATATATATATATATATATATACATATATATATATATATATATATATATATATATATATATATATATATATATATATATATATATATATATATATATATGTCGTTCCGAATAGGCAGAACTTGCGATCTTGGCTTAAATAGCAACGCTCGTCTTGCCATATAGGACAAGTGAAAATTTGTGTATGCAATAATTTCGCCAAAATCATTCTGAACCTATCGAAAAAATATATATTTCACTGTGTTTGTTTTGTATTAAATTATTGTAAACAAATCTAAAATATATTTAGTTGGGTTAGGCTAAAATAAATTGCTCTTGTTATAATAAGGTTAGGTAAGTTTTCTAAGTTCCTTTTGGTGCAAAATTATAAATTTTTACATCAACATTAATGAAAAAAATATATCTTTAAACGTATAAGAGAAAATTTTAGAAAGGACTTAATTTTAAATGAGTTCTTGCTAATTGACCAGTTTTACATATTCGGCACGACATATATATATATAATGTCGTGCCAAATATGTAAAACTGGTCAATTATCAAGAACTCATTTAAAATTAAGTCCTTTCAAAAATTTCCTCTTATACGTTTAAAGATATGTTTTTTTCATTAATGTTAATTATAAAACTTTTAATTTTGCACCAAAAGAATCTAAGAAAACTTACCTAACCTTATTTTAACAAGAGCAATTTATTTTAGCCTAACCCAACTAAATACATTTTAGATTTGTTTACAATAATTTAATACCAAACAACCAAAGTGAAATATATTTTTTTCGTTAGGTTCAGAATGATCATGGCGAAATTATTGCATACACAAATTTTCGCTTGTCCTATATGGCAAGATGGCCGTTGCTATTTAAGCCAAGATCGCAAGTTCTGCCTATTCGGCAAGACATTATATTTTTTTTATTATCACACTGGCCGATTCCCACCAAGGCAGGGTGGCCCGAAAAAGAAAAACTTTCACCATCATTCACTCCATCACTGTCTTGCCAGAAGGGTGCTTTACACTACAGTTTTTAAACTGCAACATTAACACCCCTCCTTCAGAGTGCAGGCACTGTACTTCCCATCTCCAGGACTCAAGTCCGGCCTGCCGGTTTCCCTGAATCCCTTCATAAATGTTACTTTGCTCACACTCCAACAGCACGTCAAGTATTAAAAACCATTTGTCTCCATTCACTCCTATCAAACACGCTCATGCATGCCTCCTGGAAGTCCAAGCCCCTCGCACACAAAACCTCCTTTACCCCCTCCCTCCAACCTTTCCTAGGCCGACCCCTACCCCGCCTTCCTTCCACTACAGACTGATACACTCTTGAAGTCATTCTCTTTCGCTCCATTCTCTCTACATGTCCGAACCACCTCAACAACCCTTCCTCAGCCCTCTGGACAACAGTTTTGGTAATCCCACACCTCCTCCTTACTTCCAAACTACGAATTCTCTGCATTATATTCACACCACACATTGCCCTCAGACATGACATCTCCACTGCCTCCAGCCTTCTCCTCGCTGCAACATTCATCACCCGCGCTTCACACCCATATAAGAGCGTTGGTAAAACTATACTCTCATACATTCCCCTCTTTGCCTCCAAGGACAAAGTTCTTTGTCTCCACAGACTCCTAAGTGCACCACTCACTCTTTTTCCCTCATCAATTCTATGATTCACCTCATCTTTCATAGACCCATCCGCTGACACGTCCACTCCCAAATATCTGAATACGTTCACCTCCTCCATACTCTCTCCCTCCAATCTGATATTCAATCTTTCATCACCTAATCTTTTTGTTATCCTCATAACCTTACTCTTTCCTGTATTCACCTTTAATTTTCTTCTTTTGCACACCCTACCAAATTCATCCACCACTCTCTGCAACTTCTCTTCAGAATCTCCCAAGAGCACAGTGTCATCAGCAAAGAGCAGCTGTGACAACTCCCACTTTGTGTGTGATTCTTTATCTTTTAACTCCACGCCTCTTGCCAAGACCCTCGCATTTACTTCTCTTACAACCCCATCTATAAATATATTAAACAACCACGGTGACATCACACATCCTTGTCTAAGGCCTACTTTTACTGGGAAAAAATTTCCCTCTTTCCTACATACTCTAACTTGAGCCTCACTATCCTCGTAAAAACTCTTCACTGCTTTCAGTAACCTACCTCCTACACCATACACTTGCAACATCTGCCACATTGCCCCCCTATCCACCCTGTCATACGCCTTTTCCAAATCCATAAATGCCACAAAGACCTCTTTAGCCTTATCTAAATACTGTTCACTTATATGTTTCACTGTAAACACCTGGTCCACACACCCCCTACCTTTCCTAAAGCCTCCTTGTTCATCTGCTATCCTATTCTCCGTCTTACTCTTAATTCTTTCAATTATAACTCTACCATACACTTTACCAGGTACACTCAACAGACTTATCCCCCTATAATTTTTGCACTCTCTTTTATCCCCTTTGCCTTTATACAAAGGAACTATGCATGCTCTCTGCCAATCCCTAGGTACCTTACCCTCTTCCATACATTTATTAAATAATTGCACCAACCACTCCAAAACTATATCCCCACATGCTTTTAACATTTCTATCTTTATCCCATCAATCCCGGCTGCCTTACCCCCTTTCATTTTACCTACTGACTCACGAACTTCCCCCACACTCACAACTGGCTCTTCCTCACTCCTACAAGATGTTATTCCTCCTTGCCCTATACACGAAATCACAGCTTCCCTATCTTCATCAACATTTAACAATTCCTCAAAATATTCCCTCCATCTTCCCAATACCTCTAACTCTCCATTTAATAACTCTCCTCTCCTATTTTTAACTGACAAATCCATTTGTTCTCTAGGCTTTCTTAACTTGTTAATCTCACTCCAAAACTTTTTCTTATTTTCAACAAAATTTGTTGATAACATCTCACCCACTCTCTCATTTGCTCTCTTTTTACATTGCTTCAGCACTCTCTTAACCTCCCTCTTTTTCTCCATATACTCTTCCCTCCTTGCATCACTTCTACTTTGTAAAAACTTCTCATATGCTAACTTTTTCTCCCTTACTACTCTCTTTACATCATCATTCCACCAATCACTCCTCTTCCCTCCTGCACCCACTTTCCTGTAACCACAAACTTCTGCTGAACACTCTAACACTACATTTTTAATCCTACCCCATACCTCTTCGACCCCATTGCCTATGCTCTCATTTGCCCATCTATCCTCCAATAACTGTTTATATCTTACCCTAACTGCCTCCTCTTTTAGTTTATAAACCTTCACCTCTCTCTTCCCTGATGCTTCTATTCTCCTTGTATCCCATCTACCTTTTACTCTCAGTGTAGCTACAACTAGAAAGTGATCTGATATATCTGTGGCCCCTCTATAAACATGTACATCCTGAAGTCTACTCAGCAGTCTCTTATCTACCAATACATAATCCAACAAACTACTGTCATTTCGCCCTACATCATATCTTGTATACTTATTTATCCACTTTTTCTTAAAATATGTATTACCTATAACTAAACCCCTTTCTATACAAAGTTCAATCAAAGGGCTCCCATTATCATTTACGCCTGGCACCCCAAACTTACCTACCACACCCTCTCTAAAAGTTTCTCCTACTTTAGCATTCAGGTCCCCTACCACAATTACTCTCTCACTTGGTTCAAAGGCTCCTATACATTCACTTAACATCTCCCAAAATCTCTCTCTCTCCTCTGCATTCCTCTCTTCTCCAGGTGCATACACGCTTATTATGACCCACTTCTCGCATCCAACCTTTACTTTAATCCACATAATTCTTGAATTTACACATTCATATTCTCTTTTCTCCTTCCATAA
>NC_091300.1:54923637-55163637 GCF_038502225.1 Cherax quadricarinatus | reverse complement strand
ACTCAAGATGGCAAGGGTTACACCAATACATAAAGGTGGTGACCCTACAGACTTAAACAACTATAGGCCAATATCTAACTTACCACTGCTATCCAAAATCTTTGAGAAACTCGTGCACAGGAGACTTTATTCATTTATAACGGCTCAAAACATACTCAACCCCTGCCAATTTGGATTCAGGAAAAATAAAAGCACTAATGATGCAATCATAAAAATGCTAGATCTGCTTTACACAGCATTGGAAAATAAGGAATATCCACTAGGAATTTTTATTGACCTAAGAAAAGCTTTTGACACAGTAGACCACGACATCCTACTCCACAAACTTGACCATTACGGTATAAGAGGCCATGCGCTTGCTTATTTCAAATCTTACATTACTAATAGGTATCAGTATGTCACCATTAAAGACACAGCATCAGCAACACGGCCACTTGATACTGGAGTTCCGCAGGGAAGTGTCCTTGGTCCCCTGCTCTTCCTCATATACATTAATGACCTTCCAAACGTATCCCAACACCTGAAACCCATTCTCTTTGCTGACGACACGACTTATGTCATCTCTCACCATAATCTTGCCACCCTCAACACCATTGTGAATGAGGAGCTGATCAAAATATCGACTTGGATGACAGCCAATAAACTTACGCTTAACACTGACAAAACCTACTATATTATGTTTGGTAGCAGAGCAGGAGATGCACAAATTAACATTAAGATTGACAACACTCTAATTACCAGAAATAATGGGGGCAAATTCTTAGGCTTATACCTTGACAACAACCTGAATTTCAGCACCCATATCCAGCATATAACCAAAAAAGTACATGTATCCAAAACGGTTGGGATCCTCTCCAAGATACGATACTACGTGCCGCAAAATGTTCTTCTCACACTATACCACTCACTTATTTATCCATACCTCACCTATGCTATTTGTGCTTGGGGATCAACTGCAGCAACACACCTAAAGCCAATAATAACCCAACAAAAAGCTGCAGTAAGAATAATCACTAAATCCCATCCCTGGCAACACACCCCCCCCACTCTTCATAGACCTAAACTTACTCCCTGTTCAGTACATCCACGCTTACTACTGTGCAATCTACATCTATAGGACCTTAAACTCTAATATCAACCTTGACTAAAAACGCTTTCTTGATAGTTGTGACAGAACCCACAGGCATAACACCAGACACAAACATCTCTACGACATTCCCCGTGTCCGACTAAACCTTTACAAAAATTCAATGTATGTCAAAGGCCCTAAAATCTGGAATACCCTACCTGAGAACTCTAGAACTGCAGATACATTCATCACCTTCAAAACTACCATTAGAAAACATCTCATCTCCCTGATACACCCCGTCAACTAACTACACGAATACCACCTGGTGGTTCACACTTACACTCACTCACTCATTTGACCATAAACAGAAATATTAATCTCAATCATAAAATAATGAATCCTGTGATACTCCAATACTGAAACTATATACTGTGCCAAAACAAAAGCATTCACATTGCTAAACTCACAAACTAGTATTTAGTCACTTAGCCATAATGCCAACTTACCTCATAATTTGTAATATTTTACAATTAAGAATAAAACTAAGTATGCCCGAAATGCCTAGCCATGCTAAGCGTTCTAGTGGTACACTCTGTAATCACTATTTTACTACATGTAAACCAAACAATAACCAAATTTCTGTAAACTCAGCATTGTAATCCTTATAGAGAATAAACTTTGAATGAATTTGAATGAATGACATCTGTCTCTGAGCTTAGTGATAATGCACTAGTCTACGGGATCTATCTGACAATTTCCCTCAAGTGTAAAAAAGTCTTCGTATTCAGTAATTATTAGTCATCCAGTACTGACTACAAGATTACATAAAATATAAATATATTTGTAATAATAACAATAATAAATGTACAACAAAAACGAGATAAAATAATTTTCATCACATATATGCATTTTTATAAATCCTGTATTGTAAGGCCTCCATCGGAATCATAATAAGTAAATATTTATAGACAATTCGTCCTATTTTATTACTTACCCCATATATTTGAAATTAAATACAAATTACATAGACAAATTAGTTTTATAGTCGTGCATGTTTAGTGTCAACTTTATGTTGTACAGGAAATGCATGTACTGGTGCTGCTTGTGGCTGCTCCTCTTTCTGCAGCAGTCAGCAATTTGCAGAAATTTACAGGTAAGAAGTAAATATTGAATTGAATGTTGTTGATGTATTTGAGTGATTATGTCGAACAAAAGGAAAGAATGTGTGAGTTTGATGTATGTGAGAATTTATTTGAAATTTAAGGAGTAAAATGCACGTTGTGTATCATTGTAATTAAATATTAATGCGTCCCAACTGCTTAATGCAGTATACTGGAAATCTTTTATGAAACAGAATAAAAAATATGTTTATGTGTTTGTCCTGGCGCAGATTTCATTTAATTGCCTCTTCTTTTTTCTTAAGAGTGTATACATACATATACACTGGCAAGTAGGACGAGATCCAGTAGTTATATAGGAAGGTACTAAGATTATAACGTAACAAGTAAGAAAGAAGGAACACTGCAGCAGGCCTACTGTCCCATGCGGGGCAGATTCATGTCAACCCCCGGCTTTGACCAATGGCCCACCCAGTCAGAACACCTCCACTTAAGGAAGGAGCACGGCATCTGACCCAATAGCACAAGCTAGTCAGGTTCAACTCACACCTATCCACACCCACTCGTGTATTGATCAAACCTATTTTTAAAACTACACAACGTCTTAGCTTCTATAACTGTACTCGGGAGTTTGTTCACTCACCCACGACTCTATTACTAAACCAGTGCTTTTCCATATCCTTCCTGATTCTGAATTTTTCTAACTTAAAACCATTGCTGCGAGTCCTGTCTAGGCTAAATATTTTTAGCACACTATTTACATCCCCATTATTCATTCCAGTTTTCCATTTATACACCTCAGTCATATCCCCCCTAATTCTACGCCTTTCTAGAGAGTGCAGATTCAGGGTCCTCAGTCTATCCTCATAGGGAAGATTTCTGATACATGGGATCATCTTTGTCATCCTCCTCTGTACGTTTTCCAGAGCATTTATATGCATTCTGTAATACAGTGACCAGAATTGAGCAGCATAATCTAAATGAGGCCTAACCAAGGATATATAGAGTTGAAGAACAACCTGAGGATTTTTATTATTTATACTTCTTGATACGAAGTCAAGGATTCTGTTAGCTTTATTGCGAACACTTATGCACTGTTGTCTTGGTTTCAGGTTACTGCTAACCAGAACTCCTAAATCCTTTTCAAAATAAGTAATATTATGATCTACATTATTTAGTTTATATGTGGCATGGTTATTATCCTTTCCAACATTTAGAACATTGCATTTGTCTATATTAAACTGCATCTGCCACTTCTTCGACCACTGCATCAGTCTATTCAAATCATCTTGGAGTGCTCTAATGTCCTCATTAGAACGAATTGGACGGCCTATTTTGGTGTCATCAGCAAATTTGCATATGTCGCTATTTATTCACTCATCTATGTCGTTTATGTAAATTGTGAACAACAAGGGGCCCAACACTGACCCCTGTGGAACACCACTTGTGACGTGCCCCAGTCTGATTTCTCCCCATTTATGCAAACTCTCTGCTGCCTATTTGTCAACCATGCTTCTACCTAGGAAAAAATTTCTCCTCATATTCCTTGTGCCTTAAGTTTCCTCAATAGCCTCTCATATGCAACTCATGAGTGATAAGTTGTGTAATGTCGTCTGCATAGGCTAGTGTGATGGAGTTGTGGTATACAGGTGTTGGAATGTCGTTAGTGTATAAAATGTAGAGGGTAGGGGAAAGAACAGATCCCTGGGGTACTGCAGCATTTAGTGTGAAGTAGTCAGAGTAACAGCCTTGGAATTTGATTCTCATGGTATGACCGTCTAGGAAATTGCAGAGGAGTTTACGAGTAGTGAGAGGCAGGTTGAAGTTAGTGCAGAGTTTGTACTTGAGCCATTTGTGCCAGACAGTGTCAAAAGCTTTTTCAACGTCTTTTGCAACCAGAGCTGTCCTGTTTCTTTGTTTTGTGTTTATGTGGATGTAGTTGAGAATGATGTTAATGGCATCCTGTGTGGATCGGTGTGTTCTGAAGTCAAACTGGCCATCAGAAAGCACAGAGTTATGTTCCAGGTATCTGCAAAGGCGATGGTTGATGAGTTTTTCAAAGAGTTTTCCTAAAGTTTCGAGGAGGCTGATAGGGCGATAGTTTCTAGGATCAGAGTGGTCTTTTTTGGGTTTAGGAAGGAGGATAGCAGTAGCAGCTTTGAAGAGGGAAGGAAAGTATCTAGAGGCAAGGGAGGCATTGAGGAGGTTTGTGTAGGCAGTAATGATAGAGTCAGGAAGGTGTTTTAGGATAATATGGTTTAGGCCAGAGGAACCAGGAGCCTTGGGAGGAAGGTGTCTGAGGAGAGTTTTAATGTCTGTGTTGGTGAAAGAAGTGTCGAGTTCTTGGACAGGAGGTAAGAGAGTCCAGATGTATATGGCAATCTCGTGTTGTTCCTTGTGTGTGTGCAATGTTCCAGTGTTCTATGTTCTGAATGTGTTGAATAACGTTAGAGTGAGGTGGGTGAGGGTGGAAGATGTTCTCCCAGATTGGGGGTTGTGCCTCTGATTTTTTTTATAAAGTTCCAGAAGGCTTTAGTGTTTTTAATGCGTTGTGTGGCCGCTTGTTGTATGAGTTGTGACCAGTGATTGTTGTCTTGGTCTAGGCTGTGTAGAATGTTGTTCCTAAGGTAAGTTAGATCTAATCGGACTTGATTAAATCAATGTGTGTTGTAGAGGAAGCGGTTGTGGTAGCAGATAATTAGTCTTCTTGTCCTGAGTGAGGGTTTGAAGGAATAACGAGTGGTGTGAGTTTTCTTTGGTATTGCGACGTTGGCTGCTTGTGTAATGGTGTCTTGGATGAGAGCAAGTTGAGTGTCAATGTCAGAGATAGGTTTGTTGTTGTATTCATAGGTGAGGTTAGTATTGTATATGTGTTGTTTGAAAACATCCCAGTCAGCGTTCTTGTAGGAGAAGGAAGGTGTGGCTGGGATGAGGATAGGGTTGGAGATGTGTAAGATGACTGGGATGTGATCAGAGTCTGTAATAAGGCCAGGTGAGATTTAGTGTTGAAATAGATGTGCCTCGGTTTGCCAGAATGATGTCTGGTTTACCTTGACCAGTGTGGTTGTAGAAGGTGTTGAAGTCTGGCCGAGATGAATTAGGTGTTTATGGTTAGTGAAGTTGAGTAATTGGTGACCAAGTTGGTTGTTACTGGTGTGATGAAAGGCGGTGTGTTTGGCATTCATGTCAGCTAGTAGGTATGTAGGTGTAGTTGAAGACTAAGGAAAGACCGTGTATGTTGAGAATAGTGCTTGGGCGAGCATAGGTGATGAAAAAGAAAAAGGGGCCAAGGTGGGTGTGTATTCTGACTGCAAGACAGTGTTGGTGAATAAAAGAGATTGGGAGAAATTCGTGTTTTATGTTGGATTTGACAAGGATGGCAACCCCATCGTGGGGACCATAGGGGGACTGTAGTGCAGTATAACCATAATGGCAGATACGTTGAGGGGCTTTGAGGCAGGTACTGTTTAGCAAAATAATATCTGGCCTCTCTGCTTCAAGGAGCTCGGCCAGTAGGTGTCTAATTGTAATGTAAGAACGTACGTTGAACTGAATCACTTTAAACAAGATTTAATGGTTTCGTCATAGCAAAGTTAATGTCGGGGGAGGAGTTTGGATTAAAACCCGTGATAGTGGTGCCATCGGAGGATGTGTGTTTGTAGGTGCTACGGACCCGTTTCCTGGAGGGGGAGGAAGAGATGGATCTGTTTTTTTTTGTTCTTTGGTCTGTCTGTCAGAAGTTGGGGCAGGTTTAGGTTTGAGTGGATTTTGTCTGAAGGAGGTGGAGTTGGACCTGGATGAAGTTTTGGTTGTGGCAGAGGAGTGGGTGAAGGTAGATGCAGAGGAAGTGGAAGCTTTGTTTGGGGATGAGGAGGTGGGTAAGGAGGTGGGGGGAGGGGTGGTCATAGCTGCAGCAGTAGGGGTGTTGGTGGGAGGGGTAGAAGCAGTGAAAAGGGGTAGGGTAGGAGGAGAGCTGGTAGGTGTAGGAAGTGGGGGTGGGTGGGAGAGAGGGAGTAGTTAGAGGTTGTAGGAGGTTTAGAAGAGAAGCTAGAAGGAGGGATGATTAGAGGGGGAAGATTGTTAGCAGACAAGATTAGGTTAAGGACATGTGAGTAGTCTGATTGGTAAGCTTGAGAGATTACAATCGCAGAGTGGGCAGCAGTGGCGAGTTGACAGTTAGTTTTGTAGTCTAGTGTGGATGTAGGCGTCGATGGAGAGGTGTTTGTAGTCTGTGTGTTGGTGTTTGATGTGTGTAGGGTAGAAGAGGTAGACCAAGTGTGTGGGGAGGCCCAGGCATTGTAGGTGGAGGAGGGCGGTTTGGTAGGGGAGGGAGGTACAGGGATGAGGTTGAGTAGGGAGGGAGGGAGGTTGGCTTGCTCTGAGGGAGAAGAGAATGTCTTTTCTAGAGGGGCAGGAATTTGCAACTGCAGTGTGTGACCCGCCGCAGTTGGAACGTTTAAGGGGGAGGCTGCAAGTATTCCAGAAGTGACCAGTTGCTGAACATCTGGAGCAGACTTGTGTAGATGTACATGTGTTTTTGCCGTGGCCGAATTTGTAGCATTTAAGACATTATGTGATTGGGTGGAAGTTCGGAGTGAAGAGAGTGTTTGGAGGAATGCGGGTGGTCTTGGCAAGGATTCTTTGACTGAAGAGTGTAGAGGCATCAGAAGGAGTAGAACAGCATAATTTGAGAATGGTAGAGTTTTCGGGTCTGTAAATATCGCCAACAGAGACTTTGTTCTTAGTACTGATGTCTTTTATTAAGTCTACTTTGTCTGTGTCATAGGCTGTCAGGAGAGAGTAGTCTACACGTTTAGCAATGACTGTGCTTTTGGCACGGTGCTCAGGAGTCCAAATAATGGTGAAGCCTGCATTGAGAAGTTTTTGTATTGTATCGGTTGAGGTGTACGTTTCGTAGGAATGTTTGTCAAGAAGAAGTTTGAAGCCTGAGTTGGTTTTAAAGACTTTTTGTTGAGGTGCACCAGTGATCTGATATAACAGATTCTCAGGACAGATAGTGGCATCAGGATTAAAGAATTTGAGGTTTAGCGAGAAGGAATTGGATTTAGAAGAGGCAGAGGCAGGTATGGGCGGTAGAGGAAGAGTGGAAGGGGGGTGGGAGGTGTAAGGCAATGAAGGCATCATTTAATTACGTAAAGATGAAATAACAGTTGTGGCTGTGACAATCGGCTAAAAATTGAGAGTACTCAGCTAGGCAAGTACGTGTAAGTAGACACACGTTCTTGCCTGGTGCAGGACACTGAGGAGGTGAACTGTAGCTTGATGGAGAACTATATATCCTGAGCTGCGGTGAAACTGGCTGCATGGCGTGCAGTCGACAGGCGTAGAGACTTCAGGCTGCAACAGGCTGGATTCTCTTCTGTAGAGACGTGGAGAAAGAAATAATCTCTCTGCATCTCTTTTATTTCTGCTACTTTATTCTGTACATAGACCAACTTACTCTTAATATTTCTTAACCACTGGAGAACTGTTTCATTATCACTCCAGATCACG
Organism: Cherax quadricarinatus; assembly: GCF_038502225.1. Taxonomy (NCBI): domain Eukaryota; kingdom Metazoa; phylum Arthropoda; class Malacostraca; order Decapoda; family Parastacidae; genus Cherax; species Cherax quadricarinatus. The sequence goes on along the minus strand of NC_091300.1, from coordinate 55,155,936 downwards.
GTTTTTTCAATAGTGAGATGATCAAGCACTTTGTTGAGATAGACAGCTAATTTTGTACCTACATAGAGTGCTGTCAGTTCCAATTGTGGTACTGTTCTGACCTTCAAGGGTGCTACCCTGGCCTTTGAAGTAATTAGCGTACTTCCTTCAGCATTACTCATGTAAGCTACAGCGCCATAACCTCTGGTTGACGCATCACAGAACACATGTAATGTGTACTTGTTTCCCTCTTGACCTATTTGTCTGGGAAATTTAATTTGATGAAGTTGTTAAACTCCTTGGATATTTCATCCCATGCTTGACTCATTTCTAGAGGCAAGTTCTCATCCCATCCAATTTTGAGCTTCCATGCATCTTGCATAAGCATTTTACCCTTTATGGTAATTGGTGAGACGAGTCCTAGAGGATCAAAACATTGTGATACCTCTGACAGTAAACTACGTTTAATGAGTGTACTGCATGATTTATTGTTTATCCTTTTGAGACTCAAGGTATCTTAGTGTGTGTTCCAATTAAGTTGCGGAGACTGGGATGGTGATGAAGGCAGTGTTGGAGAGACTGGGATGATGATGAAGGCAGTGTTGGGGAGACTGGGATGGTGATGAAGGCAGTGTTGGAGAGACTGGGATGATGATGAAGGCAGTGTTGGAGAGACTGGGATGATGATGAAGGCAGTGTTGGAGAGACTGGGATGGTGATGCAGGTAGAGTATTGGGGAGACTGGGATGGTGATGAAGGCAGAGTGTTGGGGAGACTGGGATGGTGATGAAGGCAGAGTGTTGGGGAGACTGGGATGGTGATGAAGGCAGAGTGTTGGGGAGACTGGGATGGTGATGCAGGTAGTGTGTTGGGGAGACTGGGATGGTGATGAAGGCAGTGTTGGAGAGACTGGGATGATGATGAAGGCAGTGTTGGGGAGACTGGGATGGTGATGAAGGCAGTGTTGGAGAGACTGGGATGATGATGAAGGCAGTGTTGGAGAGACTGGGATGATGATGAAGGCAGTGTTGGAGAGACTGGGATGGTGATGCAGGTAGAGTATTGGGGAGACTGGGATGGTGATGAAGGCAGAGTGTTGGGGAGACTGGGATGGTGATGAAGGCAGAGTGTTGGGGAGACTGGGATGGTGATGAAGGCAGAGTGTTGGGGAGACTGGGATGGTGATGCAGGTAGAGTATTGGGGAGACTGGGATGGTGATGAAGGCAGAGTGTTGGGGAGACTGGGATGGTGATGCAGGTAGAGTATTGGGGAGACTGGGATGGTGATGAAGGCAGAGTGTTGGGGAGACTGGGATGGTGATGAAGGCAGAGTGTTGGGGAGACTGGGATGGTGATGAAGGCAGAGTGTTGGGGAGACTGGGATGGTGATGAAGGCAGAGTGTTGGGGAGACTGGGATGGTGATGAAGGCAGAGTGTTGGGGAGACTGGGATGGTGATGAAGGCAGAGTGTTGGGGAGACTGGGATGGTGATGCAGGTAGAGTATTGGGGAGACTGGGATGGTGATGAAGGCAGAGTGTTGGGGAGACTGGGATGGTGATGCAGGTAGAGTATTGGGGAGACTGGGATGGTGATGAAGGCAGAGTGTTGGGGAGACTGGGATGGTGATGAAGGCAGAGTGTTGGGGAGACTGGGATGGTGATGCAGGTAGAGTATTGGGGAGACTGGGATGGTGATGAAGGCAGAGTGTTGGGGAGAATGGGATGGTGATGAAGGCAGAGTGTTGGGGAGACTGGGATGGTGATGAAGGCAGTGTTGGAGAGACTGGGATGGTGATGAAGGCAGTGTTGGAGAGACTGGGATGGTGATGAAGGCAGTGTTGGGGAGACGGGGGTGTTGGGAAGGAAGAGGGGATGGGCTGAGCAGATGGTTAGGTGACTGTGGATGGCTGTCTTTATAAATTAAAAAGCTCAGCCAATTCTTCCTTCATCAGTAGAAATAATATTGCATGGAGTTCTTAATTCAAAGACCTGGAGGAGGACGGCTCTTGATCCAAACGAAAAGGCTCCTCAGTAAAGAGACAGCAAATAAACCTTGTGGGTTTTGTGCAAAAAATCCTCCACTCTGGTGGTACCTGCATGCACATGTGCTAGGCTCCTAACTTACTGATAACTCAATCTTGTATTTTCAAACGGTTGCTAAAACTTACATACATATTCCACATGACTAAACATATAAACATGTTTACCCATCAGGTGAAGATAATGAGGCATTAACTATGACGAGGCTGGTGGCAGATGTGTTGGTCGCAGCGCCACAACAAAACTGCTCCATTATTTTCCTTACCGACGGCTGCATCTCTACCTACACAATTTTATCTGTAAGACCTTAATCATTTGTCCTCTTAATGTGACAGATTTGTAATATTTTTAAATAAGGAATAATATGACTATATATAACTCTTATGATTTTATTAAAGAGTCGTAAACACTGATCAATGAAAACTGATTAATCATTTAAACTGAAAAATAAAGAACAGGCTGAAAGAGAACTGTATATTTCAGCCTCAGTGGCTTATGTGATAACTAGTCTTTGTTTCTTCAAGATACTAGAAAATCTAGAGATCCATGGAGGTGTTGGAATTTTTGATACGACCCAAGTGAGAGTCCCGGACCTCAACAACACTGAGACTGGTCTCTCTTCACTCATCCCTGATGTTAAGCGGGTATGTTATTGTAACATTAGAAAAGTCAGTATTAAATAATTTCATTATGGAATATTTGTAATATTGCTGTGTCTAGTTAGATACTATATCATGCTATCAATATTATGAGAGAAAAAATTATCAACGGGCTTCAGACAGATTGTGGACTTTATTTTAGGATACATAAGCAACCTCCTTCTCGGTAAATCTTCCGCTGATTTATTCTCATAAGTTTAAATGAGGAAGTTATCAATGATATATATCAACGGTGGTCAAATTGCGGCTCGTGAGCTGCATACGGCTCCTCAAGCTATTCTGTGTTGCTCTCCACGCAATATTGCGTTTCATTTCCATTTTTTCTAAAAATTTATATTAATAATCTATTGTAGTAAAGTATGTACCAACACACATACACACACACACACACACACACATATATATATATATATATATATATATATATATATATATATATATATATATATATATATATATATATATATATATATATATATAGTATATATATATATATACTATATATATATATATATATATATATATATATATATATATATATATATATATATATATATATATATATATATATATATATATATATACACGGGTAATTCACATGATCTTTTCAAACATCCATATACATTGTGTGTCCAGAATGTTGTTTAAACTTGCTGAACATTATCAAAACATCTTTTTAACAAGAACGGATGTTGCAACTGGACTCTGCGTCATCACTCTTCGTGCAGTACACACAAGTTACATGCTTGTTATGGTAGGTCAAAATCCTGGTCTATATGGGCAACTGACACATGATCTCAACTATCCTGAACGTCTTTTTATTCACTATATCATACACCTCCAGCATTTAGTAACTAAACACATCAAGTTGAACAATGTCATAAATTATGTTTAAAAAACTGTGAATTTCATTCTGACAAGTGCAAAGACACACCGTGACTTTATAAAAATTATGTAGGAGCTGGAAAAGCCTCGTGACCTCCCCTTACACTGTGTTGTAAGATGGCTGCCAACTACGAATCTTTTGAATAAGTTTGCTGCTGGTTTTGTTGCAATCATTACTTTCGTGAAAGAAAAGAAAAATAGAAATACCCACAACTAGAAGATCAAGAATGTGTGCAGCATTTCATGTTCTTCAGAGATGTAATGCGACATCACCAATATTTAAATCTGACACTTCAACGGAGGAACAAAAACATTGCAGAACTTGTCCAATCAGTTTTCAGTTTACTGAATAAAATTAAGCATTTTCCAAGACATTTAGCAACACAGAAATATGACCACTTTCCCAACCTTAAATTATGAAAAATTGCTTTTCTTGATGTTGAAATTAAAGACAATAAAGTGAAACAATACGAAAGAAACTTAGAAACACTTTATGGAGCCATATTTTGAATTTCTTGTGAATTCTTTAGTGATTGATGTCATCAACGATGGATGTCCAGATGTTGACCTTTTGCCTCGGATGTTACTTCAATATAAACAGAGGTTATTGAGCTGCAGGAAGATGTAGGTTTAAAGTTGGTACATAATAGCACATCTCTAAATGACTTTTGGAAACAAATCCCAAAAGTGAAGTATTCAACTCTTCTAAAAACTGGCTTCCCACTACTGTGGAAAATACTGTATATTTTCCGGAAATATGGTAATTTATAAGTAAATAGATGGTCTATATTGTATAAAATAAAAATTATGTTATCGAAAATGGGAAGAAGCTGCGCCTGCGCAGAAGGGACTCGCCATTGTTGTTTTGAATTGAGTAACAGACGTTAGTTAATAATGTGAAGAATTTTCGTACTCTAAAGGTAAAATTGGGTTGACACCTCTCAAATAGGAGGCAAAATTGTTGGATGTGCATTCCTGCATAACTTGAGTTATCAGGCAACTGGACAAGACAGTTCCAGGAACCTCAGATAAGTCTGTTTATGTATAATTCTGGCCAGTATTTTCAAATTGGTGAGTGATATTAAGATATTCTCTTTCTGTTATGTATATGTGTATATATATAATCATTTATTATTTTTAATATAATCCACAAATTTATATATTTACCAGCATTCCTGGTGATGTATATTTCATTTGTAATTAATAGGTCCAGAGCAATTTGTGGATATGACAGTGGTAGGTATTGAAGGAGGACATTTTTTGCGACCTAGGTGTCCCAAATTCCTACTTGTCTAACTGATAAATAATAATTATCTTTGTTCATTTACTGTTATGTACATAATGATACATTCAGATAAATGTAATTTTCCACAACTACTCTGTTTTTGTGACAACTTACTATTGTGAATCTCTCTTCTCTGTAACGAAATTTATCAAGTCAAAACATCGTGCGATCCTCACTAACAGTCACCTCACTGAGTGTCTTAAAACAGTTTTGACAACCTACCAGTCAGATTTTAAACTATTAACTGCAAAAATGAAGACTCAGTCTTCAGCGAGCAGAGATTAAACATTTTCCTATTTGGTGAGTACTACAAGTTGTATTTATTATTATTTATATATACAATTTTAAAATAATATTGCCTGTGGCTCTTGAAGATTCAAAAATCTATGAAAAGTATTATAAGTGGCTCTTCTTATCGAACAACTTACTCACCCCTGAGATTATATATATATATATATATATATATATATATATATATATATATATATATATATATATATATATATATATATATATATATATATATATATAGGTAGTAGGTTGGTAGACAGCAACCACCCAGGGAAGTACTACCGTCCTGCCAGATGACTGTGAAACAGAAACCTGTAACTGTTTTGCATGATGGTAGGATTGCTGGTTTATTTTTCTGTCTCATAAACACGCTAGATAACAGGGATATCTTGCTACTCCTACTAACACTTTGGTCACACTTCACAGACACGCACATGCATATATATATACATACATCTAGGTTTTTCTCCTTTTTCTAAATAGTTCTTGTTCTTTATTTCTTCTATTGTCCATGGGGAAGTGGAAAAGAATCTTTCCTCCTTAAGCCATGCGTGTCGTATGAGGCGACTAAAATGCCGGGTGCAATGGGCTAGTAACCCCTTCTCCTGTAGACACTTACTAAAAAAGAGAAGAAGAAAAACTTTATAAAACTGGGATGCTTAAATGTGCGTGGATGTAGTGCGGATGACAAGAAACAGATGATTGCTGATGTTATGAATGAAAAGAAGTTGGATGTCCTGGCCCTAAGCGAAACAAAGCTGAAGGGGGTAGGAGAGTTTCAGTGGGGGGAAATAAATGGGATTAAATCTGGAGTATCTGAGAGAGTTAGAGCAAAGGAAGGGGTAGCAGTAATGTTAAATGATCAGTTATGGAAGGAGAAAAGAGAATATGAATGTGTAAATTCAAGAATTATGTGGATTAAAGTAAAGGTTGGATGCGAGAAGTGGGTCATAATAAGCGTGTATGCACCTGGAGAAGAGAGGAATGCAGAGGAGAGAGAGAGATTTTGGGAGATGTTAAGTGAATGTATAGGAGCCTTTGAACCGAGTGAGAGAGTAATTGTGGTAGGGGACCTGAATGCTAAAGTAGGAGAAACTTTTAGAGAGGGTGTGGTAGGTAAGTTTGGGGTGCCAGGTGTAAATGATAATGGGAGCCCTTTGATTGAACTTTGTATAGAGGGGGGTTTAGTTATAGGTAATACATATTTTAAGAAAAAGAGGATAAATAAGTATACAAGATATGATGTAGGGCGAAATGACAGTAGTTTGTTGGATTATGTATTGGTAGATAAAAGACTGTTGAGTAGACTTCAGGATGTACATGTTTATAGAGGGGCCACAGATATATCAGATCACTTTCTAGTTGTAGCTACACTGAGAGTAAAAGGTAGATGGGATACAAGGATAATAGAAGCATCAGGGAAGAGAGAGGTGAAGTTTTATAAACTAAAAGAGGACGCAGTTAGGGTAAGATATAAACAGCTATTGGAGGATAGATGGGCTAATGAGAGCATAGGCAATGGGGTCGAAGGGGTGGGGGGTAGGTTTAAAAATGTAGTGTTAGAGTGTTCAGCAGAAGTTTGTGGTTACAGGAAAGTGGGTGCGGGAGGGAAAAGGAGCGATTGGTGGAATGATGATGTAAAGAGAGTAGTAAGGGAGAAAAAGTTAGCATATGAGAAGTTTTTACAAAGTAGAAGTGATGCAAGGAGGGAAGAGTATATGGAGAAAAAGAGAGACGTTAAGAGAGTGGTGAAGCAATGTAAAAAGAGAGCAAATGAGAGAGTGGGTGAGATGTTATCAACAAATTTTGTTGAAAATAAGAAAAAGTTTTGGAGTGAGATTAACAAGTTAAGAAAGCCTAGAGAACAAATGGATTTGTCAGTTAAAAATAGGAGAGGAGAGTTATTAAATGGAGAGTTAGAGGTATTGGGAAGATGGAGGGAATATTTTGAGGAATTGTTAAATGTTGATGAAGATAGGGAAGCTGTGATTTCGTGTATAGGGCAAGGAGGAATAACATCTTGTAGGAGTGAGGAAGAGCCAGTTGTGAGTGTGGGGGAAGTTCGTGAGGCAGTAGGTAAAATGAAAGGGGGTAAGGCAGCCGGGATTGATGGGATAAAGATAGAAATGTTAAAAGCAGGTGGGGATATAGTTTTGGAGTGGTTGGTGCAATTATTTAATAAATGTATAGAAGAGGGTAAGGTACCTAGGGATTGGCAGAGAGCATGCATAGTTCCTTTGTATAAAGGCAAAGGGGATAAAAGAGAGTGCAAAAATTATAGGGGGATAAGTCTGCTGAGTATTCCTGGTAAAGTGTATGGTAGAGTTATTATTGAAAGAATTAAGAGTAAGACGGAGAATAGGATAGCAGATGAACAAGGAGGCTTTAGGAAAGGTAGGGGGTGTGTGGACCAGGTGTTTACAGTGAAACATATAAGTGAACAGTATTTAGATAAGGCTAAAGAGGTCTTTGTGGCATTTATGGATTTGGAAAAGGCGTATGACAGGGTGGATAGGGGGGCAATGTGGCAGATGTTGCAAGTGTATGGTGTAGGAGGTAGGTTACTGAAAGCAGTGAAGAGTTTTTACGAGGATAGTGAGGCTCAAGTTAGAGTATGTAGGAAAGAGGGAAATTATTTCCCAGTAAAAGTAGACCTTACACAAGAATGTGTGATGTCACCGTGGTTGTTTAATATATTTATAGATGGGGTTGTAAGAGAAGTAAATGCGAGGGTCTTGACAAGAGGCATGGAGCTAAAAGATAAAGAATCACACACAAAGTGGGAGTTGTCACAGCTGCTCTTTGCTGATGACACTGTGCTCTTGGGAGATTCTGAAGAGAAGTTGCAGAGATTGGTGGATGAATTTGGTAGGGTGTGCAAAAGAAGAAAATTAAAGGTGAATACAGGAAAGAGTAAGGTTATGAGGATAACAAAAAGATTAGGTGATGAAAGATTGAATATCAGATTGGAGGGAGAGAGTATGGAGGAGGTGAATGTATTCAGATATTTGGGAGTGGACGTGTCAGCGGATGGGTCTATGAAAGATGAGGTGAATCATAGAATTGATGAGGGAAAAAGAGTGAGTGGTGCACTTAGGAGTCTGTGGAGACAAAGAACTTTGTCCTTGGAGGCAAAGAGGGGAATGTATGAGAGTATAGTTTTACCAACGCTCTTATATGGGTGTGAAATATGGGTGATGAATGTTGCAGCGAGGAGAAGGCTGGAGGCAGTGGAGATGTCATGTCTGAGGGCAATGTGTGATGTGAATATAATGCAAAGAATACGTAGTTTGGAAGTTAGGAGGAGGTGCGGGATTACCAAAACTGTTGTCCAGAGGGCTGAGGAAGGGTTGTTGAGGTGGTTTGGACATGTAGAGAGAATGGAGCGAAACAGAATGACTTCAAGAGTGTATCAGTCTGTAGTGGAAGGAAGGCGGGGTAGGGGTCGGCCTAGGAAAGGTTGGAGAGAGGGGGTAAAGGAGGTTTTGTGTGCGAGGGGCTTGGACTTCCAGCAGGTATGCATGAGCGTGTTTGATAGGAGTGAATGGAGACAAATGGTTTTTAATACTTGACGTGCTGTTGGAGTGTGAGCAAAGTAACATTTATGAAGGGGTTCAGGGAAACCGGCAGGCCGGACTTGAGTCCTGGAGATGGGAAGTACAGTGCCTGCACTCTGAAGGAGGGGTGTTAATGTTGCAGTTTAAAAACTGTAGTGTAAAGCACCCTTCTGGCAAGACAGTGATGGAGTGAATGATGGTGAAAGTTTTTCTTTTTCGGGCCACCCTGCCTTGGTGGGAATCGGCCCGTGTGATAATAAAAAAAAATAATAAATATATATATATATATATATATATATATATATATATATATATATATATATATATATATATATATATATATATATATATATATATATATATATATATATATATATATATATATATATATATATATATATATATATATATATATATATATTAATGCAACCACAAATGGTATTTATACAATAACACACTGCGGCTAGCCGGGTGATCGAACCCGTGTTATTTTAGCCAGCCTCGTGGAAAGCAAGTCAAATTTCACGACGCTTTAAACCACTGGACCATACAGTCCTACAAACAGCATGACCCTAGCTTCATGTTTCGAGGTAATGAGATGGTATGATTACCTCAAAGCTAATTTCATTATACTCCCCATTTGATGTAGTAGCCTCCACAAGCTGTACACATAAATGTAAAGCAAGCCTAGTACTATGCAAGAGAGTGAGTTTGAGTGGGAGTACTTGTATTTAAAACATGGAGGGAAAGAAGTGAGAAAAACCTCTAACTGATCGCCTCGAGACTCACAGTGAGACCCTCCAACAGAAAATGAAGAGCATTAAAATGACCTAATAAGAGGAGAGGTGGAGGTAGGGAAGAACCCACAAATTCAGCATCAGCAATAGAAAAAGGTCGAGGAAAAAGCTGGAAAGAGCAGACTGCATAACACTTGTTCAAGTAGGTGCAGCCGGCAGTGAAGTAGGAACAAAAATCTAAAAATGAGGTATACCAGTACGCATAAGAAGTGCACTTTTATTCAAAGTCCCATCTGGAAGAGGATCCGATGAATGCAGTCAGACGGGATGGATATAACAACGAAAATATTGATGGCTTCAATAGTTTCAGATAAGAGAAAAGGTGGCGATGCATGGTGGAAAAGGGAGAAGATGTAGTTTGAATAAAAATTGGAGACAACTGAAGACACTGAATTAGTAGATGTGTCCTGTTAGGTAAGACATCTGCAACAGTTAGGTAGCTTTATTTCGAAACGTTTCGCCTACACAGTAGGCTTCTTCAGTCGAGTACAGAAAAGTTGATAGAAGCAGAAGAGACTTGAAGACGATGTAATCAGTCCATCACCCTTGAAGTTTTGAGATGGTCAGTCCCTCAGTCTGGAGAAGAGTATTGTTCCATAGTCTGAAACAATGTGAGCTGAAGTGACAGGATGGAACCTTATATACCGCCAGGTGGTGAGATGTAGGCTACCAGTAGAGGTAAGAATGAAGTCGTTGGGAGGTAAGGTCCCTCTCAAATCCAGCCATTCTCACTAGTAGAAGTTGTCCAAATTGATTTCAGGACCTGAAATCAACTTGGACAACTTCTACTAGTGAGAATGGCTGGTTTTGAGAGGGACCCGACCTCCCAACGACTTCATTCTTACCTCTACTGGTAGCCTACATCTCACCACCTGGCGGTATATAAGGTTCCATCCTGTCACTTCAGCTCCTCGTTTGTGACTTAGCTAGAGTGGTGACGTGTGCTTAGCTAACACATCACTCACACATCGACGATCTCGCCTCTCTCGAATTACCCCGTGTTGGAAGGGACTTCGCTTAGAGTAGTGCTTGCTGGACCTTCGTCTTCCTCTCCACCATCAGGATTGGTGCGTCGGTGGTTGCCTACCCAAGGGCAGGAAGCCTGTTCCTACCTGAATTCTCTTCGCCTGTTGACTGCACGCCATACAGCCAGTCTCGCCGCCACTCAGGATATACAGTGCTCCATCAAGCTACAGTTCACCTCCTCAGTGTCCTGCGCCAGGCAAGTACGTGTGTCTACTTACACGTACTTGCCTAGGTGAGTACTCTCACTTTTTGGCCGATTGTCACCGCCAATTTCATCTTTTCGTAATTAGATGATGCCTTCGTTGCCTTCCACCTCCCACCCCCCTTCCACTCTCCCCCAACCGCCCACACCTGCCTCTGCTTCTTCTAAATCCAATTCCTTCTCGCTAAACCTCAAATTCCCTAATCCTGATACCACTATCTGTCCTGAAAATTTATTATATCAGATTACTGGTGCACCTCAACTTAAAGTCTTCAAAACCAACTCAGGCTTCAAACTCCTTCTTGACAAACATTCCTACGAAACGTATACCTCAACTGATACCAGACAAAAACTTCTCAACGCAGGCTTCACCATTTTTTGGACTCCAGAGCACCGTGCCAAAAGCACAATCATTGCTAAACACGTAGACTACTCTCTCCTGACAGCCTATGACACAGACAAAGAAGACTTAATAAAAGATATCAGTACCAAGAACAAAGTCTCTGTAGACGATATTTACAGACCCGAAAACTCTACCATTCTCAAAATATGCTGTTCTACTCCTGTTTACGCCTCTACACTCTTCAGTCAAGAAATCTTCGCCAAGACCATCTGTATTCCTCCAAACACTCACTTCGCTCCGAACTTCCGCCCAATCACACAATGTCTTAAATGCTACAAATCCGACCACGACAAAAACACATGCACATCTACACAAGTCTGCTCCAGATGTTCAGCAACTGGCCACTTCTGGAATACTTGCAGCCTCCCCCTTAAATGTTCTAACTGCGGTGGGTCACACACTGCAGTTGCAAATCCCTGCCCTTCTAGAAAGCACATTCTCTCTTCCCTCAGAGCAAGCCAACCTCCCTCCCTCCCCAACCCCTTCCCTGCACCTCCCTTCCCTTCCATGCCTCCCTCCCCTACCACAAATGCCTGGGCCTCCCCACGCACTTGGTCTACCTCTTCTACTCTACACACATCAAACACCAACACACAGACTTCAAGCACTTCTCCTTCTACACCTACACCCACACTAGACTACAAAACTAACTGTCAACTCGCCACTGCTGCCCACTCTGCGATGGTAATCTCTCAAGCTTACCAATCAGACTACTCACATGTCCTTAACCTAATCTTGTCTTCTAACAATCTTCCCTCTTTAATTATCCCTCCTTCCTGCTTCTCCTCTAAGCCTCTTACAACCTCTCCCTTCTCCCTCTCTCCCACCCCCCACTTCCTACTCCCACCAGCTCTCCTCCTCCCCTACCCCTCTTCACTACTTCTACACCTCCCACCAACACCCCTACTGCTGTTGCCACGACCACCCCTCCCCCCACTTCCTCTCCCTCTTCCTCATCCCCTTCCAAAGCTTCCACTTCCTCATCCCTTACCATAGCTTCCTCTTCCTCATCCCCTACCAAAGCTTCCACTTCCGAGGTTGCGAGGTTCTGACCAGAGCTTTGGTAAGAGGGGAAAGGGGAATAAGGATTGGTAAGGATGGAAGTTCGGGAAAGGTTGGGGAGGGAGGAGGGGTAGGTGGGGTTATAAAAGGGTGGTGGCCTATCCATTTTGGTGTAGTTTGAATATGCGTGTGTGCATATTGAGTGATTTATGAAGAGGTTGATTATGTGAGTAGGGTATACCTCCTGCCCATCAATTTCGCAATGCTATATTGAGTTATACCTGTGCATCATTGAATTGGCATGATGCATATTGCATAGAATTGCTTGCCTTTTTTTTTTTTTTTTTTTGACAAGAGGTTGGTCAGGAGGCGCAGCTGCAGGCGAAGGTTGCCGAGCATTCGATGGAGGTTGGTTGCTCACCTGGAGTCGGCCAGCAAGGCAGTGACTGAGGTGGTGTCCTGCTGAATTGTGGTAGTAGGTGCACGAGGTCAGTTGTGAGGTGTTGGTTGATAGAAGTGGGTCACCCAGAGATGGGGAGCACTAGTCCATGTTACTGGACGTAGAATGGTTCCGGTGGTATCTATTCTTCGTCTGCGGGGAGGTCGCTTAAGATTTTGAGACGAGGTAGGTTCTCCTTGTGGATAAAGCATCGAACTCTTTGTTGGAGGGTCATTCTTTGGGATCTGTGGGGAGGGGTGGTGATGGTATAGTCGGTTGTGTTCACTGGTTGGGGGGGATTCTCTCTGTCAGGCACATAGAGTTCCTGCATGTCATATAGTTGCCTCTTAGTAAGTTTGTCTAATCGGATGTTGATTGCAGGGATTCTCTGTTGTATGTGTAGGTCCTCTGATCTGATTCTGTCTCTGAGTCTGGTGTTCGTGATGAAGCGGAGGGCTTTGTTTTGGACTCTTTGGAGTTTTAGCATGTTGGTTTTGGTTGTGAGCGACATGGGTATGCAGGGGTATTCCAGCAGAGGTCTGATCATCATCTTTACAGGTGTAGTTTGATGTGGGGAGGGGCTGCTTTGAATCGATAAAGTTGGCCAAGGCGGGCTTTTGCTAGGTTTACTTTTTTGGTTATATGGGTTGTAGAGTTGAGTAATCTGCTGATCTCGTATCCTAGGATCTTGTTAGGATTCCTTATAGCAATACGGGTACCTCTGATGGAAATGCCCCCTTTTTCTTCTATGGTTGATGGTAAGCACCCAACGGTGCTGATGAGGACTTTGTCAGGGTTGGTTGTGATTCTCCAGTTCTTCTCCCATCTGGCAGTTCTATTTAGTTCTTCATTCATTTTCTCGATTGCTCTCCTATGTTTGCACCAGCTGTAGGGGTGGAGGAGACAACATGGATGACATCGTCTGCGAATTGGGTGATGATGGTGTCGGTATGTTCAGGTTGGGGGAGGTCGTTGACGTATATGTTAAAGAGGACGGGGCTGAGGCAGGAGCCTTGGGGTACTCCTGCTGTTGGTGTGAAGGGGGTTGATTCCACTCCGTGGAAGGTGGGGATGATTTTTCTTCCTGTTAAGAAGTTGTAGATGAGCCTGAGAAAGGTCCAGTTGTGATCAGGGAGGTCTACAAGTTTGTAAATGAGATCGTCGTGCCAAAGGCTGTCGAAGGTCTTGTGTACGTCCCTGGTGGCGATAAGGGCCAGGTTCCCTTGCTTCTTCAGGCTGGCCACAGCATCATAGATGATGTTTATGGCATGCTGAGTGCTGCGGTGGGACCTGAAGCCGAACTGCCTTACAGAGAATAGGTGGTTGAACTCCATGTAATAGTTGAGTCTGTTGGAGATTATTCTTTCAAAGACTTTGCCCGTGACTTTGAGTAGGGAGATGGGTCTGTAGTTTTCGGGATTGTGGTTGTCCTTGTTTGGTTTGGTGATGAAGATCATCTTAGCTGTCTTGAAAGCCACTGGGAAGTGACCAGATGCCAAGATGGCATTGTAGATATTCACCAGAGACATCTTGCAGTTATGGGAGAGGTACTTTAGTTGTTTAGCTCTTATGCCTGATGGGCCAGGCGCTGTGTTTCTCAGTCGCCCTATGACTTGGGATACTTCTCTGAGCGTGATTGGTCTGGTGAGGGGATGTTCGTCTTCAAGGGTAGCTGTGTCAATTGATGGTATAGGATGAAAGTCTTCTAGGTTCTCGTCCCGCCATTGGTTGACCCACTGGTAGTGGGTGTTGTTAAATCTTCTGCTGTCATTATGTGAGAGAATGTTCTCCCATACTTCACCCATCAGCTTGGCTTGGTCCAGTGGGTCGTCAAGTAGGGTAGTCACTACCTCACCATTTGCATCGGTGAAGGAGTGAGAGAGGTGTTGAGTGGGAGTGTGTTTGGCCCCTAGTAGTCTGCGGATCGTCCTCCAGAATTGGTCAGGGTGGCGTTTGCACTGGTTAGCTTGGGGCACCAGATATTCCCAAAGATCTCTTTTATGTTGGGTAATTAGGCCAATTAGCTCTCTTAGTAGGGCTTTCCGGGAGGGTTGCCCTGTGAGGAAGTGTCTACTGCATTCTAATTGGTACCTGTTCATTCTGTCCTTGATTTCCCTAGTTGGTTTGTATTGTTGGTAAATCTTGGACGATGTTAGTGTGCAGCAAGCTTGTGTGGCCTCTTCGATTCTGGCGTGAAGGGAGTTAATTGCCCCATCTATTGCATTGCAGGGCTGGTCTTCGAGAGAGATGGTTTGATCATTACCTAAGAAGGCTCTAAAGGGGTCGAAACTTAGCGTCTTCAGGTTGGGTTTAGGGGGGTGGGTGTACGGAACGGAGTGCACTGTAGCTTGATTACCACAGGGATGTGATTGGAACCGACGTTGCCACCTGGAGAGACTCTACAGTGGAACAAGTCACAGTCTCTGTTGGTGAGGACTACATCTGGGGTGCCTGGGTGGTGGCCCACAAACGACTTGAAGAATGGGCCTTGGAATTTGAGGTCTTTAGAGGCCATTATGTGGTATAGTTGTTTCCCTTGTGGTCACCTTTGGGCAGGGTGGCTCCACAATTGAAGAGAGCAGGGTGGTGGGCATTGAAGTCCCCGGCTAGGATGGTGGGGATATTTCTATTGAGAAGTCGGTGTAAGGGAATGGATTCGATATACGGTTGTCTAGGAGGGAAGTACCCTGTGATTACTAGGAGTCTCCCATGTGATGTTGGCACTTCAACAGCTAGGACGTTGTCCTCGTCGACATGTATGTTGCGGAATTCATGCCCCTGCTTCACTAAGATGGCCACCCCACTGTTTGGTCCCCTGGATTTCTCAAGAGTTGAGTACCCACGTATCTTTATGTGCTGGTCAGGTCTGGCTGATGTTTCATTTAAGAGGATAATGTCTGGTTGTGGTTGCAGAGTTCAAGTTCAAGGAGGTAATGGTTGTTGAAGAAGTGATGGATGTTGATTTGCAGAATTATGATCCTCATTATTGTACATGTCTGGCAGAGTTGCTGTGCACAGCGGATGGGTGTTTGGTGGCACAGTCACGTGGTGGTTGTGTGTGCTTTCTGCTGGGAATGGGGGAGGGAGGGGGATTGTAGTCTTGGATTGACTTCTGAGTGGAGAATTGGTCGTCGTCTGTGCTGTTGGTGACGGTGATATCTGATGACGAGTGTGAGTCGTCTGAATCGTCGTTAGGCCTGTGGGGCGAATCAGGGTCGGAGTTGTTTTGGATGGTTGAAACGTCAGTCTCATAGGTTGTCGACGATGTCGACATTGGGGACATTGGAGGTTGAGTAAGGTTGGCTAAGTCTTGGTATAAGTCTTGTTGCTCAGAGGGTATCTCACATGGGGTGGCGGTGGTGGGACCAGGTCTCAGTAGTAGTAACCAGTTACCAGTAACCATGGTGCCAGTTGACTCACGACCAACCGTCTCTGCCTGAGTCACTGTCTATTCATATTGCGCTGACCTGACAGTATTCAAAGACCCTCTCACACATGGGTACGTGGGCGGCCGGTCAGTCAGTGTTACGAGTGTGAGCAAGGAGATAGGTACGGCTGCAAGGGCGTAACACACATTATCTGTAATTATACGTACTACCAGCCTACGTGAGTATTTCTTACCTAATCCACGTGTCGAACTCCCACATGATAAATGGTGACAGCGGTGTGGAGCGTGGATTTACGTTTTTAAGGGTAATTCAAGACGTTAGACGGCTGTTGTGAGTAGCGGCAGGGTCAAAGGTGAACCGTCACCCACCAGCACTACCCTCACGCACCACCTCCAGCCTGCGAGCCTGTTGCAGCCGTTTCAAGCTTCCTGGCTTAGTTCGTGTGCTAATTGCTTCAATCTCCGAGGGGTTGACCCGGATTTTGTAATTAAGCCAGACTGTGGAAGTGAACGCCAGTCAGCCTATCATCCAACCTGTCTCCTGTCATCCAACTGCTCCTCCGTGCTTTGTGCATCGTTACACGTCTTCCAGCCAGCCATTCTCGTGGGGTAAGCCAGTCAGCCAACCCAGCTTCTAACCCAGCTGCGAGAGAGAAGTAAGCCACGCAGTAAGAAGTAAGCCAAGTTCCTTTGAAGTATTGTCTATATCGCTTTGTGCTCCCTGTTGGATGCTAAGAGTGGTTTTCACCATTCCTGTGGCATAGAGTGGCTTATCAAGCCACCTTCGTGGGTAGAGTGGGGTGCGCGGCAGTGCCCCAGCGAGAGTCTCACCCACCATACTCTCTCCCTCCACACACTATCCACCCACCACCAGACACCCACCTCATCTACCTGTGGTTGTTTGTACCCTTGTACCGGGTCCTACTACTGTTTTGGCTCACATAATTGGTCAAGAGATTGTAGGTGAGCGCCAACGATAAAACCCAATTATGGGAGTTCCCCGAGAGCGCGCATTTCTTCCGACAATTTCTTCCGACAACAGTGAGTGTAGGAGGCGTCAGTCAATCACCGCGCAGGACACCCTAAGACCTACCCTCATCACCAGTAATCACCCGACTACTACAGACTTCAGTGATAATTTAGAGTCATTTTTCTTGCATTTAGAGACATTTGCGTGTGTGAGACATTTATAGTAAATTGCTTGTGTACTCTAAACCTTGTGTTTTCAGTGTAAACGCAGTATTTCTTTGACTCATTATTTTTATAATATTTTTCAGTGTTTTCACTCATCTTATATTTTTTATTCTGTGTTTTTTTTTATGTTACTCCTGTCTGTAGTAAGTATTATTGTGTAGTGTACCAGTCAGTCACTCTGTGTGAAGTGATTCATTTTTTTATTGTATTCTTTCAGCGTTGTATTCTCCAGTAATTGTCATTGTATTTCATGCAGTGATATTCACCCTAGTATACCAAATTATCCATTTATTTCTATGTGTGTCTTTTTTTCATATGCCAGCAGTGTCTCATTCCTCTAATTTTTTCGCAGACTGTGTACCATTATTTTTGCCAGCAAATTTTTGTTGTATCAGTCACAGCAAGATTTTGTTGTATGTATCAGTCACAGCAGGATTTTGTTGTAAGAATATATTATAATAATGAAGTGTGCCCTGCCACTGTAAGTGTTAACCTACCCATTTTGTTCCTTTGTTTTATTTTATTCATATTTTTATATTTCTTTGAACAAATTCACTCTTGATGCAATTTCAATTACTTTTAACGTAAAATGTTTTCCTTACTCTGTTTGAGTAAATTGTTTTGTCTAATTTACAATTAAGAGTTAAAGTGTTCAATCAGTTTTTTTTCTTCATAATTTTATTTAATTATTTTACCTGAGTTTTCCCAGTGACACTTTATTACTGCAGTGATTATTTCTACACTTTATTTTGTTGCACTTGTTCTGCAGTGAATTATTTTCTTTTATTGATATTTTTATGATTTATATTTTAATTTTGTCTATGCATTCTTAGAAAATACTTAAATTTCCCAGTTAACAATTTAATAATTTTATTTTATACTTTTATATTGATTTAAAATTTAATTAATTTATTTCTTTATTAGCAAGAGTAAAGACAGCTCATTTTGCATTTAATTCAGTCTCCAGTAATATTTTTACTTGTATATTTCAATGTAAATTTTTTCTTGACCTTGAGTTGTCCTTCCTCTTGCAGTGTATCTTAAACATTTTTTTTTATTCCTTCTGCAGAATTAGTTGCATATCTTTTATTTCAATTCTAGAATTTTATATCATTTTTATTGTTCATTATTTTTGCCTTATTTGTTCTCGTGCTACTTTGCCATTATGTCTCACATACCGTCAAGTGATACTTTAGTGAATGTCGACACTCCGACCTCTCAGGCAACTGTTGCCCCTGTCATCAGTCCTCACAGTTCCTTAGCGACTGACAGACCGACCCAGACACTGAGATATTATAGTTATACTCGTGATTCCCTTGATGCGTTACCTTTATTCAATGGCCATGTACATAGTCTTGAAGCATGGTTTGCAGCCATTCATTCTCGTGCTAGTGCTCTAGTTGAAGGTCCTCCTTCAGAGGAAAGTCTTATCAGACTTGCTAAAGAAGCTCTTTATCGATCTCCTGCTGCTGTTCACGTTGTTGATCTCCTTGATATGCGAGACTTCAGGAATCTTACTAAGTGGTCACAATATGAGGAACTGATTCGTTCTTTCCTTGTCCCAGTAAAAACAGCTGATCCATATGTCGTTCTTAGGGAACTAGTGAATGCTACACCCATGAGTAATGAATCGTTGAGTGCATTTGCTGTTAGATTAGACAAACTTTTATCATCATTTATCAATGCTGTCCAATCATCATCTTTTGTCCCTGACGAGGATAAACCATCCACAGCATCGTTTGCTAAATTGGCAGCTTTTGGAGCAATTAAAGAACTGATGCCACCTGCTTCTGTGTGTGCTTATGAGGCTCATCCTCCAACTGTGACGATGGAACCACTTACAGCCTTAAATCATGTACGTTCCTTGTGCCCCCAGGGTACTTTCCCATGTATTAAAAGTAATTTCACACCTATGCCTGAGTCTGCACCACCTCTTGTTTGCGCCACAGAGACAAATCGTGGTCGTCAACCATCTCAGAGATCACCAAGAACCAGTGTACAGAGTCGTTATACACCTCATAGTATTCATAGTACATTCAGTAACCATAGTCGGCGGAATTGTTACAACTGTGGTTTCCGTGGCCATATTGCAATTAATTGTCCTAATAGTTACCCTAAGAGACGTCGTACTGATGATGAGTACCCAGATCTTCCCTACTGTACTTATCATAGAATACATGGACATGACACATCTGAGTGCAATGCTCTCTATAACCTTCAGTACTCTAGGTCTTTCCGTGCTCGTTCCAACCGCAGAACCCGTAGAGGAAACAGATATCGTGGTTCTCAAAATAACCAGAACCAGGCTCATTCTTCCAATTCTCAAACTAACCAGAACCAGGCTCGTTCTTCCAATTCGGGGGAATTCGAGCGCCCCAGTCAAACCGTCCCATGGTGACAGTAGGTGATAATGAGTACACCATCCCCGTTCACAATTCCTTTGAAGCCTTAAGCAGTCTCGAGAATGACAACCCTGCTGATGATGTTGCTTCACATGTCTCTGACATAGATGATTTTGGGGATGAAGTGGAACAAGTCTTTTCTGATGACAATCCACCTTTTTGTTTGCACATAACTTCCAATGCAACCATAGGCCCTATAGTGCAAGCATCTGTTTATAATGCGCCCGTTCATTTGTTCATGGACTCTGGTGCGCAAGTCAATATTATTAGGCCTAGTTTGTTTAAGGATAAGCAGTTACGACATGTCCTTCTCGTAGAACCGACTCATGTGTCCTCCCTTAGTGGAGTATCTGGTTCTCACGTGCGTGTCCGAGGTCGGACTTCCCTAACCTTTTCTATCCAAGGTAGAGACTTCACTGCTTCCTTCCTTGTTGTCGACCAGATTACTTTCCCTGGTGACCTTCTACTGGGATTTGCTTCCATGCGAGACTTACGCATTGTGCTCGACCCTTATCGATGGCATGCCCAAATTGACGACTTGATCGTTCCATTCTGGGGTTACCAGCTTGGATCAGAAATCTGTTATACTGCTGCAGAGTATGATGTACGGATTAAGTCCTTACAAGCTAATGCATTCTCCAGTAGCGTACCCAAGCGGTCAGGCACTGATAATTCTGTCACTCCCATCAGTGTTCCACCTATACCTTCAGACTTGCAGGATAGTCCGATGCCTCAAGTGTCCGAGGACACTCAGATTGCCTTGAGTGCACAACCTATCCCTGCAATGCCTGCTAGTTCGAGTAGTAGTTTCTCCACAGGGGACGCCTTGTCGGAAAACAATTACTTGCAACTAGTAATGCCATTTCTTGTTGATGTCACATGCCGTCTGCAGAAAGACGTCTCTGTTGCAGCTAGTGCTCTCACTAGAGTGTCTGTTCTTGTTCCTAGTGTTCCAGATGGTGATAACGTCCTAGTTGACAGTGATTCTTGCAAAGTAAAAGGTCTGTTTGTTGAACCATCCTTACATGTTGTAAGAGATAGTAAGATCCATTTCTTCCTGGCCAACACTTCTGGTCACAGTGTTCGCCTCAGAGCAAATACCAATCTTGTTGACCTTGTTCACTATCCTTACCCTGTTCAGGTAGAGGATGAGTTGTCACCTGACCAGTGGGTCGGTGCTATATCTGCCGGGGAGACCTCATCCACTTCACTGGATCAATCTGTTCCACCAGTTGAGGAGAAAGACTTAGCTCCCACTGACTTCCCAGATGAAGTCAAGCGTTTGTTGACTCTGTTGAACAAACGTCGTAAAGCCATTGCTTTACCAGGTGAGAAGATGGGTATAACGAACTTATTGTCCCATCGTATTCCACTTGAACCTGGTACTAGACCTATCTACATACCTGCGTACAGAATGCCTCATTCACAAGTTGCTGTCGCAGAAGAATTGATCAATCAAATGCTTGATGATGGAGTTATTGCACCTAGCAATTCCCCTTGGAATGCACCCTTGATACTAGTACCTAAGAAGGATGGTACTTGGCGCCCAGTGATTGACTTTAGGAAGTTAAACGCGAAAACCATTCCAGATCGCTTTCCACTCCCTGTACTGGGTGATCTTTTACGTAATATCGGAGATAACAAAGTCTTTTCAACCCTAGATTTGTTACAAGGGTTTTGGCAAGTCCCTCTTCACGAGGACAGCCAAGAGCTAACTGCATTCTCCACTCCTACAGGTCATTATCACTTCCTCCGTATGGCGTTTGGATTACGATCTTCCCCTATCACGTTCTCAAGGCTCATGACTAATATCTTTAGAGGTCTCATAGGTAATGCACTTATGGTGTACTTAGATGACGTAATCGTCATGTCTAAAGACGTGGATACACACTTGAAAAGACTTGATGTAGTACTTGGTAAGCTTGAAGAAGCCAATTTAAAGATCAAACTGTCTAAATGTCAATTTTTCAGATCAGAAATTAAGTTTCTTGGTCACGTAGTCACTCCTAGAGGGGTTACGACTGACCAAAGTAAAGTAACTGCAGTACTAAATTTTCCAACTCCCAAAACTGCTGATGCCGTAAGATCCTTTGTGGGCTTAGCAGGTTTTTATAGATCCTTCATTGCCAATTTTTCTTCTATAGCTGCTCCTCTAACTGAGTTGCTTAAGAAAGATGCTCCTTTTGTTTGGACCTTCCGTCAAGAAAGAGCATTCCACACTCTAAAAGAAAAGCTAACATCTGCTCCAATTTTGAAATTTCCAGATTTTTCTAAGCCCTTCTATCTGACAACTGATGCTAGTTCAATTGGCATAGGTGCCGTACTAGCTCAGAAGACCGATGGCAAGTACAACACAGTTGCATTTGCTAGCCGAGTCCTTACAAAGGCTGAACGTAATTATATAGTAACTGAGCAAGACGCTTTAGCAATAGTATGGTCTTTAAAGCACTTCCAAGACATTATTTATCAGTACTCTGTTCATGTCTTGACAGACCATGCTCCACTGATACCCTTATTCCAGAACAAACAACCTACTGGAAGGTTAGCCAGATGGACCTTGACTATCCAAGAGTTCAATCCCACCTTTGAGCATTTACCTGGCAAGTCAAATGTAGTCGCAGATGCCTTATCGCGACATGTTAGTGTAGTAACTGCAGACCCTCCATTTAGTGCTGAAGATGTAAAGAATGCTCAACGAACAGATCCCATGTGGTCTGGTGTGATTCGATTCCTGCTCCAGGAAGATCTTATTCTGACTGTGAAGCCACCAGCACCCATCAGTGACTTTGTCATGAACCAAGAATTACTGTATCGAACAGCCGAGTTGGGTACTCCTAGCAGAAGAGTATACCAGTTAGTAATTCCACAGTCACTAGTGAATGTAGCCTTACAGCTAGTTCACGATGTACCAGGTGTTGCACACCCTGGTATGGATCGTTCAGTAAAACAAGCCAGATTGAAATACTTTTGGCATCGTATGGCAACTGATATTTCTGAGTATGTTAAGAAATGTAGTGTCTGCATGCAACATAAAGGTAATGCTAATGGTCCTAATCCAATCCAAGTATATCCAACTACTAGCGAACCGTGGGAAAGAGTTGCGCTAGATTTGTTAACCAATTTCCAATGTTCCCTCCAAGGTAACAAACATCTGTGTGTTATGGTAGACCATTTCACCAGATATTGTGAGTTAGTTCCTATTGCAGATAAGACTGCCGAGACAGTAGCTAAAGCGTTTAAAGAACGCATTATCTGCAGGCATACCACCCCTAAGTCACTAGTAACAGATAATGGAGGTGAATTCTGTAATGAGATTCTTGAAAAATTGTGTTCCTTGTACAAGATCTCTAAATCCACCATTGTTCCTCATCATCCTGCCAGCAATGGGTTAGCGGAACGAACCAATAAGGAAGTACTTGATGTCTTGAGAGCCACTATCAATCCCAACAGTGAAACTTGGGATGAAGTTATACCTGATGTGCAGTGTGCTATAAATTCTGCTTACAATGTTTCTATAGGTGACACTCCACATTATGCATTGTATGGTGTAGATAAACGTTTGCCTTATGAGTTGTTATATTCTAATCCGAAACCAAATTACAACCCTGATGATTTCATAGCAACTCGTACCAGCTTAGCTCAAAGTGTTTTTAGAAGAATCCGTGAAACACTTCATAAATCAACAGCAGAATTTACAAGAGTCGCAAACACTCGAGCAAAGCCATCCAAAATCAAAGTAGGTTCGAGAGTTATGCTGATTAACTTTAACAAAATGTCTGCAATGCCAAAGCTTGATCAAAAGTTTGTTGGTCCTTATCGAGTAGTTGAACATAACACTGGTAATAAGTATAAGGTTAGAGAGATTAGTACTGGTCAGTATAAAGAATCGCATTTAGATAATATGAAGTTAGTATGTGATGATAATGATGTTCCAACCCAGACTAATGTGACAGACTCTGACAATCCTCCTGATCCTGTACTCTCTTCCTCTGATACTCAGTCAGACGATCAACCTGAATGTCGTTATTCCCTACGTACACGACAGGTATTGAGAAATCCTCAAGTATCATTTGTAACTTCTAATTCAGATTTGCCTCAAATACAGCATGAGTTAGCCAATGCTACAGAGTTTGATCCTCCCAGAGATGACACCCATTCTGCATATGTCAATCTCACCCTAGCAGAGTTGGGGTTAAATGTAAATAACCTGTATAGATGAATAATTACAGTATCAACTTATCAGTATTCAAGAATTTTTTTTTTGTGTTCATGTTCTCTCCGCATTCTGAGAGTTAACAGTCTAGATTTGAGTGCACCGAATCTGCCTTTCTGTTAAACACTCTTTCTTTGTATATATTCCTCCCTCAGAATCCGTAGATCACATGAATACAGATCGATCGATCAAAATTTTTTTTTATCACTTGTAATCTCAACGTTGAGTTCGTTGTTCATTTGTTGAGTTTTAAGTTGTACTATAGTATACCTTGTATTGCATTACAGTTTCAGTCACGTAAGCTTCCATTCAAATGTTCTACTTATGTATGTTATAATGTTTAATTGTTGTGTACTTTGACATTGTATAGAATCAGCCCAAGCCGTATACCTGCCATCTCTAGTTTGTATTAGTTGTATGTCGGGACGACATACGTTAGCATCGCCGAGCTCTCAGTAGTAGTAACCAGTTACCAGTAACCACGGTGCCAGTTGACTCACGACCAACCGTCTCTGCCTGAGTCACTGTCTATTCATATTGCGCTGACCTGACAGTATTCAAAGACCCTCTCACATATGGGTACGTGGGCGGCCGGTCAGTCAGTGTTACGAGTGTGAGCAAGGAGATAGGTACGGCTGCAAGGGCGTAACACACATTATCTGTAATTATACGTACTACCAGCCTACGTGAGTATTTCTTACCTAATCCACGTGTCGAACTCCCACATGATACAGGTTGGTCCATTAGATCAGCCTCAGTGGCGGTTGGTTGTGCATCAGCTAGTGGTGCAGATGCAGGGGATGTTGGTTCCATGCTGGTGGATGGTTGGTCGTGTGCAGGGATATGGGTTGGGGGACTCATGTATGGGCGCACTGAGTCGGGGATGATTATGGCTGAAGTGCCATTTGCAATGAACAACTCATTGAGGATGGTGCAGCAGAGGTGGTCGTTGCCCTTGGACCATTCTTTGGCTAGCATGAAGTATGCCGTGTTCTTTATTATCCCTCCTTGGATAAGGCTGGAGGGGATGGGGTAGGAGGGAGGCCTTTGGGGCTGGTGGGGGTCTGTAGTATGGAGGGGGTGGGGGGCCTGGGGGGGCTGGGGATTCAAGCATTGTGATGCGATGTAGTGGCAGTAAGAGCATTGCTGGAGTTCGGCAGGTTGGGGTAAGATTCGTGGGACATAGGGGGAGGAGATTGAGCTGCCTTTTGTTTGGCATTGGTCAGTTTTCTGTTTTCAAGGGTTTTGCAGACTTCGGTTTTCCTGGTAGGACAAGTAGGTGAGACAGCATGGTGGGACTCGCTACAGAGGATGCACTTGGGTTTGTTTCTGTTCGGGCAGTCCTTGTATACATGGGCATCTGCACAGATGCTGCGTACAGGATTCACTTTGGTGCATTTGTTTGTGTTATGACCAAAGTGGTAGCATTTGAAGCATTGGGTGATGGAGACAAATCTCTCCATGCTGACTTGGTCTGGCATGCATTTCGTGCCGAAGCATTTCAGGCCATGGTCACATACGTATTTGACTTCCTCAGGTGTTTCAAGGATAAGTTTCAGCGTTTGCTGGTTGACAGAGTTCTTGGCAAACTTGATAGCCTTGAGAACCGTGAATTCGGAGTTGTCTTGGTTGATTCCTTGTGTAAGCTCAACGTCAGTGTATTCATGCATGATGCTGTTGATGAGTGCAACAAACACTGAGCGCTGAGCCTGGAAGTTGTCAGGTGGGATGGGGGAAATGCCCTCATCAGCGAGCTTGTCTAGAAAGTCTCTTTTTAGAAGGTGGAGTAGCTCCTGTTCCCAGGGGAGCAGTAGTACTGCACCAGTGTGGGTGATGAATATGTCCACAGGTGCAATTGTAGCCTTGCTATGAATGCAGTCTAAAATATCCCTTTTGGATTTCGGGTCACCAGTGACCCGAAGTCTGACTCTTATATTGGGCATCTTGCCCAGCTAATTTAAAGCTGACTCAGATAATATGCTGAAAAGAAATCAGTTGCCTGTGTGTGCTGCATCCTAATTCCTATTTCGGCTGACTTATGAAGGACAGCCCCTAAGATAGCCTAGCCCTCGAGGGTGTGAGGGGAGATGGGGCCCAAGGCAAAGATCTGCCGGATTTTAAAAAACCACACGGGCTACTGGATGGTCAAAATGCCTTGTTTTAAGTCGCCAAAGGCGAACTTGCCGAAAAACAAGAAGACAGGAAAGTTAGAAGGATAGCAGTGTGAGGAGAGTGTACTGTGGATAGGCCAGTGTATTGGGTTGGGTAATGGGAGGGGTTGGGGTGGGGAAGGATGAGGATGGGGGTGGTGGGGGAGAGAAGGAACGAGCAGGCTGGTCACCGCCATACCCTCTTGATGGGATGGGGCTCGAAGTGACTGCAAGGAAGTTTCCTCTCAGCTCTGGTCGAGACAACTCAGGATAACCCAAGAAAAATCTCGAGTAACAGTGTTCAGAGTTGCTCTGATCTCGAAGTGCTCAGGATAACCGGAGAGCAGGAGCGGCGACGTCTTAATCCACGGCGGCTGGACGGCGACTCCCTTCCACTTCCTCTGCATTCACCTTCGCCCACTCCTCCACCACAACCAAAACTTCATCCAGGTCCAACTCCACCTCCTCCAGACAAAATCCACTCAAGCCTGAACCTGCCCCAACTTCTGACAGACAGACCAAAGAACATAAAAACAGATCCATCTCTTCCTCCCCCTCAAGGAAACGGTTCCGTAGAACCTACAAACACACATCCACTGATGGCACCACTATCATGGGCTTTAATCCAAACTCCTCCCCCGACATTAACTTTGCTATGATGAAACCATTAAATCACGTTTAAGGCGATTCAGTTCAATGTACGTTCTTACTTTACAATTAGACACCTACTGGCCGAGCTCCTTGAAGCAGAGAGGCAAGATATTGTTTTGCTAAACAGTACCTGCCTCAAAGCCCCTCAACGCATCCGCCATTATGGTTATACTGTACTACAGTCCCCCTATGATCCCCACGATGGGGTTGCCATCCTTGTTAATTCCAACATAAAACACAAATTTCTCCCAATCTCTTTTATACAACAACACTGTCTTGTAGTCAGAATACACACCCACCTTGGTCCCTTTATCTTTTTCACCACCTATGCTCGCCCAAACACAATTCTCAACATACACGACCTCTCCTTAGTCTTCAACTACACCAACACACCAACATACCTACTAGCTGATATGAATGCCAAACACACTGCCTTTCATCACACCAGTAACAACCAACTTGGTCACCAATTACTCAACTTGACAAACCACAAACACCTAGTTCACCTCGGCCCAGACTTCAACACCTTCTACAATCACACGGGCCAAGGCAAACCCGACATCATTCTGGCAAAACGAGCCAGCTCTCTCTTTCAACACTACATATCACCTGGCCCTATTACAGGCTCTGATCAAATTCCCATTATCTTACACATCTCCTCCAACCCTGTCCTCATCCCGGCCACACCTTCCTTCTCCTACAAGAGCGCTGACTGGGATGCCTTCAAACAACACATAGATAATACTAACCTCACCTATGACTACAACAACAAACCTATCTCTGACATTGACACTCAACTAGCTCTCATCCAAGACACCATTACACAAGCAGCCAACACCGCAATACCAAAGAAAACCCACATCACTCGTTATTCCTTCAAACCCTCAATCAGAACAAGAAGACTAATTATCTGTTACCACAACCGCTTTCTCTACAACACACACAGATTTAATAAAGTCCGATTAGATCTCATTTACCTCAGAAACAACATTCTAAACAGTCTAGACCAAGACCACAACAATCACTGGTCACAGCTCATACTACAAGCGGACAAACAGCGTATCAAAAACACCAAAGCCTTCTGGAACTTTATCAAAAAAATCAGAGGCACCACTCCCACCAACAAATTCAAACACATCACCCACAACAACACACACATCTCAGACCGGCAGGCTGCTACTAACATCTTCAAACACATCTGGGAGAACATCTTCTACCCTCACCCACCCCACCCTAATGCTATTCAACACATTCAGAACATAGAACACTGGAATACTGCACACACACACGAAACAACGCCAGACAGCCACATCCATCTGGACTCTCTTACCTCCTTCCAAGAACTTGACACTCCTTTCACCAACACAGACGTTAAAACTCTCCTTATACACCTTCCTCCCAAGGCCCCTGGTGCCTCTGGCCTAAACCATATTATCCTAAAACACCCTCCTGACTCTATCATTACTGCCTACACAAACCTCCTCAATGCCTCCCTTGCCTCTGGATACTTCCCTTCCCTCTTTAAAGCTGCTACTGCTATTCTCCTTCCTAAACCCAATAAAGACCACTCTGACCCTAGAAACTATCGCCCTATCAGCCTCCTCGAAACTTTAGGAAAGCTCTTTGAAAAACTCATAAATCATCGACTTCGCAGATACCTGGAACACAATTTTCTACTTTCTGATGGCCAGTTTGGCTTTAGAACACACAGATCCACACAGGATGCCATTAACATCATCCTCAACTGCATCCACATAAACACAAAACAAAGAAACAGGACCGCCCTGGTTGCAAAAGACGTTGAAAAAGCTTTTGACACTGTCTGGCACCAAGGGCTCAAGTACAAACTCTGCACTAACTTTAACCTGCCTCTCACTACTCGTAAACTCCTCTGCAACTTTCTAGACGGCCGTACCATGAGAATAAAATTCCAAGGCTGTTACTCTGACTACTTCACACTAAATGCCGGAGTACCCCAGGGATCTGGCCTCTCCCCTACCCTCTATATTTTATACACTAACGACATTCCGACACCTGTGTACCACAACTCCATCACACTAGCCAATGCAGACGACATTACACAATTTATCACTCATGCCAATATAGATACACTCACACACAAAACATAAAATGAGGTCGACAGGATAGCCATCTGGGAACAAAAATGGAGGATCAAAACCAATGCAGCTAAATCCAGCATTACGTATTTTAACTACAGGAAACGTGATCCTCCATTACCTGTCGAGCTCAGAACAGCTGAGACCCGCACTTACATCCCCATCACACAATCTGTCACTGTCCTTGGCGTTAATCTTGACTACCTTCTTCGTTTACACAGACACATTCACTCAAGGCATGCAATAGCTAGTAAGGCCCTTGCGGGCCTCTACAAGCTGAAACATGCCTCTCAACGCACCAAACTACACCTCTACAAATCCCTAATAAATCCTCTGATAACTTACTCTCCTCTAGCCCTCTTTCTTGCAGCAAAAACCAACTTACTTAAGCTGCAGCGTGTCCAGAACAAGGCGCTGCGCTGGGTGCTTGATGTCAGATGGGAGGACTTTGCCACAAGCGAGTCTCTCCATGCCCAATTAGACATCCCTGCGCTGAACCTGTACTGGAAGACGCTCAGTGACAGACAGATAGACAAATTTCAGACACAACATGACTACTGGACCTCTCTCCTTGACGAAGACATTCGCAGACCCACAAACCAACACAACCTTTTCTACTCCTTGCATGATCCTGCTCCTAACCCTATTTACAAATAACCTTGGATTCGCTGACAGGTACCTTCACTGACAGGTACCATTCTCTGACCCACGTTCGCCTTTGCTTTTGGGTTAAGACATGGCTCAGTTCTACACTCCTCTCTAGCGCTAAACGTCGCATGTCCCTTCCTCCCCGCTCACCCCACCGGAGTCCCAACAAAAGAGCCTGAATTTCTCTTCTCAATATCTGTCCCTCGATCGCCTTCGCTGCTGGGTTAAGCCCTGGCTCTATTTCTACGACTAAGAACACTCCTTTCCAGCACTATTCTTCGTCTGTCCCGTCTCTCCCGCTCATCCCATTTGGGATCTTACCTGAACTTTCGTTCGTTCGTACTTCAGCTCATATTGTTTCAGACTATGGAACAATACTCTTCTCCAGACCGAGGGACTGACCACCTCAAAACTTCAAGGGTGATGGACTGATTACATCGTCTTCAAGTCTCTTCTGCTTCTATCAACTTTTCTGTACTCGGCTGAAGAAGCCTACTGTGTAGGCGAAACGTTTCGAAATAAAGCTACCTAACTGTTGCATATGTGTCTTTCCTAACAACCTGTCGGTATTTTATACCATTTTAATGTTCACTCTGTCAGACACTGCAACACAAGGGTATCTTGGTATAGACCTGAAATCAACTTGGAGAACTTCTACTATTGAGAATGGCTGGATTTGAGAGGGACCTGACCTCCCAACGACTTCATTCTTATCTCTACTAGTGACCTACATCTCACCTCCTGGCGGTATATAAGGCTCCATCCTGTCACTTCAGCTCATATTGTTTCAGACTATGGAACAATACTCTTCTCCAGACTGAGGGACTGACCACCTCAAAACTTCAAGGGTGATGAACTGATTACATCGTCTTCAAGTATCTTCTGCTTCTATCAACTTTTCTGTACTCGACTGAAGAAGCCTACTGTGTAGGCGAAACGTTTCGAAATAAAGCTACCTAACTGTTGCATATGTGTCTTACCTAACAACCTGTCGGTATTTTATACCATTTTAATGTTCAGATGTGTCTTGGTAGGAAAAAAATCTCGCAGGGACAGGCGAGGGATCAACTGTACTTGGGGTGGTTAAACAACGGTAACTGATACAGTACGAGGTAAAGGCCTAGACTCAGAGACAGACAGGAAAAGTGTATTGGCTGGGATTGTCATGTGGTTTAGGGGCTGAAGGAAATTTGGACTGAAGTGAAAGTTTAGACTTTGGAGTGGAGGGAATACATGGTGTTGAGTTAGATGGGAGATTACGCATACACATAGAAACATGCGAGTGGCAAGATGAAGTAGGGACAGCAAAAGACGAAGAGGTTGGAACCTCAGAGTCTAGGACTGCAAAAGGGTTGGATACAAAGCTAATTTTGGGAGGAAGGGTTACAGAGGTGATTGTGGAAGCAGGCACCACCGAGGTCTTGGGCCGTCTAGCGATCCTGGAATAAGGGAGCCGCGGAAGTCTCCCCTGGAGACGGAGATGGGAAACTGTCCTGGCCTAAGAGGCCAACGGATCTTCTTTTCCCTTAAGAAAATCAGGAAATGTCGAAAATAGGCAGGACTGGTTGCTATGGTCAACTGCACCACAGACAGGGTATTATGTCACTCACCTGCAATATTTTGCCAGATGGCAAAGCACCAGCAATTTCTATATCGTGGTGTAACAATTACTTCCCACACTTGTAAATGCTATCCTGCTGTGTAAACAAAAGGTGGGAGTTCATGGCTGTCAAAAGTTACTTCTATTGTATTGGAAGAATAGCGCCTCCACTCACGGGAAGAAAGTATGTACGAGTCGCCTTTAATGATTGGGAGTTGTTGGAGCCCAAGTTGCTCCAGAATTTCTGCATTACATGTGAAAAGAGGCTATGTACAATTGTATGTTGAAGGATAATGTGGAAGATCATGGGACCCATCCAGTACCCTACCTCTCACACCTGTAAACCAGCGATCCAGATAGCAACCTCATATCCAACGAGCCACCTCATCGGACAAAAGAGAGGGTGGTCGGAACCCCTCGACAATGCATACCCCATTTGGCCACCACCTCCCAGAACCGACAGGCAGCCTCTAGAGGTACACTTTTCACCCGAAGGATACCGAAAGTCATCCTCCAGGACTTTGGAGGATTGATTGACACATCCCTAGATGATCCAGATTCCAGGGCAAAGGTCATCACCACTACCAAGGGACTCAACGGAATGGAACAAAAAACGACATCCTTCCCCTAACCTAGGAGCTAGATTTAAGAGAGATGCCCCCCAAAGGCCATAAACAGGAAAGGGAGATGGGAGAGATTGGTAAATGAGGTGGGATGGATAAGGTGGGAAGGGAAAGATGGGGCAGAGAAAGGAGGAGTGGGTTGTCTTCAAGAGGGAGCTGGACAGATACTTAAAGACGGTGCTGGATCATCCAGATTGTGGTTCGTACGTTGGACTTCGTGCAGCCAGCAGTAACAGCCTCGTTGATCAGACCCTGATCCACCGGGAGGCCTGGTCGTGAACCGGGCCGCGGGGGCATTGAACCACGGAATGCCCTCCAGGTAGACTCCAGGTAGTAGTTACGTTCAGTCGGATTATTATTATTATATTATAATCAAGGGGAAGCGCTAAACCCGTAGGATTATACGGCGCCTGGGGGGGATGTGGAAGACATTCAGCCTTAATTCGGGGAACTGGAGCAGTCGGAGGAAGACTGAAAAGTCCACTTCTTCAGATCCAGAGCCTCTTCGCCATGGCGAGGAGCCTCTATTGAAGAGGTTTAAGGTTAATGTACTGGTGTATTTTAAGATATTGGTCTTTCTGAGTTAGGAAGAGAATTCCTCATCAGTTTAGCATCAAAGCTGGAGCTTCTTAGTGGAAGATTTGATTTAGATATGGGATATGTATCCTAAATTCACATTTTTTATTAAGGAAATTGCAATATTTGTTTCCCTTTAATGACTCAGGAATTCATCTTCCCATTCACGTTAAATTTTCAGTATTAATATTTATCTGCATTACAGAAGTATGCAGAATTCTGCACTGATCCAATTGTGTGAATTAAAGAACAGGTGGTTAGGGTTAATCATCATCATCATCATCATCATCATCATCATCATCATCATCATCATCATAATTATAAAAAAATAATAATAATAATAATAATAATAATAATAATAATAATAATAATAATAATAATAATAATAATAATAATAATAATAATAATAATAATAATATCTTAATTTCTATAAGTACATATACAAGGTATACAGTCTTAGCTGACATCAATGACATACTATTATATAGAAAGCCGCTTGTTATGCTGAGCACTGCACTCACAATGGCGGAAGGTGCACGTCTGCCTTCAATTAGTGACAGGCTCGCTCAGCAATCAGAATACTCATCTGCTGCTTACTGCGATACTCCGAGATACATATGGTATCAATAATGAAGATCTTTATGGTGTCTCTTTGAACGGCAACTCGAGGCTTTTTGTCAAATTCAGACAAAAAAGTACTTAGGAAAATATGGTTGCCAGGTATCAGGATGTGATCAAGACCGTTAATCCTGGTGTCACTGTTCGACTACACGACGTCTCCCGATTTTATACCTGGATCAAAGTACCTAACGTTCCTTTTGAGGCGGACGAAAGTGATTTGAGGAATGTTTTTGTACGCTATGGCACGGTTCATATGGCAACTTTGGGACGGTGGCGTGATGGTCCTCTAGTTGGTATGCCGGAGGGGTCTTTCTCCTTGAAAATGTCCCTCAAGCACCCTATTCCGTCGTATGTGGTTATGGAGGACTTTCGTACGCAAGTATATGTTACGTACTCAGGCCAAAGGCGTACGTGTAGGCTTTGTGGGATGTATGACCATATGGCGGCGCAATGCCCTACAAGACGTGGTAAAACGATGGAAGTAAGGCGGATTGATGTTACAAAGGAGCAGTGGTCATATGCTTCTGCTACGCAACAACATACATTGGCTAGTAAACCGTGGAGTGAGGAGGTAGAGGGTGAGATTGAAGAATCACCGGTATGTCTAACTCTCCCTGGTGCAGTGGAGGACGTGGGCGTGGTATCGGCGACGACAGAGGAAGACTTCGTTTATACTCAGGATGACATGGAGCACTCTATTCAAGAAGCTCTGAACGTTTTGTTGGATGCTTCCACATTTGAGGGGATTCAAGGTGGTTTAGGTGATGTAAGTGTACAGGAGAAGGACGGAGCATCCACCAGGCATATTGCTGAACATCAGGTTGTGGTCGTGGAGGTTCATAGAAACAACAGTTCTGAGGATGAGATGGATACTGACCGCAGTTCTCGTAAGAGAGCGGCGGTGATACCTGACTGTGAAGATGTTTTAACACCAGGGCAAAGGTCGGGGAACAAAGCATGGTGCGACGAGACCCACAGAGACACAGGCAAATCTAAATGTGTTCAGCATGTCAAAGAGAACGACACAGGGGAGGGTGAGGGAAGAAGTGGAGATATATGTAAGGGAACCAAGGTTGTTAAGGTATCCAAGGGTAAACCTCCAATGAAACATTCAAGTGTCTTACTTTAAATATAAATGGGTTACGATCTGTTGAAAAACGTAAGAGTTTGGAGGTTTTGTTAAAAAATCGTGTACCCGATGTCGTGTTCTTACAAGAACACAATTATAAATCTTTAGGTGAATTGCTGACTCCTGAATATATCTTGTACATGGGCTGCTCTAATAGACTGAAAGGTGGTGTAGCTGTGTTAGTTAAAGAGACTAGACCATTTTCTTTGCGAACATATGAGGTAGGAGGGGAGGGGAGGGTGGTTAGGGTGGATGGGGTTTGGGGTGGGGTACAGGTGGCCTTTCTGGGTGTATACTGACCGGCGGAGGGTGACATGCATATAAAAAATACGTTTTTTAGGGACGTGTTGGTGTACCATTTAAGATCGCTGCCAGTCGTCACGATTATTGGGGGTGATTGGAATTGCATTGACCATCGCAAGGATGTCGAACCTAGAGGGAGAGGGTTTTTTTCAGGATATTTAGGAGATCTATTGCAAAGTGTTAATGTTACGGATGTGGGGGGGATGAAGTGGGTGGGGTCATGCATACGTTTGTTAGAAGGGAGTATGCGGCAAGACTGGATTGCATATACGTTTCTAGAGATGTCAATGTCAGAAGTGTACGTGTGTTAAAAGTGAGCTTTTCCGATCACAGAGGTGTTATGGCGGATGTTGACTGGCTAGGATTACCGAGGCGTTTCAGAGGTTTCTGGAAATTGAATGTGGGATTAATGCATAAAAGAGGTGTGAGGGAAGCTTTTGCGAGTGCTTGGAGGGGATGGTGGGCTGAATGTCGGGTGGGGGTTGATATAGTTGAATGGTGGGATACTGTCAGTAAGGTGAAGGTGA
Organism: Cherax quadricarinatus; assembly: GCF_038502225.1. Lineage (NCBI taxonomy): Eukaryota > Metazoa > Arthropoda > Malacostraca > Decapoda > Parastacidae > Cherax > Cherax quadricarinatus. Next base: position 55,121,229 of record NC_091300.1, on the reverse strand, counting down.
GGGATTTTTATCAGCAGCGAGGCAAAGAAGACAGGAGAATGCAGTATGGGCTCTTGAACTATCTTGAAGGTCAACTGCAAGCATGTTATACACATGGAGACATTCACAATCGTATTTTTGATGCGGCGAGGATAGCGAGTGGAATTGATGAGGTTTTATGGGGTGACCGTCCTTCGGCGTTTGTCTTGTGAGAGCAGGGCAGACGTTGCAGGGCGACAGAACTAATGAGATTAGAGGTTCAGGAGCCATTGGGAGCCTTTAGTAGGGGACAGGTCCTTATGTCAACGGAGGCTATGAATACCTTTGTAGACGCATGGTATGAATTGCAATAAAAAAATGCTGGGATTTCTAAGGGGGCGCTAGGCGAAATGGGTGAATGGGTACGTTGTGACCTAGAGTACATGGACAGGTTGGATTTGAATGGACCTATAAGTGAAGAAGGGATTAGGTTGGCTGTGGAGGGTATGAGTGTAGGGAAATCACCGGGGATTGACGGAATCCCTTGTGATTTTTACAAGGAAAATTGGGATTGAATTCATGAATTTTTAGTGATGTTATTTAATGCCATGAAAAACAGTGGCATCATGGGACAGCAACAAAGAACGGGTGTTGTTGTTCTGGTCCAGAAAAAGAAATCTGGGGATTATATACTTAATTATAGGGCAATCTCTCTAATGTGCGGCGATTACAAAATTTTTGCGAAAATGTTAGGAAATAGGATAAAACGGGTTTTGGAGAGGGTTTTGGACGAGGGACAATATGGTGTGCCAGGACGATCTATGTGTGTGGGGCAAGGAATTATTCGCAGGTTCATTGAGGAAAGCGGGAGGGGTAATAAAGGTGGAATATTAGCTTTGGATTGGCACGCTGCATACGATTGTGTGGAGAGAGAAGCATTATGGAAGTTTATGCAGTGGCAAGGTTTCGGAAAGGAAATTGTTAGTTGGGCACGGGTTTTGTATGAGCAGGCTATATTTAGAGTGCAGGTAAATGGTAGGTTGCGAAAAGTAGTTAGGATGCATAGGGGATTGCGACAGGGGTGCCCTGTATCACAAATTCTTTTTGCGTTGATTCAGGACCCATTTTTTAGAGCCGTGAGGGGGATTGTACGACAGGATGTAAGGCAAGGTGAGGTGGGGGTACAATCAGGAATTATATGTTACGTGGATGACACTACGGTTTTATTTCGTGGAGCAAAGGTTTTAGGAAAAGTGAGCTAATTGGTGGAATGTTTTGGGAAAGCAACTGGGATGAAGGTTAATAAAGAAAAGTCAATGCTTATGGGGGTGGGAGATTGTGCGGGTGTGGTATTAGGCCAGGGGGAAGGCTGGCCTTTAGTAAATCAAATTAAGGTGTGGGATTGTGCATATGGAAAACATACAGGATGCGAGGAAGGTGAATTCAAGTGAGGCTGTAGAGAGGGTTTTAGGTGGTTTGACAGGACTGAGGGAAGGAGGCTTGTCTATACATCAGCGTGCAATTGTGGTGAATGTGCTTTTGTTCATTAAGTTGTGGCATGTGGCATGTATTTATCCGTTAAATCCATATGATGAGAAGCGTATGTTAACGCATGTATATAGATATATTTGGGGTTCAGGATGTGATTGGTTAATGAGGGATGTGGTGTCTCTTCCGGTTAGCCGGGGTGGCCTGGGGTTAATGAATCTGCATAATAGACTGTTAGGCATGTATGTCAAGCATAGCTGCTTGAGGGAGGGTAGAATGGCTGGCACAGGTTTGATCTGGATAAGAAGGGACTTGGTACGTTGGTTGAACGGCACGGACGTAAGAGATGTGAGGACATGTTGAGGATGCTAATTTATATAAGAGATCCACGCAAGATCAAGATTGGCAAACTGGCACTGGTAGAGGGCAGGGAGGTAGTGGCCAAGGTGGAAGGAATATATCCAATGTATGCATGGAAGGACATATGGGGTCGTTTAAAAGTGTTACGATTACGGGCCAAGGTCAGAGAGATAATGTTTAAATTTTTACATAATATACTGCCGTCTGGGGAAGTGTTAGGAAATAGGCGCGTGCAGGAGGGGGGGCTGTGTTGCGTGTGTGGGAATCTTGATACGGTCTTTCATGCAGTTTATTTCTGTACGAGATTGGAACACGTAAGGTTGTGGTTTAGTAGGGTTTTAAGAATGGTGGGTGGGGGTGGGTTTAGTGTCTTAAGAGCTTTAAGTTTAGATGTGGGGGGGGGGGTCGAAATACCGGTACAGAATGCAATCGGATATTTAGTGACGGATTTTGTATACACATCATGGGTATATATGCATTTATCTGTGAGGGAGAGAATCAGAGCATCGGTAGCGATTCTTTATGGTACACAGCAGCGAAATAAAGACATTACAGGAAACAGATGGTTTTTATTATTTTCGGAGGGATATTGCAGATTCCATGTCAGGGATTTATGGGCGTTAATACCTTAGAGGGTACACGAGGCTGGCTTCTTGAATATGGGTGTGTGAAGGTGGCACATGATTGATATAGGTGCGGTATAATGTATAAATGCTAGGTATGATCGTTAGTTATGATGACGTTTTACTCATACACATATATATAATATTACTTGGATACAATTTTTTTTGTTCTTACATTGACGTGGGTTAAGGGAGTGGGTCTCTTGTGAAGCAAACTCTTGCATTGCATGACAGGTGTTACGTAAAAGCACTTCGTGCAACTTATATTTATAGTTTTTCTTTTTATACTTTCCTTGTATTAGCCATGTGGCTGATACCTGGTAACGTTCTGCTTGAGGATTCCTGGGATACATGGCAGGAATATGACTAGATATGAAAGTAACAATGTGTGTTTCTGTACGTAGTCCTATTACCCACATTTGATCACTGTTGTGGATGCGATGATTAGTGTAACGTTTTTCCTTTGACAGTTTAGTGGACGTATCACTCGTTTTCTTCTGTGTGTATTTTGTTTATATAATCTTCAATAATGTGTGTGTGTATATCAGGTTTGAATGTGTGGTGTGTGTATGTTGCATAATGTTACTTGTATTAGCAATTCAGAATTATCCCATGCTATTAAGTGGAACCCTTTGTGTATTGTACTGAATATGTTTTGTATCACTGCAGTAATCCAGTAGACTGAGCACCGGAATCATTACATATTGTTCATATTTGGATATTTTGTTATATAGGCACTTGTTTATGTACAATGTCCGTTTAAAGGCTTTAATGACATAAAATCAAACACTAATGTATATTATAGATGTAACTTTTCTCTTTGTTTATAATACTGTATATAATATGTTTTTGATTAGAGTAACGTAGAATTTGTGTAATCTTGTTTTCCTTCGGCTAGGTACATAATACATAGTGGACGGGCGACAATTTATGGCAACATAAAGTTAACCGTTCTAGCGTATATATTGATAATGGTAATTATACTTTCTGTGAATGAAATGAAATGTGATACTTTGTTTATTTAATGTATTGTATTGTTTTAAATAAATAAAATAAAAAAAAACTTATAATAATAATAATAATAATAATAATAATAATAATAAATATCTTCATTTCTATAAGTACATATACAGGGTATACAGTCCTAGCTGACATCAATGACATACTACTATATAGAAAGCCGCTTGTTATGCTGAGCATTTCGGGCAAATTAGGTCAGTTTTGTCCCAGGATGCGACCCACACCAGTCCACTAACACCCAGCTACCCATTTTATACTGATGGAAACACGTCCCTAGTGTTTTCCAGCCGTACCGGAGATTCGATCTCGTGACCTCAGTGTGTGAGCTGAGAACGCTAGCGATCGAGCTATGGGACGTCCACGCAACGACTAAAATACATGTTGTTAAAGTTGTCTTTTACCCAGTTTCTCCATCACTAACGCATTTTCCGGACTCTACTAATTTGACAGCTGCGTCAGAGTTCATCATATACAACAATTATTGTGATAAGTGACGACCCAGCCTTCCTCTCCGCCTTCGTCGAGCGGTCCCTCAAAGGTCGTCTCCTGGTGTGGTCAACGAGGCTTCTGGCTGTTACTCGCCTGCCTCTGTCTCAGCTGCAGCTACTCTATACTGCCTTCTCCAAGATGAATGCGATGTTACTCATTATTAATGGCAAACCAGCAATCATAAGGTAATGTGTTTTAATGTATTTTCACTTTTAGTGAAACGGTAAAAAGATGATTTGCATTTGTTTAGTGGAACAAAATTGGCCCGAAGAAATGTCCGGGAAAAATTTCTTTAAGTATATCAGATAAAGTGTTTGAAGAATTATGGTTAATAGCTATTAAAAGGGCAGAAACTGTGGTGATACAAGTTGATGTAGGTTAGGTTAGGTAAGGTTTGTCAAGAAACTGGACAAGTGTTTCCTGACGCGGGTCTTAATCAGATGATGACCCGCCTTTGGAGCTTTGGTCATTTGACCGAGGCCTTCCGCTGGCTTACCGGTCAACCCATTTAAAAATAATTGTCATTTATAACCATTATTACTTATTAAATTAATAATGGTTACAAGTTGATGTAGAAATGAATGGGGTTATATATCAAGTGCCTCCTATTAAGAGTATAAATAACCTGTGCTTAGATAACAAATAGCAGCTGCATGTCGCATTTACTGATTTTATAGAAGCGAGTGACATTTTTAATAAGAAGATAAGAAGATAATAACACAGTTGTTGCTGGGTTTATTGACTGTGGTATAAAGTTAAGTGAATGCAACAATGACGAATAGTGGTGTGGCTTTCGAAGGCCAATTATAACTTATTTATTTGTGAAAGTTAATTCATCTCAAGCTCAGTTCCCAAAGACATGTGCGCAAACAAACTTTCCCTGTCTTCCTTATAATTTTTTTTTAGGTGGTCGTGCTCTCCGTAGGGCAAGAACAGTGTTTTTGAACACCGCTGAGCACGTCATTTCATAGCGCATTTTATACTGGTTTCAAAAACGGGTATTTCTAACCAGATCTGTTCAGCTTAAGTACAAAAATTCAACCGACCTCAAATCGGTCTTATTATATCTTAAAACCAAAATTAGGATACAACACCATCCTCTAGACAAGGAAGGTAACAACGTTCACGTCTCTCTTACTCCTACACACCACCAACTGACATGGAAGGCACAGAGGTGTGAGTCTCTCTCACTTCTACACACCACCAACTGACATGGAAGGTACAGAGGTGTGAGTCTCCACACATCAGAGGTGGCAGTCCCCAACACTCCACTTCTTGAAAAGGAGGGTGCAGAGGTGTGAGTCACCAAGCACCTCCTGGTGACTCACAACTTTGTGCCTCAACACAGCACCTAACGAGAAAAATATAGAGATGTCAGTGCCACATACACTGCCTCCTGAGAAGGCAGGTGAAATGGAGATGATTTTAAAAATGGGAAAATCTACTAACATTAGAACTTTTTTTTTTTTTATTACTAATCTAACAAAAAACATAGGTGTGAACGGTCACTTCTGGTTATTATTACAGTGTCACATTGACTGGTAGTTGATATAGTTGGTCTCTCTTAATATTCCTACATTACAGAGAAATACTACTGAAGAATATGTTACCTCTTTGGAAATTACTAAACGATAACATAAAACTACTTTCAACAATATAATTATGTCCAGTAAATGAAAAGAAGAAGGTTCTCGGTGCATTTACATAAGTACCTTTGTGTGGAGGAATTTCTCTAGGAGGGGGGCATCAGCCCCTTCAGCCCCTTTCAGCCCTCTTCAGCCCTGAGGGGTCCAGCCCTCTCAAAAGGGGCAAGCATCTTGTTTACTGCTAGATAAAGTAATTACCAGCAGCTGTTTAATCAATGAGTAGCAGTTACATGGTCACGAGGCTCCTTGCAAGAGACTGATGTTGCAAGTATCTTAGTTTAATAAGAGACAGTCCATCTCTTACCTTAGCAGGAAAATTAAGGAAAATCCTGCTCCCACTTTATTACCATGGTAAAGATAGTGCACATCCTTGTTTATGTTTAAGACAGCAAGAATTAAGCATTCTGCGTTGCTTCATAGTGGAAGTTTGGCTAGGAAGTGAAAAGTACTAGGTCAGCTTTTCCTTTATGTGCGAGGGGCTTTGCAGCATCGTAGGAGGCGGTGACTTCAGATTGCTTTTGACCCTGCTAGGGCTCATATTGACACTGGGATAAGCAACAAAGAGCACAAATTCACGCATTTTTGTACATAAAAGAATCCCAATAAACACTTACAGAGAAGTGTGATCAGCTTCTCTAGTGATAAGATTGTGAATAATGAAAAAATCTTGATGAACAGTGTAAAAATGAGTGTTGCGATCCAACAGAGTGTAGTGCAGTGCGACATTCTTCAAAGAACACTATTCTTCAATCAAGACACCAATAACCGGGAGTAAGGGTTCGATACATATACCCAGGTAAGTATACTAAGACATATTGTACTTCCATTGACTGCGCAGTTGAGAACAAAGACATGATTTAGTAACTTACCATAAATCCCAGTGAGGTGCGGACTTTTGAGTCCACACAAGCGAGTATTTTAGTCAGCAATCAGTTTCTGAGATATGCTGACATAACACCCCCTAACCTGGAGTTTACCTGGAGAGAGTTCCGGGGGTCAACGCCCCCGCGGCCCGGTCTGTGACCAGGCCTCCTGGTGGATCAGAGCCTGATCAACCTGGCTGTTGCTGCTGGCTGCACGCAAACCAACGTACGAGCCACAGCCCGGCTGGTCAGAAACCGACTTTAGGTGCTTGTTCAGTGCCAGCTTGAAGACTGCCAGGGGTCTGTTGGTAATCCCCCTTATGTATGCTGGGAGGCAGTTGAACAGTCTCGGGCCCCTGACACTTATTGTATGGTCTCTTAACGTGCTAATGACACCCCTGCTTTTCATTAGGGGGATGGTGCATCGTCTGCCAAGTCTTTTGCTTTCGTAGTGAGTGATTTTCGTGTGCAAGTTCGGTACTAGTCCCTCTAGGATTTTCCAGGTGTATATAATCATGTATCTCTCCCGCCTGCGTTCCAGGGAATACAGGTTTAGGAACCTCAAGCGCTCCCAGTAATTGAGGTGTTTTATCTCCGTTATGCGCACCGTGAAGGTTCTCTGTACATTTTCTAGGTCAGCAATTTCACCTGCCTTGAAAGGTGCTGTTAGTGTGCAGCAATATTCCAGCCTAGATAAGGGTAATTATATTCACCCATATTTTAATATTCCAGCCCATTGAGTGATGGCTACGACAGCTTCTCAAGACATTACCTGCAGGGATGGCTGTGTAGGCAAAAGCTGTCTATCAAGCTAAGTTCCTCCTACAGTCCACTATTTAATCTTTGACTTAGCTTGTAGCACATTTCTCGAGAAGTTGGTCGTACTCGAACCGGATAAAGGCCACATTGTGGTCCAGATATGTTGTACTACAGTGTACAAATAATTTATGAGCCAAGGTCCTTCAAAAAAAGCTGTAAAAATAGTGTTTTTACAATATAAATCAGTATAAATGAGTCCCTCCATGCTCAGTCAAAGAGAATGGGCAGTCAATAGAAAACGAGAGGCACTCGCCCAGCTTTCACCTAATGGGAGCTGGGTGACTCACCCAACAGAAAATGGGGGATGGCACCCGATACCTACTGGCGACTACTAAGCTCACGAATCGCTGACGACAGCACCAACCCAAATGACGTTGTTTGTCTGTGTGTATATACACACAGTGTTTATAATGTTTATAGACAGAAATTAAGAGACTAGATTGTGTTTATGTTGTCTTATAGATTTAACTGTTATATTAATGGGAATTATATATAAAGCGTATGTTTTCATAAATATTAATTGTGACATTTATATGTGTAAGATAAATATATATGTGTGATTTACAGTTATACAGTAACATTTATATGCTTAGTGAATCAGGTGTATAAAGTTATTTATGATGACTCAGCAATTTCAAGCTGACACTGCAAATTCAGGACATAAACACCAGAGGTTGGTCCAGCCATATGTACTCTGTACCCTTCAAAGTCATTGACCCTGAGGTTAATTCAGATTATACAAAATATGAAAGTGAATTCCTGGAATCAAATCCATCTGAGGATGAAATTAAAAATGCTTTGGATATTTTTAGTGATCAACAGTTAAGGTGGACAGGAGTGCAGGCTACCTGCTGCAAAACTCTGTCACAGAGACCTATTGTAACTAATGGTCAAACACCTGGCACAACATCTATCACACCTGTTACAACAGGTGTCCCATTACTAAGTTTACCTACCTTGTTATTACCTATTGTCCAAGGTCATAATTATGAAGAATTCATTAGTGGTTTTCAATCCATAGTAAATTCACGAACTGACATAGATGAGATTGCTAAGTTCAATTATCTTAAATGTCTTGTGAAGGGGGAGCCCTACGAGCTGATTAAGTCATTTCCGGTGGTTAAAGGCAATTATCAAATAGCCTTATGTGTCTTAGCAAAAAATTACTTTGATGCTGACAAGGCCAGAGTTACACATGCAGTCTTAATATCAAGCTTGAAGCCACTCAAACATTGTTTTTCAGATTAACAGGCACTTAGGATCACAGTAGACAATAGTCTCAAATCTCTAGGTGCTAAGTATGATCTAAGGCAATGTGATAAGCTGTCACCACAAACTATTGAACGATTAAATATTATGTTCAATAAACGCTATTTCACTTGCGAAGAAATTAGCAATGGTTTACAAGCAATAGCTTCTTGCATGCAAGCAATAAGTCAAGACGGAACATCCATGTGGAGAAATTTTCTCCAGGAGGGGGGTATCAGCCCCCTTCAGCCCCCTTCAGCCCCTTTCAGCCCTGAGGGGCCCAGCCCTCTCAGAAGGGGCAAATATCTTGTTTACTGCTACAGTGAGTAATTGATCGCAGATGCAGTACGAGTATGCGACATAGTCAAGCGACCGCTGCTCCTTGCACCAGTGTTGCAGAGTGTAGTTTAATAAGAGACAGTACATCTCTTGCCTTAGCAGGACAATTAAGAAAAATCCTGCTCCAACTTTATTACCATAGTAAAGATAGTGTACATTGTTGTCTATGCTTAAGACAGCAAGAAACAAACATTCTGCTTTGCTTCATCAAGGAAGTGGCAAGGAAGCAAAGGTACTAGGTCAGCTTTTCCTTTGTGCTGGGGGAAGTGACAGCGTGGGGCACTGTGGCATCTTCAGATTACTTTTGACTCTACTGAGAGTGACACTAACGCCAGGATAAACAGCAAAGAACACTGATCTGTGCGTTTGTGTGAACAAAGTGTCTCATAAAACACATTAAACACTTAAAGCACTTCCGAGACATTATTTATTAGTACTCTGTTCATGTCTTAACAGACCACGCTCCACTGATACCTTTATTCCAGAACAAACAACCTACTGGAAGGTTAGCCAGATGGACCTTGACTGTCCAAGAGTTCAATCCCACCTTTGAACACTTACCTGGCAAGTCAAATGTAGTCGCAGATGCCTTATCGCGACATGTTAGTATAGTAACTGCAGACCCTCCATTTAGTGCTGAAGATGTAAAGATTGCTCAACGAACAGATCCCATGTGGTCTGGTGTGATTCGATTCCCGCTCCAGGAAGATCTTATTCTGACTGTGAAGCCACCAGCACCCATCAGTGACTTTGTCATGTACCAAGAATTACTGTATCGAACAGCCGAGCTGGGTACTCCTAGTAGAAGAGTTTACCAGTTAGTAATTCCACAGTCACTAGTGAATGTAGCCTTACAGCTAGTTCACGATGTACCAGGTGTTGTGCACCCTGGTATGGATCGTTCAGTAAAACAAGCCAGATTGAAATACTTTTGGCCTCGTATGGCAACTGATGTTTCTGAGTATGTTAAGAAATGTAGTGTCTGCATGCAACATAAAGGTAATGCTAATGGTCCTAATCCAATCCAAGTGTATCCAACCACTAGCGAACCTTGGGAAAGAGTTGCGCTAGATTTGTTAACTAATTTCCAATGTTCCCTCCAGGGCAACAAACATCTATGTGTTATGGTAGACCATTTCACCAGATATTGTGAGTTAGTTCCTATTGCAGATAAGACTGCCGAGACAGTAGCTAAAGCATTTAAAGAACGCATTATCTGCAGGCATACCACCCCTAAGTCCCTAGCAACAGATAATGGAGGTGAATTCTGTAAAGAGATTCTTGAAAATTTGTGTACCTTGTACAAGATCTCTAAATCCTCCATTGTTCCTCATCATCCTGCCAGCAATGGGTTAGCAGAACATACCAATAAGAAAGTACTTGATGTCTTGAGAGCCACTATCAATCCCAACAGTGAAATTTGGGATGAAGTTATACCTGATGTGCAGTGTGCAATAAATTCTGCTTACAATGTTTCTATAGGTGACACTCCACATTATGCATTGTATGGTGTAGATAAACGTTTGCCTTATGAGTTGCTATATTCTAATCCGAAACCAAATTACAACCCTGATGATTTCATAGCAACTCGTACCAGCTTAGCTCAAAGTGTTTTTAGAAGAATCCGTGAAACACTTCATAAATCAACAGCAGAATTTACAAGAGTCGCAAACACTCGAGCAAAGCCATCCAAAATCAAAGTAGGTTCGAGAGTTACGCTGACTAACTTTAACAAAACGTCTGCAGTGCCTAAGCTTGATCAAAAGTTTGTTGGTCCTTATCGAGTAGTTGAACATAACACTGGTAATAAGTATAAGGTTAGAGAAATTAGTACTGGTCAGTATAAAGAATCGCATTTAGATCATATGAAGTTAGTATGTGATGATAATGATGTTCCAACCCAGACTAATGTGACAGACTCTGTCAATCCTCCTGATCCTGTACTCTCTACCTCTGATACTCAGTCAGACGATCAACCTGAATGTCGTTATTCCATACGTACACGACAGGTATTGAGAAATCCTCAAGTATCATTTGTTACTTCCAATTCAGATTTGCCTCAAATACAGCATGAGTTAGCCAGTGCAACAGAGTTTGATCCTCACAGAGATGACACCCATTCTGCATATATCAATCTCACCCTAGCAGAGTTGGGGTTAAATGTAAATAACCTGTATAGATGAATAATTACAGTATCAACTTATCAGTATTCAATAATTTTTTTTTTGTGTTCACGTTCTCTCCGAATTCTGAGAGTTAACAGTCTAGATTTGAGTGCACCGAATCTGCCTTTCTGTTAAACACTTCTTTCTTTGTATATATTCCTTCCTCAGAATCCGTAGATCACATGAATACAGATCGATCGATCAAATTTTTTTTATCACTTCTATTGTGTAATGCCAACGTTGAATTTCATTCGATGAGTTGTGCTATATCATACCTTATATTGCGTTACAGCTTCATTACAGTTTCAGTTACGTAAGCTTCCATTCCAATATTCTACTTATGTATGTCATAATGTTCAATTGTTGTGTACTTTGACATTGTATAGAATCAGCCCAAGCCGTACACCTGCCGTCTCTAGTTTGTAGTAGCTGTATGTCGGGACGACATACGTTAGCATCGCCGAGCTCTCAGTAGTAGTACCAGTTCCTAGTAACCAGTTACCAGTAACCAGTGTACCAGTAGATGACTCACTACCAACCGTCTGTGTGAATCATTGACTGTATTCATATTGCTGCTAACCATAGCAGGATTTCAAACACCCGTCACCCGTAGGCACTTTGAGTCAGTCGAAGATAGGCAGCAGAGAGAGGCAGGTCAGCTGTTGGCGCTTCCCATACTTTCCGATATATATTATACTTACTACCAGCCTATGTGAGTATTTTTACCCATCCACGTATCGAAAACCCACACACACACACACACGTGTGTGTGTGTGTGTGTGTGTGTGTGTGTGTGTGTGTGTGTGTGTGTGTGTGTATCTGTGTGTGTATGTCTGTGTGTGTGTGTGTGTGTGCGTGTGCCCTCACCTAATTGTGATTGCAGGGGTCGATTCATAGCTCCTGGCACCGCCTCTTCACTGGTCGCTGCTAGATAAATCTCTCCCTGCTCCATGCTTTTTATCATATCATACTAAATCACTTTCCAGATTATTCCACTTCCTGACTACTCTGTGACTGAAGAAATACTTCCTAACATCCTGTGATTCATCTGGGTCTTCAACTTCAGATTGTGACCCCTTGCTTCTATGTCCCATCTCTGGAACATCATGTCTCTGTCCACCTTGTCGATTCTTCTAAGTGTTTTATATGCCATTATCATATCCCCCCTATCTCTTCTGTCCTCCAGTGTCATCACGTCGATTTCCCTTAACCTCTCCTCGTAGGACATGCCTCTTAGCTCGGGCACTACTCTCGTTAAAAACCTCTGCATTATCTCTAATTTCCTGACGTGTTTGGTCAAGTGTGGGTTCGTAACTGGTGTTGCATACTGCAATATGGGCCTGGCGTACACGGTGTACAGAGTCCTCAACGATTACTTACTATTCCTACTATTCCTTACTATTCTTACTATTCCTTACTATTCCTTATTATTCTTACCTATTCTTATGTTTGCTAGGCGCCCATATGCTGCAGCGGTTATTTGGCTGATTCGCACCTCAGGAGATGTGCGGTTTTATTTTTGCACTTGGTGGAGCTGAACTCCAGAAGCTAGTTTCTACAACAGGCCTGCAGCCTATCCAAATACATTTGCATTCCTGCCTTGTCCTCTTCCGATTGAATTTTCCTCATTAACTTTTGGACCTATTCCTTCTATCATGTCATTGACTTATTCCAAAAACATCACCGATCCTTGGACTGACCCCTATGGAACCCAGCTCGTCACAGGTATCCACTCTGATACCTCGTCATGTACCATGACTCACTAATGCCTTCCCATTATATATTCTCTGACCCATTGCGGTGCCTTGTTATACTTGCCTGGTCCTTTAGCTTTTGCATTAATCTCTTGTGTAGAACCGTGTCAAAAGCCTTATTGCAGTCCAAGAAAACGCAATCTACCCACCTTTCTCTCTCTTATCTTACTGCTGTGACCTTGTCATAGAACTCCAGTAGGTTTTTGACACAATTTCCCGTCCCTGAATCAGTGCTGATTGTCGCTGATAAGCTCATTCGTTTCTAGGTGCTCCTGATAATCTTCTCCATGATTTTGCATAATATAAGTGCCAGTGACACTGGTCTGTAGCATAATGCTGCAAGTCTGTCTCCTTTTTTAAAAAATTGGGACTACATTTACTGTCTTCCATACATCAGGTACTTGCCATGATTCACTAGATATACTGAAGATTTTTGTTATTGGTACAAAGAGTGTCTCTGCTCCCTCTCTCAGGACCCATGGAAAGATGATGTCTGGCCCCATCGTCTTTGAGGAACAGTGTAACAAAGTAAAACTTGTGGAGCGAACAATTTTACATTATTCTTTTGGAACGAACAAGAAAAACTTTCATCATCATTCACTCCATCACTGCCTTGCCAGAAGGGTGCTTTACACTACAGTTTATGAAACTGCAACATTAACACCCCTCCATCAGAGTGCAGACACTGTACTTCCCATCTCCAGGGCTCAAGTACAGCCTTCCGGTTTCCCTGAATGCCTTCATAAATGTTACTTTGCTCGCACTTCAACAGCACGTCAAGTATTAAAAACCATTTGTCTCAATTCACTCCTTTCAAATACGCCCACGCATGCCTGCTGGAAGTCTAAGCCCCTTGCACAAAACCTCCTTTATCCCCTCCCTCCAACCTTTCCTAGGCCGACCCCTACCCCGTCTTCCCTCCACTACAGATTTATACACTCTCAAAGTCATTCTGTTTCGTTCCATTCTCTCTACATGTCCGAAACACCTCTACAATCCTTCCTCAGCCCTCTGGACAACAGTTTTGACAATCCCTCACCTCCTCCTAACTTCCAAACTACGAATTCTCTGCATTATATTCACACCACACATTGCCCCCAGACATGACATCTCCACTGCCTCCAGCCTTCTCCTCGCTGCAACATTCATCACCCATGCTTCACACCCATATAAGAGCATTGTTGATAAATGGTTTAGATTTGTATTGGACTGAATAAGCCACTGTGTGGCGAAACGTTTCCTCAATAAAGATTCCCATATGTTGCATAAGTGTCTCAATCTTCATGAACATTGGTAAAACTGTACTCTCAATCATTCCCCTCTTTGCTTGCAAGGACAAAGTTCTTTGTCTCCACAGACGCCTAAGTGCACCGCTCACCCTTTTCCCCTCATCAATTCTATGATTCACCTCATCTTTCATAGACCCATCCACTGACACGTCCACTCCCAAATATCTGAGTACATTCACCTCCTCCATACTCTCTCCCTCCAATCTGATATCCAATCTTTCATCACCTAATCTTTTTATCCTCATAACCTTACTCTTTCCTATATTCACTTTTAATTTTTCATCTTTTACATACCCTACCAAATTCATCCACAAACCTCTGCAACTTCTCTTCAGAATCTCCCTAGAGTACAGTATCATCAGCAAAGAGGAACTGTAAGAACTCCCACTTTATGTTTGATTCTTTATCTTTTACCGGAACTCCTCTTGCCAAGACCCTCGCATTCACTTCTCTTACAACCCTATCCATAAATATATTGAACCACGGTGACATCACACATCCTTGTCTAAGGCCTACTTTTACTGGGAAATATTCTCTTTCTTTCCTACATACTCTAACCTGAGCCTCACTATCCTCGTAAAAACTCTTTACTGCTTTCAGTAATCTACCTCCTATACCTTACACCTGCATCATCTGCCACATTGCCCCCTTATCCACCCTGTTATAAGCCTTTTCCAAATCCATAAATGCCTCAAAAACCTCTTTGGCCTTATCTAAATACTGTTCACCTATATGTTTCACTGTAAACACTTGGTCTACACACCCCGTGCCGAGAGAACACCCACGCACGCACACAATCCTGAGTAAAGGCAATGAAATGAAGAGAGAGGAAACTAATGGGTGAAGGAGATAGCAGGAGGAACATGAGGTTACATCGATCATTGGGTATTAGGAGGCGTGGAAAAGATAATGAAAATGCAAAATGTTTAGAAGATCACGTTATCTCACAGTACATAGACAACCTTCTAGTAATACAATATGGAGAAGGATCATGGGACTCAAAGCGCCCTTGAGGAATTCATATCATGACCGGATATTCCTGAATTTGGAAATATCTGTTGAGGCTTCAAGCAGTGTTTTATTGTAAATCAATAAATGAGTGGAACGGATTATCTTCACATGTCAAAACCTCTCCTAGCATCAGCTAGTTCAGGAAGAGCTGAAAGCAAAGTAATGAATGAAGGTACAGAAAGGGAGAAGAGTGATTTCTTGCCAAGTTAACATTCGTGTACCTATTACTAACAGGCGATACTCTCTTTAATGTTCTAGTTAGAAAATCAGTTCACTTTATCAATTGTATCTTATTTAATGTAACTGATTCTCATATGGTTGAGTTACTTATCTGTTTTAATTTCCAGGTCTTTAATCATGACTGATTCCTACTGCAACTTTCAGATAGACGTTAAATAATTATTACAAGGACCCCAATGGAATTAAGAAACTTCGCCTAAGTTTTTTGGGTTATCCTAGGTAACTGACACATATATTATTATGTAGTTTGGTTTATGTGTACCTGTACATAAATAAATTTACTTAAAGCATGTGAGGATAAGGAACACTGGGGAAGGCATGAGTAGGGAACACCCAGCCACATGGAACTCATCTAGACTCAAAACTATCTTTCTCGTACGAGGCCCAACACAGACCCACTCCACTTCCCAACACTAACTACATTCCCATACACTTTCCTTCCTTATTCATCTTTATTTACAAATTTCGTCCTGACCCCTGTCAATGTGACAGTATACACACCGTCCCCAGCCCTATCTACTCAATTCACACTCCACCAAGTCTTGAGGAAGTCTTAAAAGCTGCTGTTTTTTCTCCTTTCATTCACCGAAGCGCAGCTTAAACGTAAAGTGTGAGCTTTAGCTACATAATAAGCCGGAAGTTTTTCTTGGGTCTCGCGGGCAACAAAACAAATTAAGTTCACTTTCTCAGCACAAATACGAAAAATTACTATTTCTGACATTATTAAATATTAATTTATGTATTTAGGCTTCATCTGTGGATTCATATTAATCATTTTCTGTTTGTCTCTTCAATATCACATAGGATTTTAAATTCAAGTCATGAGCTCTTAATCTCTTCCCTCATAAACTGACTTTTACATTAGTTTCCTCGAGTCCCCAAACGTGACGTTTGTCTCACCTCCGAAACAAGTCTTAATTAAGTTGGGAATTAATTTCTTTAAAAAAATATGAGCGAATTTGACATTTCATTCAATTCCGATACCATTTATTAATGACTGCAAATGCCCAAGATCCACGTGGTAATGTTTTTCCAAGGAAATATGTGGTACCTTTGTTGTTTTACTCACAAGACTTCATCTTTGTGTGGCTCAGAACTTCCACATGTTATTAATCACATATCAGACTGAGATATTAAGTTATAAAAAAAGTATAAATTAGACACATGTGCAACTCTTGGGTATCTTTATTGAGGAAACGTTTCGCCACACAGTGGCTTCATCAGTCCATACAAAGGAGAAACTTGAAGAACAGGAGGAGAATGAGGTAATCAGTCCCTCAACCTTGAGTCGATGTGTTCAGTCCATCAATCTTGAATAGAATACCGTATTCTACTCAAGATTGATGGACTGAACACATCGACTCAAGGTTGAGGGACTGATTACCTCATTCTCCTCCTGCTCTTCAAGTTTCTCCTACGTATGGACTGATGAAGCCACTGTGTGGCGAAACGTTTCCTCAATAAAGATACCCAAGAGTTGCACATGTGTCTAATTTATCAACATGTCGGTTATCTGAACCATTCATCTACAAAAAAGTATAGATTGAAAGCGTATGAATGCATGTAATTTTACATATTTAATAAGTAAGTACAGAGGATGTTTCTTACAGATGCAAAATATACATACACCTGCCGTACAGCTCTCGAGAAACCCAGCCACTGCAGGTGGCCTCCTGGACATCACGTTGGGGTCTAATTCACACCTCAAACCTCACGCTCTTCCCTGACAAGTTCTCCAAGTAAGTCCGGTAACATATTTTGGTACATTTTTCTTCTCAGAGAACTACCTAAAATATACATAAGAAGGTAAACACAATCATGTTACCAGTAATTCATCGTTGTAAGCTACAAATCGTTTTGTAAAACAAGTTGGTGTAAAAACTTTACAGTAGTTTTCTGTAGAGTTGTCTTCAATATTCAATTGTGATTCCTTGTTTTTGTGTCCAATCTCTGGAACATCCCGTCTCTGTGCACTCTGTCAGTTTCTCGCAGTAGTATTTGTATTTTGTTTTCATGTTTCCTCCAACCTTCTTATCTTCCAGTGTCGTCAGGCTATTTCTCTTAACCTTTCGTCGTAGGACATTTCCCTTAGCTCGGGAACTAATCTTGTTGCAAGCCTTTGTACTTTGTCTAATTTCCTGACGTGCTTAACCAGGTGTTGGTTCCAAACTTGTGCTACATACTTCAATATGGGCCTGACGTACACGGTGTACAGAGTCTTGAACGATTCATTACTGAGGTATCGGAACGCTATTCACAGGTTTACCAGGCACCCATATGCAGCAGCAGTTATCTGGTTGATGTGTGCCTCAGGAGATGTGCTCGATACTATACTCACCCCAAGATCCTTTTCCTTGAGTGAAGTTCGCAGTCTTTGGCCACCTAGCCTATGCGCTGTCTGCAGTCTATTTTGCCCTTCCCTGATCTTCATTACTTTGCATTTGGGAGGGTTAAATTCGAAGAGCCAGTAGCTGAATCAGGCTTGCAGCCTGTCCAGGTCTCTTTGTAGTCCTGCCTGATCCTATCCAGTTTAATTCTCCTCATTAACTTCACATTAACTGCAAAAATAGCACTGGTCTTAGGACTGATCCCTGTGGAACCCCACTCGTCACAGGCGCCCACTCTGACACCTCGTCACATACCATGACTCGTTGTTGCCTCCCTGTCAGGTATTTTCTGATCCATTGCAGTGCCTTTCCTGTTATGCATGCCTTATCCTCTAGCTTTTGGACTGATCTCTTGTGTTACCTTGTAGGTTTGTGACACAGGATTTTCCTTCCTTAAATCCGTGCTGATTGTCGTTTATAAGCTTGTTCCGTACTAATAGCTCCACCACTCTCCTAGTAATCTTTTCCATGACTTTGTGTACTATACACATCAGTGATACTGGTCTGTAGTTTAGTGCCTCGTGTCTGTCTCCTTTCTTAAAAATGAGGACTACATTTGCCGTCTTCCATACCTCTGGTATTTCCCCAATTTCAATGGATGTGTTGAAAATTGTTGTTAGTGGCATACACAGCGTCTTTGCTCCCTATCTATGGACCCACGGAGAGATGTCTGGTCCCACTGCCTTTGAAGTATTATGTTTATTTAGCAGCTTCTTCACCTCCTCTTCGGTTGTATCTCATCCATCAGTTGTTGATACCCCCCCCTGTTCTGACTTCCCGGAATCCTTTCTGTTTCCACTGTAAATATTTCCTTAAATCTCATGTTGAGTTTGTCACATACTTCTTCGTCGTTTCTGGTGAGTTCCCCAGCTTTCTTTCTCTGCCTGATTACCTGGTCCATGACTGTTGCCTTCCTCTTGATGTGGCTATACAACAGCTTCGGGTCGGACTTGACTTGTTATGTCGTTTTCGTACTGCCGCTGGGGCCTCCCTTCTAATCTGTGAATACTCATTTCTGACTCTTTGACTAATCTCTTTAGTGTCCTGGGTCCTTTGTTTTTTGTACTTTTTTCATTCTCTAGCACACTTAGTTTTTGCCTCCTTACACCTTTGGGTAAAGCAATGGGGGCTCATTCTGGTCTTCCCATTATTAAAGGTACCCTTGGGACCAAACTTCTCTGCCTCCTTCCATTTTGTCACTTATTCCATCATTTCGTTTACTGATTTTCCTACCAGTTCTCTTTCCCACTGAATCTCCTGCAGGAAGTTCATCATGTCTATGTAGTCCCCTTTTTTGTAGCTTGGCTTTCCCCATCCAACTCCTATTACCCTTTCCACTTGTAACTCTATTATGCATTCAAAGCTCAGAACCACATGATCACTAGATCCGAGGGGCCTTTCATATATGATGTCCTCGACGTATGAGCTACTAAGGGTAAATATGAGGTCCAGTCTTGCTGCTTCATCCTCACCTGTTTCTGGTAGTGTCCCTAGCATGTTGATGCACAAGGTTTTACAGTACCACATCCATCATCTTGGCTTTCCATGTTTCAGGACCCCTATGTGGCTCCAGGTTTTCCCTATCAATCTTCTTGTGGTTGAAATCACCCATAACTAGTAACTGTGCTCTACAAATGTGAGGTCTTGCCACCTCAGCCTCCTGTAGTTCTATGGTGGGCTGTACATCACTGCAATGATTACTTTATGTCTCTCAGATTTAATTGTACCTTCTATGTAGTCCCTTTCGCCCATTTCATCCATTCCTTACATTCCCTCAAATTCTCATCGGCTTTTAATGAGCTGCGCAACTCCTCCTCCCTCTCTGCTCCCTCTATCTTTCCTCATGGTTTGATATCAGACCGCGTCTGTTATCATCCCGGTGAGTTTTGTTTTTGTGAGTGCTGTGACATCTGAGGACATCTCCTTGATCATTTCATGTTACTCTTGACATTTATTTATTATTCCATCATCATTTGTATACCAAACCTCAACTTCTTTTCTAAAATTCTGGACTGGGGAGAACCTTGGGGTTGGGGGAATGGGAGACCTGGCTGGGAACTATGGGGGGTTTCTGTTGGGGTGGAGTTTGTATTTGCTCTTCCTCCTGAGTGTGGGTTCTCCTGGTCTCTGTCTTTGCCTCTCTTCCTTGCATCTTTGTAACCTCTCTTTCAGTTTCTGCCTTTCATGTGTTCTATCATGGTCGAGATACAGCCTCCAGTACTTCAATGTGTCCCTTAGTTGCGCTTTCTCCCAATGGATCCTGTATCGATAAGATTCTGCCTGAAAAATCACTTTGACTGGCCGTTTTTTTCCCTCTTGGAAACCCCCATATTCCCAGAAAATTTGTCAATTGGGTCATGCCATCCTCTCCAGTTGGTTTCCTGATACTTTCAATCGCTTTTTTCTCCCCCTGTCTTTTTGCTTCGAAAGTTCCCCCTTCACCTGGAGCCCATAAACAAAAACTGACCTCTCCCTTTCATTCTCCCACTGCATTTTCCTTTCCATCTCCTGAGTTGATTTAGTTGCCTCCATTGCCTCTTTCCTATCTGATGTCTCTGAGCTCAGTGGTCTGCCATTTTCCCTTCTCAGCTTTTCCTGAGAACTGCAGTGGTCTGTTAGGGCCTCTCCATGTGCGTGTGCAGGTGCGTGTGCATGTGTGTGTGTGTGTGTGTGTGTGTGTGTGTGTGTGTGTGTGTGTGTGTGTGTGTGTGTGTGTGTGTGTGTGTGTGTATGTGTGTGTGTGTGCATGCATGTGCATGTATGTATTCACTTAATTGTACTCACCTGATTGTGGTTGCAGGGGTCGAGACTCAGCTCCTGGCCCCGCCTCTTCACTGAACGCTACTAGGTCCTCTCTCTCCCTGCTCCCTGAGCTTTGTCATGCCTCATCTTAAACCTATGTATGGTTCCTGCCTCCACCACATCACTCGCCAGACTGTTCCACTTCCTGACCACTCTATGAAGAAATACTTCCGAACATCTCTGTGACTCATCTGAGTCTTCAACTTCCTAGAGTGACCCCTTATTTGTGTGTCCCCTCTCTGGAACATCTTGTCTCTGTCCACCTTGTCTATTCCACGCATTATTTTGTATGTCATTATCATGTCTCCCCTAACCCTCCTCTCCTCCAGTGTCGTCAGGCCGATTTTTCCTTTAACCTTTCTTCGTAGGACATTCCCTTAGCTCTAGAACTAACCTAATTTTTTAGCATGCTTGACCCGGTGAGGGTTCCAAACTGGTTCAGCATACTCCAGTATGGGCCTGACGTACCCTGTGTACAGTGTCTTGAAAGATACCTTAATTAGGAATCAGAACGCTAATCTCTAGTTTGCCAGGCGCCCATATGCTGCAGCAGATATCTGGTTGATGTATGCTTCCGGAGACGTGCTTGGTGTTATACTCACCCCAAGATCTTTTTGAGTGAGGTTTGCAGTCTTTGGCCACCTAGCCTATACTCTGTCTGCGGTCTTCTTTGCCCTTCTGCGATCTTCATGACATTGCATTTGGCGGGGTTGAATTCGGGAAGCCAGCTGCTGGACCATGTGTCCAGCCTGTCTAGGTCTCTTTGAAGTCCTGCCTTATCCTCATCTGATTTAATTGTCCTCATTAACTTCACATCATCTGTGAACAGGGACACTTCTGTGCCTATCCCTTCCATCATGTCTTACAAATATGCCAAAAATAGCACTAGTGCTAGAACCGACCCCTGTGGGACCCTGCTCACCACAGGTGCCCATTGTGACACCTCATCACGTATGTATGTGTGTGTGTGTGTGTGTGTGTGTGTGTGTGTGTGTGTGTGTGTGTGTGTGTGTGTGTGTGTGTGTGTGTGTGTGTGTGTGTGTGTGTGTCTGTGCCTGTCTGTCACGGCACTTACACGTATATAGTGGAACCTCGGTTGTTAACTGCATTACTTGTTGAACAAATCGATTTTCAAAGGAGGAATTGGAGAAAAATTTGTCCTGGTTATCGAACGTTCTCTTTACTGTCGACTCACAATGAGAACGGCTCGGGTCACGGGTCGCATGCTCACAGAATGCACACTGGACAATGAGTCGACAGCATGGATGTGAGCCAGTATAGCCACTAACTCGCGTGCTGTAAACATCTCTTGACCTTTTATGTATCTTGTTAACTTTTTTATTATTTTACGGTTCTGGTGCAATTTTGTGATCGTGAGATAAGCCGTCATGGGTCCAATGAAGGATAAAGAGATGAAAACAAAAACAAAGTTGTGAAAAGCACTATTGAATTTGAAAAAAAAGTCATTAGAAAGTTTGTAGATAGGCACCGCATGGTTGATATAGCTAAGCCTTTTGGTAAATCAAAGTCTACTGGTAGAGGATATTGTGTCCCAGAAAAAGACCTTCGGCCTTGAGGTGATTGAAGATGATGTGGAGCATAGAACTGAACTCATCACAGAAGAAATGTGTGGTATATAGAGTGAAGTGCAGGAGTTTACTGAAAAATACCATCCAGACAAAGCAATGGTCATCTGTCACTCTAACATGTACAACGACAGTGTAATGTCTCAATTTAGACAAGTGTTAAAACGGACCCTGAAACAAACCTCACTGAACAGGTTTTTAGTGAGACAAAAAACCAGTGAGCCAGGTGTTAGTGGTGTAAAGAGACAAAGAGAAACAACACCAGAAAGACAGTTAATAGAAGGTGACTCTCCTTCCAAGCAGTAACACACGTCCCTCTTCTCCTACACCTTCGTCCATTATGCCATTAACTCTCCTCCGACAGGTAAGAGGCAGTTAAATTTTTATTTACTGTACAGTAATTCAGTTAAAGGTTCTTTTAGTTTTGATTTTTATAGTTTTGTGTAGTGGTTAGTACATTTTTAATAAATTATTATAGTATCACTAGGGGTCTGGAACGGGAAAATTCTATTCACAATATTCTTTGGGAAAAACTACTTTGATTGTTGACCATTTTGGTTGTCGAATCGACACCTGGAACGAATTGAATTCGACAACCGAGGTTGCACTGTATTTGAAAGTCTTTGGACTGTGTTTTGTGATTTGAAAAGTTTTCTTATACTAATTTAGAGAAAATATCAAAACAACTTAAAAAAACTGTTATGGAACTCAAGTAATTTTAAGTATATCATTATCAACCCTAGTTGAAGTGTCATTTAATGATTTTAAAGTTTTACCAATATACATGACAATAAACCTAAAAGGAAAACTTTTACTAGACAAAATGGATCTAAGACGTTCCAATTCTAAGTGCAGAATGAACTAGAAAAATATGATTAGCATGAAAAGTATGTGTAAAACCAAATTACATATGTATTAAGTAGGAATGAAAGAAGGAAATTTGGTGCACAGTTCTGCAAAGACGGATGTACTGTAAACCTGAGTACACAAAAAATCTAGTTCTGTCGGTGTTAACATCCAAAAATGCCAAATAATTATTTATTTTAGTTTCCAAAGTAAACTCAGTACTATGATACGTAGAATTCTAGTAATCAACTGGTAAACGAATCTGATCAGAAAGCGTAAGAATTTAAAAGAAATCGTCCATATATTTACTATAAGAAAGCTTTGTAGATGAATGGTTCAGAGAACCGACATGTTGATAAATTAGACACATGTGCAACTCTTGGGTATCTTTATTGAGGAAACGTTTCGCCACACAGTAACTTCACCAGTCCATACAAAGGAGAATCTTGAAGAACAGGAGGAGAATGAGGTAATCAGTCCCTCAACCTTGAGTCGATGTGGTCAGTCCATTCAAGATTGATGGACTGACCACATCGACTCAAGGTTGAGGGACTGATTACCTCATTCTCCTCCTGTTCTTCAAGATTCTCCTTTGTATGGACTGATGAAGCCACTGTGTGGCGAAACGTTTCCTCAATAAAGATACCCAAGAGTTGCACATGTGTCTAATTTATAAGAAAGCTGTTTAAAATCTAAAGGACACTAATTTAACTATAACTTGTCATGATAACAAAAATATATTGCTGACAACAGGACCCAGAGGATATCCCATACCTACCCCAACGTCCTGGTTATATTTTTTATTAATAAACAAACACAATCAATTTTCTGCATAGCTGAGCAACTGTCTCATGTTCTAGTGTTAAAACCACAGACTTGGTTGGAGCATTTAATGACTTCTTCACACTATATATTAATAGTCTCATATAGAAGAATTTTTTTAAAAACCGACGTAATTTGGAAACTGGACATAACACTGTCTCTCTCCTTTACAAATGAAAAAGTATCTTTATAAATAAACGTATTAGTGATAATAAGAGCATGAAAAATAACCAAACACTAGCTAATATTCAGTTAAATTTGAAAATAGGTCGAAGAGATTTTTGGGAAACCATAGATAATTTTTGATTTCGACCCAGTAACAAATATAATCGAATACAACCCTTAGGTCAAGGCAGAACCAAATTTTAATTTTCTTAAATAACTGTTAAGTTTGGAAACAATTCATCCTAGATATGGATAACCATCACATAGATACCCATCAGTTACAGAACTCAGGACAACACTGGACCACTATGACAAGGTCCTGGATGCTGCTGAGGATAACAAAATGCAGATGTAGTATGCACAGACTTTGCAAAATCCTGCGACAAGTTCTGCCACTGTGTAATAGCGCACAAAATGAGTGATAAAGGAATGACAGTAAAAATTGGTAGATGCATCTATAACATCCTTACAAATAGAACACAAAGAGTAATAGTAAACAGAGTAAAGTCTGAGGCAGCTACAGTGAAAAGCTCTGTTCCACAAGGCACAGTACTCGCTCGCACCCTATTCCTCATCCTCATATCTGACATAGACAGAGCTGTAATCCATAGCTCCGTGTCTTCCTTTGCGGATGACACCCTAATTGCCATGATGGTGTCTTCCATCGATGACACCGTAAGACCCCAAGCGAACATCAACCAAATCTTCAAATGGACCACTCAAAACATTATGAAGTTCAATGAAGAGAAATTTCAACTACTCAGATGTGGAAAATTTGAGGAAATTATAACTGTATCAGGGTCTACAAAAAATTCTAACCATACAATAGAACGAAAAACTAATGTGAAAGATCTGGGAGTGATAATGTCAGAGGATCTCACCTTTAAAGTCCACAACAATGTATCTACTGCATCTGTTAGAAAAATGATAGGACAGATAATGATAACCTTCAGAACTAGGTACGCCAAGCCCATGATGATTCTCCTCAAATCGCTTGTTCTCTCCAGGCTGGAATACTGCTGTACACTAACTGCCCCCTTCAAGACGGGCGAAATTGCTGACCTGGAAAGTGTTAAAAGACCTTTCACGGAACATATAAGTACGATAAGACACCTAAATTACTGGGAACCGTTGAAGTCCCTTGATTTGTATCCCCTGGAACGCAGGAGAGGGAGATACATGATAACATACACATGGAATATCCTAGAGGGATTAGTACCAAAGATGCACACGAAAATCACTCCCTGTGGAAGCAAAAGACTCGGCAGGAGATGTAACATTTCCACGAGTACACTGAGAGACAACAAAATAAGTGTTAGGGACTCAAGACTGCTCAACTGCCCCCTACCCCAGTTTACATAAGGGGGATTACCAATAGATCCCTGGCTGTCTTCAAGAAGACACTTAAAGCCAGTACCCGACCAGCCGGGCTGTGCTTCATATGTCAGTTTACGTGCAGCCAGCAGTAACAGCCAGGCTGATCAAACCCTGATCTACCACGAGACCTGGTCTCAGACAGGGCCACGGAGGCGTTCACCCCCAAAAACCTCTCCAGGTATGGGTAAATATAGTAATGCTTAATAAGAACAATAGTGTTTTATTAACGTTGACTTATTCAGTAAAACCAAACCATTACCTTTGTTAAGGTACGAGTTATGGAGCTGCTGAAGGCGTAATAAATGTGAGTGGAACATGCCAGTGTTCCAGGGACCACAAACACATTGCATGTGCTACAAAAATATTCCATGACCCAGGGATACAATCCATGAGAATTTCGTATAGGACACAGGAAAGCAGGTTATAATACATACATGCATACATACATACATACATACATACATACATATGTACATACATATATACTGATAATGAGTCAAACATGCGCCTGACCTATTTCTACTAATGATTCTTTCCTATGTGACCACGTCTTCAACTGCTGCATCTCACTACTTCTGCCTGTCTATTAGATAGATAAGGCCTGCTGCGCAAGCAAAATGTCTCATAATAAAGTTATCTAGCCTTGCACATGTCTTACTCATCGCCATAGACAATGACAAATTTGCTAAATGAGAAAGAATCTATGACAGGTCTGAACATTACTGAGAGATAATGATAATGTGTAAACAAATACTAACAAAAAGAGAAGAATCTATTTAACAGACAACGAATTTATTTTGAACAGTCATTAGGTAGTAGGTTGGTAGACAGCAACCACCCAGGGAAGTACTACCGTCCTGCCAGATGACTGTGAAACAGAAACCTGTAACTGTTTTGCATGATGGTAGGATTGCTGGTTTCTTTTTCTGTCTCATAAACACGCTAGATAACAGGGATATCTTGCTACTCCTACTAACACTTTGGTCACACTTCACAGACGCGCACATGCATATATATATATACATACATCTAGGTTTTTCTCCTTTTTCTAAATAGTTCTTGTTCTTCTTTATTTCTTCTATTGTCCATGGGGAAGTGGAAAAGAATCTTTCCTCCATAAGCCATGCGTGTCGTATGAGGCGACTAAAATGCCGGGAGCAATGGGCTAGTAACCCCTTCTCCTGTAGACACTTACTAAAAAAGAGAAGAAGAAAAACTTTATAAAACTGGGATGCTTAAATGTGCGTGGATGTAGTGCGGATGACAAGAAACAGATGATTGCTGATGTTATGAATGAAAAGAAGTTGGATGTTATGGCCCTAAGCGAAACAAAGCTGAAGGGGGTAGGAGAGTTTCAGTGGGGGGAAATAAATGGGATTAAAGCTGGAGTATCTGAGAGAGTTAGAGCAAAGGAAGGGGTAGCAGTAATGTTAAATGATCAGTTATGGAAGGAGAAAAGAGAATATGAATGTGTAAATTCAAGAATTATGTGGATTAAAGTAAAGGTTGGATGTGAGAAGTGGGTCATAATAAGCGTGTATGCACCTGGAGAAGAGAGGAATGCAGAGGAGAGAGAGAGATTTTGGGAGATGTTAAGTGAATGTATAGGAGCCTTTGAACCAAGTGAGAGTAATTGTGGTAGGGGACCTGAATGCTAAAGTAGGAGAAACTTTTAGAGAGGGTGTGGTAGGTAAGTTTGGGGTGCCAGGTGTAAATGATAATGGGAGCCCTTTGATTGAACTTTGTATAGAAAGGGGTTTAGTTATAGGTAATACATATTTTAAGAAAAAGAGGATAAATAAGTATACAAGATATGATGTAGGGCGAAATGACAGTAGTTTGTTGGATTATGTATTGGTAGATAAAAGACTGTTGAGTAGACTTCAGGATGTACATGTTTATAGAGGGGCCACAGATATATCAGATCACTTTCTAGTTGTAGCTACACTGAGAGTAAAAGGTAGATGGGATACAAGGAGAATAGAAGCATCAGGGAAGAGAGAGGTGAAGGTATAAACTAAAAGAGGAGGCAGTTAGGGTAAGATATAAACAGCTATTGGAGGATAGATGGGCTAATGAGAGCATAGGCAATGGGGTCGAAGAGGTATGGGGTAGGTTTAAAAATGTAGTGTTAGAGTGTTCAGCAGAAGTTTGTGGTTACAGGAAAGTGGGTGCGGGAGGGAAGAGGAGCGATTGGTGGAATGATGATGTAAAGAGAGTAGTAAGGGAGAAAAAGTTAGCATATGAGAAGTTTTTACAAAGTAGAAGTGATGCAAGGAGGGAAGAGTATATGGAGAAAAAGAGAGAGGTTAAGAGAGTGGTGAAGCAATGTAAAAAGAGAGCAAATGAGAGAGTGGGTGAGATGTTATCAACAAATTTTGTTGAAAATAAGAAAAAGTTTTGGAGTGAGATTAACAAGTTAAGAAAGCCTAGAGAACAAATGGATTTGTCATTTAAAAATAGGAGAGGAGAGTTATTAAATGGAGAGTTAGAGGTATTGGGAAGATGGAGGGAATATTTTGAGGAATTGTTAAATGTTGATGAAGATAGGGAAGCTGTGATTTCGTGTATAGGGCAAGGAGGAATAACATCTTGTAGGAGTGAGGAAGAGCCAGTTGTGAGTGTGGGGAAAGTTCGTGAGGCAGTAGGTAAAATGAAAGGGGGTAAGGCAGCCGGGATTGATGGGATAAAGATAGAAATGTTAAAAGCAGGTGGGGATATAGTTTTGGAGTGGTTGGTGCAATTATTTAATAAATGTATGGAAGAGGGTAAGGTACCTAGGGATTGGCAGAGAGCATGCATAGTTCCTTTGTATAAAGGCAAAGGGGATAAAAGAGAGTGCAAAAATTATAGGGGGATAAGTCTGCTGAGTATACCTGGTAAAGTGTATGGTAGAGTTATTATTGAAAGAATTAAGAGTAAGACGGAGAATAGGATAGCAGATGAACAAGGAGGCTTTAGGAAAGGTAGGGGGTGTGTGGACCAGGTGTTTACAGTGAAACGTATAAGTGAACAGTATTTAGATAAGGCTAAAGAGGTCTTTGTGGCATTTATGGATTTGGAAAAGGCGTATGACAGGGTGGATAGGGGGGCAATGTGGCAGATGTTGCAAGTGTATGGTGTAGGAGGTAGGTTACTGAAAGCAGTGAAGAGTTTTTACGAGGATAGTGAGGCTCAAGTTAGAGTATGTAGGAAAGAGGGAAATTATTTCCCAGTAAAAGTAGGCCTTAGACAAGGATGTGTGATGTCACCGTGGTTGTTTAATATATTTATAGATGGGGTTGTAAGAGAAGTAAATGCGAGGGTCTTGACAAGAGGTGTGGAGTTAAAAGATAAAGAATCACACACAAAGTGGGAGTTGTCACAGCTGCTCTTTGCTGATGACACTGTGCTCTTGGGAGATTCTGAAGAGAAGTTGCAGAGATTGGTGGATGAATTTGGTAGGGTGTGCAAAAGAAGAAAATTAAAGGTGAATACAGGAAAGAGTAAGGTTATGAGGATAACAAAAAGATTAGGTGATGAAAGATTGAATATCAGATTGGAGGGAGAGAGTATGGAGGAGGTCAATGTATTCAGATATTTGGGAGTGGACGTGTCAGCGGATGGGTCTATGAAAGATGAGGTGAATCATAGAATTGATGAGGGAAAAAGAGTGAGTGGTGCACTTAGGAGTCTGTGGAGACAAAGAACTTTGTCCTTGGAGGCAAAGAGGGGAATGTATGAGAGTATAGTTTTACCAACGCTCTTATATGGGTGTGAAGCATGGGTGATGAATGTTGCAGCGAGGAGAAGGCTGGAGGCAGTGGAGATGTCATGTCTGAGGGCAATGTGTGGTGTGAATATAATGCAGAGAATTCGTAGTTTGGAAGTTAGGAGGAGGTGCGGGATTACCAAAACTGTTGTCCAGAGGCCTGAGGAAGGGTTGTTGAGGTGGTTCGGACATGTAGAGAGAATGGAGCGAAACAGAATGACTTCAAGAGTGTATCAGTCTGTAGTGGAAGGAAGGCGGGGTAGGGGTCGGCCTAGGAAAGGTTGGAGAGAGGGGGTAAAGGAGGTTTTGTGTGCGAGGGGCTTGGACTTCCAGCAGGTAAGCATGAGCGTGTTTGATAGGAGTGAATGGAGACAAATGGTTTTTAATACTTGACGTGCTGTTGGAGTGTGAGCAAAGTAACATTTATGAAGGGGTTCAGGGAAACCGGCAGGCCGGACTTGAGTCCTGGAGATGGGAAGTACAGTGCCTGCACTCTGAAGGAGGGGTGTTAATGTTGCAGTTTAAAAACTGTAGTGTAAAGCACCCTTCTGGCAAGACAGTGATGGAGTGAATGATGGTGAAAGTTTTTCTTTTTCGGGCCACCCTGCCTTGGTGGGAATCGGCCAGTGTGATAATAAAAAAAAAATTAATAAACTTGACATTCAACAATCGACATAAAAAACATTAGACACCAATAAAAAATATCATAAGCTACATGCGTGGTAAAGCAACGGAAATATACGAAAAGTATATCATATTTGGCAGATTTCAACACGGACCTCACCTGCTGGCAGCTTCAGATGGAAACTCACTCCATAAGATGACAGTGACAAATGATCCTGAGGCTCCGGGGGTGTCCAGGATTCGTTTTACGGGACCTATGGCACATATGATGGATTATCTTGCTGAAGCTCTCAACTTTTCGTAAGTAAAACCCAATAGTATTTATTATTTTAATTTGTGAATACTAAATTATATGTTTTGACTTGAATATTGTCTTCTTTCGCTTGATATATAAAATATTACAAATAAGAAACAAAAATATGTGTCTGAGATTTTTGTATAAAGATTTTTTGAATAATAATCTGTAAGTGGGATCTTACACATCAACATACAGACTCTGACTGTGTAAGTGGTTGTGTAACTACCTTTGTACAATTACTTTCAGACGTACGTAAGCATTAATTTTCAGTTCTTTACATTATCTGCTAACTTTCGATATATTGACGTAATTAAGCTCTCTCTTAGTAGGTTTTAAATTCATGTTTGAAGACAGCTTATATCGTGAAATAAGCCATTCCATAATTAATTTTATTTCTCAGACGATATAAAACGACAATTATCTGCCTTCTCTTATACTGGACATTAACATTTAAAAGAATTTATTGTGTATTCTTCTATATGTCGAATTGGATGGAGTATCGTAACATGACATGCAGATATCTTTCAAAGTTCTGAACTTGTCTCGAAGTTGTGGTTTCATTTTAGAACTGTTTCGTAACCTCTTGAGTTTCGTTAGAAGTGAATTGTACTGTAATGCTGTGTGGTCGATTACTAATAGTACCTAGCCTATACTCTGTCTGCGGTCTTCTTTTCCCTTCCCCGATCTTCATGACTTTGCATTTGGACTGGTTAAATTCGAATAGCCAGCTGCTGGACCACGTGTGCAACCTGCACAGGTCTCTTTGTAGTCCTGCCTGATAATCATTTGATTTAATTCTCCTCATTAAGTTCACATCATCTGCAACAGGGACACTTCTGAGTTTATCCATTCCATTATGTCATTCACATATATGGAAAACAGCACTGGTCCTAGGACTGACCCCTGTGGGACCCCGCTCGTCAGAGGCGCCCACCATGATACCTCATCACCTACCATGATTCGTTGTTGCCTCCTTGTTAGGTTTTCCCCGATCCCTTGCAGTGCCCTGTCTGTTATACGTGCCTGATCCTCTAGCTTCTGCACTAATCTCTCGTGAGGAACTATGTCGAAGGACTTCTTGTAGTCCAAAAAATGCAGCCAACCCACCTCTCTCTCACTCTCGTTTCTTACTTCTATTACCTTGTCATAAAACTCCAGAAGGCTTGTGACACAGCATTTGCCTTTCATGAATCTGTGCTGGTTGTCGTTGATAAACTTGTTCCATTCCAGGTGCTCTACCACTCTCCTCCTGATAATCTTCTCCATGACTTTGCATACTATACACGACAGTGACACAGGTCTATAGTTTAGTGCCTCCATTCCTAAAAATGGGGACCACATTTGCTGTCTTCCATACCTCAGATCGTTGCCCAGTTTCAGGGGATGTGTTAAAAATTGTGGTTAGTGGCACACAGAGCATCTCTGCTCCCTCTCTAAGGACCCAGGGAGAGATAACCGGTCCCACCGCCTTTGAGGTATCAAGGTCACTTAGCAGCTTCTTCACCTCTTCCTCAGTTGTCTGTATTTCATCCAATACTTGTCGGTATGTTCCTTGTTGGTGTCCCCTTCTGTTCTGTCTTCCCAGAGTCCTTCCTGTCTCCACTGCAAATATTTCCATAACTCACGTGTTGAGCTCCTCACACACCTCTTGATAGTTTCTTGTGAGCTTCCCACCATCTTTCCTCAGCCTGATTACGTGGTCTTTGACTTTTGTCTTCCTCCTAATGTGGCTATACAGTAGTTTCGGGTCGAACTTGACTTTCGATGCTATGTTGTATTGTCAATGGGCCTACCTCCTTATCTATGCATACTCGTTTCTGGCTCTTCGACTAATCTCCTTATTTTCCTGGGTCCTTTGCCTTCTGTACTTTTTCCATTCTCTAGTGCACTTAGTTTTTGCCCCCCTACACCTTCGGGTAAACCAAGGGCTCATTACTGCCTTTCCATTATTTCTGTTACCCTTGGGAACAAACCTTTCCTCTGCCTCCTTGCATTTTGTTGTTACCTATTCCATCATTTCGTTTACTGACTTTCCTGCCAATTCTCTTTCCCACTGAACCTCCTGCAGGAAGTTCCTCATACCTGTGTAGTCCCCCCTTTTATAGTTTGGCCTTCTCCATTCAACTCCTGTTACCCTCTCCAATTGTAACTCCTATGAATTCAAGTCTCAAAAGCATGTGATCACTAGCTCCAATGGGCTTCTCATAAGTGATGTCCTCAATGTCCGAGCTACTCAGGGTAAACAGGAGGTCTAGTCTTGCTGGTTCATCCTCCCGTCTCTCTCTGGTAGCGTCCCTAACATGTTGGTCATGAGGTTTTCCAGTACCACATCCACCATCTTGGCTCTCCATGTTTTGGGACCCCCATGTGGCTTCAGGTTTTCCCAATCAATCTCCTTGTGGATGAAATCGCCCATAACCAGTAACTTTGCTCTGCTCGAGTGAGCTCTTCTTGCCACCTCAGCCAGTGTGTCCACCATCGCCCTGTTACTCTCTTCATATTCCTCTCTTGGCCTCCTGCAATTCTGTGATGGGTTATACATCACTGCAATGACTACCTTATGGTCCCCAGACTGTGTGTGTGTATGTGTGTGTGTGTGTGTGTGTGTGTGTGTGTGTGTGTGTGTGTGTGTGTGTGTGTGTGTGTGTGTGTGTGTGTGTGTGATAATTTAACAACATATTTGTATCGCACCAGGTACACCATCGTTCGGCCTCCTGATGGGTTCTGGGGCGCAAACTTTGGCAATGGGTCTTGGTCTGGCATGGTGGGCATGGTGATGAGGGAGGTAAGTGCAGGATAAGAACAAACTCCAGTAAACATTTTTACCTGTTAATGAGCACATGTAGCGCGTTCATGACTACGTTATATAGAATCGACTGTGGGATCTTGGTTAGCTGGTTAATTGGGTTTGAACTTTATCGACTGAAGATGGTTATTAATGATGCTGGGCTTAAAGCAAACTGCAAGTGTATGCTTACTGAGATTTACATCCTTCCTCGTGTAAATTCCCTCATGTACATAGTACACACATATCAAGAAAGATATTCAAGAGAATATATAAATAGTTAAGTTATTTTTAATGGGGCTCAAGGCTGTCGACTTCACAATGTCACCTCTACACTACCAGTCAGGTATACATTCATCCTTGAAGGGGTTAAAGTAAACTTTAATAGTATTTATTCTTCAGTGAGAGATATACACCTCTCGGTGTACACATCTTTTGAAGGATACTCTCACAGGACACCCTCGGAGGATACGCTCAGAGGACTCATTGTAAAAGAATGGATTTCGTTACATTACTGGTGAGAGAACACAGTTCCTCTTGTATTATTTGATGCAAGTGAAGAGATTTAACACTGCTAACTAACGGACTCAAGTTTTTTTTTTAATTTTACCATTTTAATATTCAAACCAAGAATTTCAAATAATTTTATTTTTTTTTTCTTGCAAAATTAGATGAAACTTTATTTAAATTCAAATAAGCGAACAAAGAAATATGAAATAGAGGGATGAACTTGATTTAACGACCCTGCGACCACAAATAGGTGAGTACACGCACACACAAACACAACAAAAGCCCGAACTTATCCAAAGTTTTTATTAAGCTTCTTCTGGAGGAAAACAGGAGTCAGGAACTAGGTAATCAGACTGAAGAAGGAAGATGAGGAGCTCATAAGGAGCTTACTGCGATGGTTAAAGGAATACCTGAAAGGAGAGAAGCGACGAATGATGGTCCGTGAAGAGGTGTGGGAATGGAAGCATATGATGAGTGGGGTTCCATAAGCATCAGTCCTACAGCCAATGCTGTATTTTGAATACCTGATTGGCATAAGGGAAGGGAAAGAATCAGAAGCATTCCTGTTTGCAGACGACATGAAAGTAATGAGGAGAATACAAGCGGTCGAGGATCAGGAAAGACTAAAAGGGATCTGGTCTGACAAATGGCTCCTGGAGTTTAATCCCATCAAGTGCAAAGTTATGAAATTTGGTGAAGGATAAAAAAATACTGCTGAGGGAGTATAGGCTAGCAGGACAAAGGCTGCAGACCTCACTCAAGGACGAGGAGAGCTTGAGAGAAGTTATTGTGATGACTTGAGGACAGGAGGCCTAGGACAGGAGGCCTAGGACAGGAGGCCTAGGACAGGAGATCTAGGAAAGGAGGCTTAGGGCGGATACGAAAAAAGACGAAGAATATGCTGAAATAAACTGACAAGGCAATCAAGGACAGAACGTTTTAGAAATGGGAAATAGGAACTTGAAGTTGAAAACTCGTGTCAGTCATATATATGTTAGGAAGCATTTCTTCAGCATTAGAATTGTCAGGAAGTGACAATTAGTTTCAATTAGTTTCAAGAAGCACGACGAGCCTCTAGAAACTGAGAAATTATACCTGGCAGCGACCAGCAATAAGGTGGGGCCAGCTCTGACTTGACCCCAATAACCACATGTAGACGAGAGTATAACAATGGTATATTATTCCAACAGGTGTCAGTGATGTATAATTGTTTTGTATTATAAATAACAAAAAAAGTAGTCACAATACCGTGACTGGAACGATACACAAATAACTCGCACATAGAAGATAGAAGCTTACGACGACGTTTCGGTCCGACTTGGACAATTTCCAAAGTCACATTGACTTTGTAAATGCCGCCGAGTCGGACCGAAACGTCGTCGTAAGCTCCTCTCTTCCATGTGCAGGTTCTTTGTGTAGTGTTGTGTATTATGTCTAGTGTAACAGCTCGATAGCCGCTTGTAACTTCTGATGCCACCTGGGCTAGCATCCAAGCTGCCAGTCGACATCCAGGCTTGGTCGAGACAGGACATGTACAAAAATTTCTTATATTATGCAGGACAATGCACTGTAATATATATATATATATATATATATATATATATATATATATATATATATATATATATATATATATATATATATATATATATATATATATATGCAATAAGATCACAGTAAACAGGTGATTTTAAAATATGCAAAACAACCACTGTGAAAGAGTAGTGAAATTCCAAGCGCTTTAGTGACTACTCACATTGTCAAGGAACTATGAAAGTAATACATCAAAGGAAGGCAATTAAAGGGTTTAGACTACACCTCACAGTCAACTCCCACAACAAAGAAACAACTGACGCACGACAATACCGGACTCATAAGAAAAGAGGAACACTGCAGTAGGTACGCTGGTCCAACTAGACAGGTCTTCACGACAACCTACTAACAAAATATTCTACCCAAGAAATAAGGTTTATTATTTGTCCAATGTATTATTAAACTCTTCCAGAGTTCATAGATAAAGAAATATCCAAAATTTATGAAATAGCCAATGATCTGAAATACCGAGAAATGTAATTGATA
Source organism: Cherax quadricarinatus (assembly GCF_038502225.1). Classification (NCBI taxonomy): domain Eukaryota; kingdom Metazoa; phylum Arthropoda; class Malacostraca; order Decapoda; family Parastacidae; genus Cherax; species Cherax quadricarinatus. The sequence continues at coordinate 55,085,885 of NC_091300.1, read as the reverse complement.
AATCATTTAAAATCAGTGGTGACGTGTACTTAGTTCAGTGGTGACGTGTACTTAGCTCAGTGGTGACGTGTACTTAGCTCAGTGGTGACGTGTACTTAGCAGTGGTGACGTGTACTTAGCTCAGTGGTGACGTGTACTTAGCTCAGTGGTGACGTGTACTTAGCTCAGTGGTGACGTGTACTTAGCTCAGTGGTGACGTGTACTTAGCTCAGTGGTGACGTGTACTTAGCAGTGGTGACGTGTACTTAGTTCAGTGGTGACGTGTACTTAGCTCAGTGGTGACGTGTACTTAGCTCTGTGAAGACCTGTTTGTGTGCTCTCTGTGAATCTGAACCAGGATGCCCTCTCTTGAGCAGCTTTACCAGCAGTTGAGAGAAGAACTCAGAGTTGCTAAACTGGAGATACGGCGATTAACGGAGGAGAACAAGAGGATTCGTAGTAATCCACCTGTTGTGAGTCCCCAGGTTAAGAGGGGAGCTTGGTCAGTGGCCGGGCAACATGGAACCAAGCTGAAGATTAAGAAAACGGTTGGAGAGGCAGAAACAACGAGAAACCAGAAGACTGCCGTGGAAACCTTCAACTCATTCTCGGTGCTACCTGACGAATGTGAGTGTTCTACTGGGAATGTCACAACGAGCACCAAGGAAGCATTGGCAGACGTGAGTGAGACATCCCTAGAAACCCCAACGAAGACCATCGAGAACATCTTGATGAATTCTACAAGTGGTGTAATGCTACCTGGCGAATGTGAGTCGACTACTCGGAGCATCACTACAGACGACGCCAAGGAAGGTAAAAACATTGTTGTTGTTGGGGATAGCCAGATCAGGTACATGGATAGGGCATTCTGTTTGAAGGATAGGAGTAGGAGGCAGAGAGTATGTTTTCCTGGGGCTGGGATGAAGGATATTGTTAGCCGTCTGGATGACATCATGAGAGGTAATGGGAGCAATCCTATTATCTGTCTCAGTGCTGGAGGCAACGATGTTGGCAGACGTAGGAGTGAGGACCTGATTAGCAGGTATAGGTCAGCAATAGAGATAATTAGGAAGAAGGGTGGGAAACCTGTCATATGTGGCATTTTGCCAAGGAGAGGAGTTGGAAATGAATGGTTGTCCAGAGCAATTGGCGTCAATTGCTGGCTGGACAAATACTGTAAGGAAAATGCGGTAACATTCATTGACAACTGGGACCTCTTCTATGGCAGAAATGACATGTATGCCAGGGATGGGGTTCACTTGTCTAGGTGTGGGGTGGGAGCACTGGCCAACGCAGTGGAGGGAGCTGTTAGGTCTTTAAACTAGGAATAGTTAGTGGTATGGGTTTTGGCGGGAAAACTGTGAAGTCGCAGGGTAGTAACATGAGTACTAGGAGAACTAATAATAGGCAAAATGAAGAGGATATTGGAAAGCCAGTGGCACAAATTGACAATGACAGTAATAGGTTTAGTGGAATAACAGAAAGGAGCAGGAAGGGTAAAGAGATAGGAGGGTCATTAAATATTTATTACACAAATAGTCGCAGTGCTAGAAATAAGATGGACGAGTTGAGACTAGTTGCTAGTGCAGGTAACATAGATGTATTTGCCATTACTGAGACCTGGTTTAATTCAAAAAGTCGGGACATGCCTGCAGAATGTCACATTCAGGGTTTTAAATTGTTCCAAGTAGATAGAAGTATCGGGAAGGGGGGTGGGGTGGCATTGTATGTCCGAGATCGCTTGAACTGTTGCATAAAAACGGGTATTAAGTCTGAAGTAACACATACAGAGTCTGTTTGGATAGAATTTTCAGAGGGACATGAAAAATTAATTTTAGGTGTGATATACCGTCCCCCAAATTTAGATAGGGACCAGGGGAGACTACTATGGGAGGAAATTGTTAGGGCCACAAGGCACGATAATGTAGTAATTCTAGGAGACTTTAACTTTAGTCATATTGATTGGAATTTCTTGACTGGGAATTTAGAATCATACGATTTCTTAGAAGTAGTTCAGGATTGTTTTTTGAAGCAGTTTGTGACAGAACCTACAAGGGGTAATAACCTGCTTGACTTAGTTCTGGCAAACAATGAATCCCTTGTTAATAATTTAGAAGTTTCAGAGGAACTGGGTGCTAGCGACCACAAATCAATTACATGTAGAATTGAATGGAAGTATGATAGTAGGGATAACTCAGTAACAGTCCCAGATTTTCGCTTAGCAGATTACGATGGGCTTAGAGAACACTTATCATCTGTTGACTGGGGTAACGAAGAGAGCTACCAATATGACAGTTTTCTGAACACAATACATGCTGCTCAAAGAACTTTTATCCCTTATAAGGAAATTAGATCAAATAGAAATGACCCAAAATGGATGAATAATAGGCTGAAATATCTACTAGGGCATAAGAAAGGAATTTATAGGCGTATCAAAAGAGGCGAGGGTCATCTTATGAATCAGTATATTGACATTAAGAGGGACATTAAAAAGGGGATAAGAAAAGCTAAAAGGGACTATGAAATTAAAGTTGCTAGGGATTCTAAAACTAACCCAAAAAGTTTTTTCCAGGTCTATAGAACAAAAGTCAGAGATAAGATAGGTCCCCTTAAAAATAACTATGGGCATCTTACTGACAAAGAGAATGAAATGTGCTCGATTTTAAATAATTATTTTCTCTCGGTTTTTACACAGGAAGACACTAATAATATTCCGGTAATTAATTTTTATAGTGGATCAGAAGAAGATAAATTATATAACATCACAGTCATGTGATGAATGGTTTTGAAAACCGACAAGTTGAAGAATTGAGACACTTATGCAACACATGGGAATCTTTATTGAAGAAACGTTTCGCCACACAGTGGCTTCATCAGTCCAATACAAAGTAGAAATGGGTAAGGAGAGTAGAAGTATGAGGTAATCAGTCCCTCAACCTGGATTCGATGTGTTCAGTCCATCACTCTTGTAGTAAGAGTGATGGACTGAACACATCGAATCCAGGTTGAGGGACTGATTACCTCATACTTCTACTCTCCTTACCCATTTCTACTTTGTATTGGACTGATGAAGCCACTGTGTGGCGAAACGTTTCTTCAATTAAGATTCCCATGTGTTGCATAAGTGTCTCAATTCTTCAACATCACAGTCACTAGTGAAATGGTTTTGAAGCAGATAGACAGACTGAAGCAAAATAAGTCACCGGGTCCTGATGAGGTTTTTTCAAGGGTTCTAAAGGAATGCAAAATGGAAGTCTGTGAACCATTAACTAATATTTTTAATTTATCTCTTCAAACAGGTGCAGTGTCTGATATGTGGAAGATGGCTAATGTAATTCCTATTTATAAAACAGGGGACAAGTCGTTACCGTCAAATTACCGCCCAATAAGCCTGACCTCAATTGTAGGCAAATTACTAGAGTCAATTATAGCTGAGATTATAAGAAGCCATCTCGATAAGCATAGCTTGATTAATGATACTCAGCATGGATTCACAAGAGGCCGGTCTTGTCTAACTAATTTATTAACTTTCTTCAGTAAAGCTTTTGAGGCTGTTGACCACGATAAAGAATTTGATATTATTTACTTAGATTTTAGTAAGGCATTTGATAGAGTTCCGCACCAAAGACTGTTGAAGAAAGTAGCAGCTCATGGCATTGGGGGAAGGGTGCTCTCGTGGATCGAATCATGGCTCACAGACAGGAAGCAAAGAGTGTCCATAAATGGGGTTAAATCCGAGTGGGGATCAGTAACAAGTGGCGTTCCACAGGGATCAGTCTTGGGCCCGTTGTTGTTTATAATATATATCAATGATCTTGATGAAGGAATTACTAGTGATATGAGCAAATTCGCCGATGACACGAAGATAGGTAGGATAATTGATTCAAACGTAGATGTTAGGGAACTTAGGAGGATTTAGACAAACTCTACTCTTGGTCAGAAAAGTGGCAGATGCAGTTCAATGTAGATAAATGCAAGGTTCTGAAGCTCGGGAGTGTCCATAACCCTAGCACTTATAAGTTAAATAATGTAGAACTTAACCATACAGATTGCGAAAAGGACTTGGGGGTTATGGTAAGCAGCAACCTTAAACCAAGACAGCAATGCCTAAGCGTACGTAATAAGGCAAATAGATTACTGGGATTTATATCAAGAAGTGTAAGCAACAGAAGTCCAGAGGTCATACTGCAGCTTTATACATCATTAGTAAGGCCTCACCTAGATTATGCAGCTCAATTCTGGTCTCCATATTACAGAATGGACATAAATTCGTTAGAAAACATTCAGCGTAGGATGACTAAATTAATACATAGCATTAGAAATCTTCCTTTTGAAGAAAGATTGAAGACTCTTAAGTTACATTCACTTGTTAGACGAAGAATGAGGGGAGACCTGATCGAAGTGTATAAGTGGAAGATAGGTATTAATAAAGGGGATATTAACAAGGTCTTGAGGATATCTCTCTAAGAGAGAACCCGCAGTAATGGATTTAAATTAGATAAGTTTAGATTTAGAAAGGACATAGGAAAGTATTGGTTTGGAAATAGGGTAGTAGATGAGTGGAACAGTCTACCTAGTTGGGTTATTGAGGCTAGGACTTTGGGTAGTTTCAAATTTAGGTTGGATAAATACATGAGTGGGATGGGTTGGATTTGAGTGGGACTTGCACATCAGAGCTTATTTCTTGGGTAGCATTGAAAATTGGGTAGGTCAAATGTTTGTTAGTGGGATGAATTGTAAAGGACCTGCCTAGTATGGGCCAACAGGCCTGCTGCAGTGTTCCTCCTTTCTTATGTTCTTATGTTCTAGAAATACTTTTTACAACCCAAAAAGGGACAACCAACCTTATTCAACTAAAAATATGTTGGTTCTCCCTTACCATGAAAACTTGGTTGATATGCCTTCTCTTCTTAAGACTTTTAATATTAAAGTTGTATTTAAAAATCTTGATACAGTAAAAAAAACTTTTGATAAAGAATTCCCCCCAAAATGCTGACGGATGTGTCTAAAAGATTCCTTGTAAAATTTGCGATAAAGTTTATTACGGTCAAACTGGTAAGTCTCGAGCTTAGATTAAAACAACATAAATATAGCATTAAAACTGGACAAGATTCCAATGCTCTATTTATTCATGTGAGAGATTTTAACTATCCAACTGATTTTCAAAAAGTTTAGAAAGTTGTATCAAGCAAGTCCATGGTCGACAGAAATATAAATGAATCTTGTTTCATAAAAAGCAGTTCTGAAAATAATATGAATATTTCCTTTGGTTTATATAAATTAGACTAATTTATAATTAATAAAATTTGGGAAGAGTTTAATAATACATTGAGCACGCGACGGGCTGGAGTTTTGAGACTCTATGACCGCGGGTTCAATCCCGGCGGGGGTATGGTTTGTTTGCAATCGTGTCATTACGATTTCTTAAGTCATGTTGACGGCAGTGAAGGGACTTGAGCTAGAGTTCGTCACGGCCACGCTAGCTGGAGATTCATCTGTAAAAACTTGCATTTGTGGTCACAGAGGTGCCTGTGCTAACCTTCCTATGGTGTAGAAATATACCTAGTTGGATGAATCTTATTGTGGCTAGCTGGTCTAGTGGCTACCGCGACGGGCTGGAGTTTTGAGACTCTATGACCGCGGGTTCAATCCCGGCCAGGGGTATGGGTTTTTTTCTACTGCAGTGTTTCTCTTTTCTTATGAGTCCGGTATTGTCGCGCGTCAGGTGTTTCTTTGTTGTGGGAGTTGACTGTGAGGTGTGGTCTAAGCCCTTTAATTGCCTTCCTTTGATGTATTACTTTCATAGTTCCTTGACAATATATATATATATAGATATATATATATATATATATATATATATATATATATATATATATCTATATATATATATATATATTACAAAACAACCATGGGCGGAGTACAATGATAGCTCTAGGCCTTTCGTGTTGCAATCAACACATCATCAGAACCTTACAAAACTGCATAAAAGAGGAGGATGTCCAAGCAAGTACATTCCCAAAGGACGTCTTCACTGCTGACCACTTCATCATGAGGAGCCAGTCTATCAGCATCCTGTCGGCCAACATTAGAGGTTTCATTACTAAGGTTGGAGAGCTCACACATAGTTTTGTGAACACTCGACGTCCCGACATGATAGCTGTTGTTGAAACATTTTTGGATGACAGGACTCCAGAAAATTTTGCAAGAATTGCTGGCTACACCTCATGGATGAGAAGAGACAGGCAAGGGCAAGGAGGAGGTGTTGCTGTGTGCTTCTCTAAAAGTGTTCATGCCCAGCACATTGATGTTGCCACCCCTACACATCTTGAAATGATGTTCTTCAAGCTCTGTATAAACACTAGTACCTCTGTACTAGCATGTGCAATGTACAGACCTCAGTGGCAACATGCAGACCCTATCAACTTCCTAATGGAAAATATTGACTCCCTTCTGCTACAACACAATTGTCAACATATTATAATTGTTGGTGACCTCAACCAGCACCTTATACAGAGGGACTTTGATGACCTTCTTGCATTGTTTGACATGAAAAACTTTGTTGATTTCCCTACTCATATCTCTGGCTCCTCCCTTGAAACAGTAGTGAGTGATCTGGCAGAAGGCATAGTCACTTGTCAACCCCTCGGCTACGTTGGATCGTCTGACCACAAGGCTGTTTTTACCACACTTAAGATCCCAACAGAACGAGGTGAGGAGTCCACACGCACAACCTGGCTATGGGAAAGAGGTAATTGGCCAACCCTTTGCTCTGAGCTCGCCACCACCGACTGGAATGCTCTTCTCCAAGGGGATGTTGACAACCAAGTGAAAGCCTTCACTGGACACATCCTTAATCTACAGCAAGAACACATTCCTCACCGGCAATATGTGACGAAGCCTACAGATCAGCCTTGGTTTGGCTTTCGTTGTAGAGAGGCTGCTACTGCTAAGTACAAAGCATGGCGAAGGTATAAGAGACATCCTACCACCTATAACAGGAACTTGCACATGCAAGCCTGTAGGCATATGGGTGATGTTCAGAAGTGGGCCATTGCTAAATGGGAGGTGGACACTAAAAGAAAGTTAGCATCAGGTAGGGTAGGCTCCAAAACCTGGTGGTCCCTGGTCAAGGACAGACAAGGTTATCTGCCTGATGAACTTATTCCACCTCTAAATCGACAGGATGGGACCACCTCTACTAGTAGTCAAGAGAAGGCGGACCTCTTTGCTGAACACTTTGCTACCAAAATGCAAGTTCCTGATCCAGCAAGGGACCCTCCTTGGCTAGCTGCAAGAACTGTGTCAAAACTGTCAGTGGTGACAATAAGGCAGGAGGAGGTGCATTTCCTTCTTAAATCGCTTGACCAAGAAAAGGCTGTGGGCCCAGACAAGTTGAGCCCAAGATTGTTGAGAAGATGTGCAGACCAGCTAGCAGCACCTCTAACTCGCATCTTTCAGCACTGCCTAGTACAGTGTAAATGGCCCTCTCTATGGAAAGAGGCAAATGTAGTCCCTGTTCACAAAAAGAAGAGCAGAGCAGAAATCAGCAACTACAGACCAGTGTCACTCCTGTCAATCACTGGTAAGATCCTTGAGACAATAATCTCAAGACAAATGCCAGTTTTTTGACTATCACTCACTACTTTGTGACCGTCAATATGGCTTCAGGAAAGGTTACTCTGCTGCTGATCTACTGTTAAACCTCTCCACTAAGTGGCACCAGTCACTGGATGAATCCAAAGTCAGCTGTGTGGTAGCACTGGACATTGCTGGCGCTTTCGACCGGGTGTGGCACCAGGGCCTCTTAGCAAATCTTCAAGCACTGGGAATTGCAGGCTCTACGCTATGTCTCCTCAGTGATTACCTTCATGGTAGATCTCTAAGTGTAGTTCTCAATGGAACGGAATCAGCAAGGCATCCTATTGGGGCAAGTGTTCCACAAGGAAGCGTGCTGGGTCCATTGTTATGGAATGTCTACTTCAACGACCTTCTTCATCTCATCCCAGAATCACATGCATATGCAGACGACTGTACAGACATTCACTTACCCAAGAGAAGAAATGCCAGCTGCTCTAAGCTACATCAATCACCAGCTGAGAGCTATATCAGCTTGGGGAAATAGATGGCAAGTAACATTTGCACCTGAGAAAATGCAAATGATGATCGTCTCTAGGCACCATGATGGTAATGCTGGTGCAGTAGTAAGGATGAATGGGAATATGTTGGCACCTGGAGAAGAAGTTGATATCCTTGGGGTGAAATTTGACTCCAAACTAACCATGAAGAACCATGTTGTAAATCTAGCAAACAAGGCAGCCAGGAAGCTTACAGCACTTCGCCGTATCTCGCATCTGCTTGGCAGTAGGGGTTGCAAGATTCTGTACGAGGCACAAGTACGCTCACACCTTGAGTATGCTCCACTTTCTTGGTTTGCCTGCCCCCCCTCTCATCTGCGACTGCTTGACAGAGTAGAGAACAGAGCAAGACGTCTCATCTCTTGCCTGGACCCATCCTGGATAGATCTGCCATTTCAGCAGAGCCTTCAACATAGGAGGGATGTGGGTGGCCTTACTGTTATGTACAAGGCCAATATTGTCAAAATACCACACTTGGATCCACTTCGAGGACAGCGTGAAACAAGCTTTTATGCCACAAGACGGGCAGAAAGCAGCAACTTCACTCCGGCTGTACCCTTCTCCAGAACATCACTCCATCTGAGATCATACATACCCAGGATGACTCGAGTATGGAACACATTCGTACAGCATAATGATGTCAACGAGATAAAGTCAGTTGATCAAATGAAAATGCTGGCCCACAGATGGCTCCAACTTCATCCTGTTTCCTACTTGTATGTCTCATAACAATAAAAATGCTTTCAAATGAGCTGATGTAGGTAACAGCTCTTAGCTTGCCAATAAAGTTAGGAATCCTTAACCTGTAAATAGCTGTCAATAAAACTAGGGATCCTTAACCTTGTCAAACCCTTTGTAAAAAAAAAAAAAAAAGAGAGAGAGAGAGAGAGAGAGAGAGAGAGAGAGAAGGTACAGGAAGTGACCCCAGGAAACACCAGCGCTCACAGCCAGAAGGATGAATATTATAGCATTAGAAAAATCCCACAAGCATTGAAATTAACGTGGCAATAATAAAAAATTTGGACATATTCTGATGTGATATCAGTAACTTTACATATATAAATATATCGTCAGTGATATAGAAGACACTGGCAATTATGGGATAGCCATCCACGGGACAGCGTCTTCATTGAAAGGGACGCAAAAACGATTATATATAAAGAGGAGACTTCTAAAAGTAATGTAAAGGAAACGGGGTTCATTATAATAAACTCATTTAAAGAGGGAAGCATCGGTAATAACAAGGAAGACGGCCACAGTTATTCAACTCGCATAATTCTGAGGCAAACTCTGGCTCAACCTTCGGAAGTTGCAGGAAAAATTAGGCCCTAATTCCTCAGTGTTTCGCTACATTTAAGACAGTCTACTATTGCCTCAACTAAAAATGCATCTAATTTGAACAACCAATCACTGATATTGTATACTGAATGCCTATCATGCTTAATAATTGCCGATTTTACAATAGTATTCCTTTCAAGCCAAGAGGAACAAGGAAAGATGACTCTTGCTTCCCGCCAATTTGCCGGGTTATTACAAGCTCTAATAGATTGAAAATAGCGTTCGACTTGTGTGCTATAATGATGCTGGGAAATTCTCACCTCTAATGGTTTTCCTATTTCTCCCAAATAGGAGAGACTGCAACCGTTGCAACCAACTTTGTAGACATCACCAGCACGTTTTTGGGGTCAATTCCTTATCAGAATGCTTCTAGCAGTCCATGAATTTTTAAACAATACTTGTATATTAAATCTTCTAAGAGAATCATTCAGCAGGATAGATAAATTCTCGTTGTATGGGAGGACAAGCACATTCGTGGTATGAGGTGTTATGCTTGGTTCTGTTCTGTAATAAGTTTTCTTAGCTGCCAGTAAGGCAGATTTCACAAACACCTTCGGATACCTCAGTTTAATGTCAATGTCAAATATTTTCCTAATTTCTTCATCTAGGAACTCTGGACTGCACACTCTATTGGATCTCAGAAACATAGTAAGAAATACACTCCTTTTGACTTTAGTCTCATAGTTGGAATAATAGTGAATGTATGAGCGCACATTGGTGATCTTCCTATATACCGCAAACTTAAACTTTATATCAACAAGGTGTATCACTCACCCACCAGTTCACACACCCACCAGTTCACACACCCACCAGCTCACACACCCACTAACTCACACACCCACCAGTTCACGCACCCACCAGTTCACGCACCCACCAGCTCACACTGCCAACCAGTTCACACACCCACCAGTTCACGCACCCGCAAGCTCACACACCCACTAGCTCACACAGTCACCAGTTCACACACCCACCAGTTCACGCACCCACCAGTTCACACACCCACCAGTTCACACACACCCACCAGTTCACACACCCACCAGTTCACACACCCACCAGTTCACACACCCACCAGTTCACACACCCACCAGTTCACACACACCCATCAGTTCACACACCCACCAGTTCACACACCCACCAGTTCATGCACCCACCAGTTCACACTCCCACCAGTTCACGCACCCACCAGTTCACACACCCACCAGTTCACACACCCACCAGTTCACACACCCACCAGTTCACACACCCACCAGTTCACACACCCACCAGTTCACACACCCACCAGTTCACGCACCCACCAGTTCACACACCCACCAGTTCACACACCCACCAGTTCACACACCCACCAGTTCACACACCCACAAGTTCACACACCCACTAACTCACACACCCACCAGTTCACACACCCACCAGTTCACACACCCACCAGTTCACACACCCACTAACTCACACACCCACCAGTTCACACACCCACCAGTTCACACACCCACCAGTTCACACACCCACCAGTTCACACACCCACCAGCTCACACACCCACCAGTTCACACACCCACCAGATCACACACCCACCAGTTCACACACCCACCAGTTCACACACCCACCAGTTCACACACACCCATCAGTTCACACACCCACCAGTTCACACACCCACCAGTTCATGCACCCACCAGTTCACACTCCCACCAGTTCACGCACCCACCAGTTCACACACCCACCAGTTCACACACCCACCAGTTCACACACCCACCAGTTCACACACCCACCAGTTCACACACCCACCAGTTCACGCACCCACCAGTTCACACACCCACCAGTTCACACACCCACCAGTTCACACACCCACCAGTTCACACACCCACAAGTTCACACACCCACTAACTCACACACCCACCAGTTCACACACCCACCAGTTCACACACCCACCAGTTCACACACCCACTAACTCACACACCCACCAGTTCACACACCCACCAGTTCACACACCCACCAGTTCACACACCCACCAGTTCACACACCCACCAGCTCACACACCCACCAGTTCACACACCCACCAGATCACACACCCACCAGTTCACACACCCACCAGTTCACACACTCACCAGTTCACACACCCACTAACTCACAACCCACCAGTTCACACACCCACCAACTCACACACCCACCAGTTCACACACCCACCAGCTCACACACCCACCAGCTCACACACCCTCCAGCTCGCACACCCACCAGCTCACGCACCCACTAGTTCATGCACCCACCAGCTCACACACCCACTAACTCACACACCCACCAGTTCACGCACCCACCAGTTCACGCACCCACCAGCTCACACTGCCAACCAGTTCACACACCCACCAGTTCACGCACCCGCCAGCTCACACACCCACTAGCTCACACAGTCACCAGTTCACACACCCACCAGTTCACGCACCCACCAGTTCACACACCCACCAGTTCACACACCCACCAGTTCACACACCCACCAGTTCACACACCCACCAGTTCACACACCCACCAGTTCACACACACCCATCAGTTCACACACCCACCAGTTCACACACCCACCAGTTCACGCACCCACCAGTTCACACTCCCACCAGTTCACGCACCCACCAGTTCACACACCCACCAGTTCACACACCCACCAGTTCACACACCCACCAGTTCACGCACCCACCAATTCACACACCCACCAGTTCACACACCCACCAGTTCACACACCCACCAGTTCACACACCCACCAGTTCACACACTCACTAACTCACACACCCACCAGTTCACACACCCACCAGTTCACACACCCACCAGTTCACACACCCACCAGTTCACACACCCACCAGTTCACACACCCACCAGTTCACACACCCACCAGTTCACACACCCACCAGTTCACACACGCACTAACTCACACACCCACCAGTTCACACACCCACTAACTCACACACCCACCAGTTCACACACCCACCAGTTCACACACCCACCAGTTCACACACCCACCAGTTCACACACCCACCAGTTCACACACCCACCAGTTCACACACCCACTAACTCACACACCCACCAGTTCACACACCCACCAGTTCACACACCCACCAGTTCACACACCCACCAGTTCACACACCCACCAGTTCACACACCCACTAACTCACACACCCACCAGTTCACACACCCACCAGTTCACACACACGCCAGTTCACACACCCACCAGCTCACACACCCACCAGCTCACACACCCACCAGCTCACACACCCACCAGCTCACACACCCACCAGCTCACACACCCACCAGCTCACACACCCACCAGTTCACACACCCACCAGCTCACACACCCACCAACTCACACACCCACCAGTTCACACACCCACCAGTTCACACACCCACCAGTTCACACACCCACCATTTCACACACCCACCAGTTCACACACCCACCAGTTCACACACCCACCAGTTCACACACCCACCAGTTCACACACCCACCAGTTCACACACCCACCAGTTCACACACCCACTAACTCACACACCCACCAGTTCTGACACCCACCAGTTCACACACCCACCAGTTCACACACCCACCAGTTCACACACCCACCAGTTCACACACCCACCAGTTCACACACCCACCAGTTCACACACCCACCAGTTCACACACCCACTAACTCACACACCCACCAGTTCACACACCCACTAACTCACACACCCACCAGTTCTCACACCCACCAGTTCACACACCCACCAGTTCTCACACCCACCAGTTCACACACCCACCAGTTCACACACCCACCAGTTCACACACCCACCAGTTCACACACCCACCAGTTCACACACCCACCAGCTCACACACCCACCAGTTCACACACCCACCAGTTCACACACCCACCAGTTCACACACTCACCAGTTCACACACCCACCAGTTCACACACCCACCAGTTCACACACCCACCAGCTCACACACCCACCAGCTCACACACCCACCAGTTCACACACCCACCAGTTCACACACCCACCAGTTCACGCACCCTCCAGCTCAGACACCCACCAGTTCACGAACCCACCTGTTCACGCACCCACCAGCTCACACACCCACCAGCTCACACACCCACCAGCTCACACACCCACTAGTTCACACACACACCAGTTCACACACCCACCAGTTCACACACCCACCAGTTCACACACCCACCAGCTCACACACCCACCAGCTCACACACCCACCAGCTCACACACCCACCAGTTCACACACCCACCAGTTCACACGCCCACCAGTTCACACACCCGCCAGTTCACACACCCACCAGTTCACACACCCACTAGTTCACATACCCACCAGTTCACACACCCACCAGTTCACACACCCACCAGTTCACACACCCACCAGTTCACACACCCACCAGTTCACACACCCACCAGTTCACACACCCACCAGCTCACACACCCACCAGCTCACACACCCACCAGCTCACACACCCACCAGTTCACACACCCACCAGTTCACACCCCCACCAGTTCACACACCCACCAGTTCACACACCCACCAGTTCACACACCCACTAGTTCACATACCCACCAGTTCACACACCCACCAGTTCACACACCCACTAGTTCACATACCCACCAGTTCACACACCCACCAGTTCACACACCCACCAGTTCACACACCCACCAGCTCACACACCCACCAGCTCACACACCCACCAGTTCACACACCCACCAGTTCACACGCCCACCAGTTCACACACCCACCAGTTCACACACCCACCAGTTCACACACCCACTAGTTCACATACCCACCAGTTCACACACCCACCAGTTCACACACCCACTAGTTCACATACCCACCAGTTCACACACCCACCAGTTCACACACCCACCAGTTCACACACCCACCAGTTCACACACCCACCAGTTCACACACCCACCAGTTCACACACCCACCAGTTCACACACCCACCAGTTCACACATGTACGTATTAGGGAGTTTTGGGGGGACTGTCAAGGGGGGGTTTCCTTGGGCTTGACTGGCAAAATGCTTATGACTGTGATGACAGGGATTTATTGAGGCTTATTTTATTGAAACAAGGTTTTGGAGAGGGGATTGTAAGATGGGTTGATACTTTATATGCCTCGGCAATGGTACAAGTACAGGTAAACGGTAAGTTAGGGCAGCCTGTCCATATGGAAAGGGGTTTGAGGCAAGGGTGCCCCCTCTCCCAGCTGCTTTTTGCTTGTATGCAAAGCCTCTTTTATGAACTGGTGGATGGTGGTTTGGGGCGTGGGGCGCTGGGCAGTGAATGTGCAGCACGTGTGGTCGGGTACATAGATGAAACCACGATTTTGTTAAAAGGGGAGGATTTGCAGACCGTGGGATGGGTTGTTGAGTTTTTTGGGGCAGAGACTGGTATGTGCGTCAATACGGCGAAATCGAAATTATTGGAGGTGGGTATATGGGTGGGGGTGGGGGTTGGGCGAAAGGTATGGGTGGTCACTCATGGTGCAAGTTAAAATATGTGGTATTGTGTACATGGCAGATGAGAAGGAGGGACGAAGGGTAAATTCTGAATTGATGGTCAAGAAGGCTTTAGGTCGACTTCGGGGGTTAAGAGCTGGGGATGTCTCATTACAACAGAGGGGAGTAGTGGTTAATACACTTGTTTACAGTAAGGTATGGGGTGTGGCTAAGGAGTACCCTTTAAGAGATGTGGGTATTCAGGAACTGCAGAGAAGGGCCTTACGTTATATTTGAGGTTTCGGGAGAGCATGGTTAAGTCGGGGGGTTGTCATGACTCATGTTCGTCGTGGGGGCTTAGGTCTCTTGGCTTTAGGGCCACGGGCGAAGGCCCTCTATGTAAAGAAGCGGTTCCTTAGGGTGGGCGGTGAGAGGGGCACCCGGGTGGGTCAGGTAATGATCAAAATGCACAAATGGTGGGGCAGCAGGGGTTTAATCGAGTGTGAGGACATGTTGCGTTTCTTGTTAAAGTTGAGAAATGCGCAACGGGTCCGGGTGGGGCAAATGGTTAGCATATGTTGCTGTAGGGAAATTGTGCAGGGGTTGTCTGTTTTTTGCTGTATAATTAGGAGGAAATATGGGACGGGTTTTGTAAACTTAAGTTGGCACCGAGGGTTCGTGAATTGGTGTACAGATTTGTCATGGGGATTTTATGCAACAAAATCGGTCTTAAGTAGGATGGGTTTAGTATGGGAGGCGGATTGCTTGCGTTGCAGTATAGAAGAAACAGCTTTTCATGCAGTCTATTTCTGTGATTCAAAGTTCGTTCATGGTTGGAGCAGATTTTCGCTTTTCTTAGTTGGGGAAGTATCTCAACCTTACGGGCCTTAACATTGGACGTTAGCGGAGTGTCAAGGGAGGTACGAAGAGCAATAATGTATGTGGTGGCTGATTTCCTCTATATATCGTGGGGTATGAGGGAAACCGGGGGATCAGTGAGGATCAGGTCAATTGCGGCAGGTATCTACAGAACCTCTAGTAGAAATAAACTCATATATGGTAGAAATTGGGATAATAGTTTTCCTGCAAACTATCGGAGTCTTATTGTTCAAAGGTTGCTGCAACTAAGGGTGGGGTAATGCAAAGAGGGGCTGAACGCCCCCCGTGGTAGCACCAAACGGTATATTCCAGACTTCAGGGTGGTGGGCGGGATTTAGTGAGTGGCGTGTATGTATTATGGATGGTTCCGTGCGTCTGAATGTGTATGGATGTGGCGTGTGTGAAACTGAGATCTTAGATTAATTCTAAAATGGTAATGCATCTCGATAATACAGATAAAATGAAATAATTCGGAATATGTTCCAGCCTCTTGCAAGACTGAACCGGTTCCCGACTATGGCCGGGGTTTAGTGAAGTATGTTGGGTCTTTCCTGGGATTCCCATTGGGTATTTGTTTAGTCATATGTAAGTGGATGTCATGCTGATATCACGGCTAAAATTACAATGTTGTTCTGGCATTTTAGAAGAATGTTCATAAGCATTTCATTTTGGTGAGTGAAAAATTTTGATGAAGGGCACAAAGTTTCATTTGCCTAAGATTGTTTTGTATATGTAGTAGCAGTCACCACTGTGAGGGGGATGGAAAACTGGGACGTATAATGTCCTATATTGTAATCTTTGGACATTCAAGTTCGTTGGGCAGCAGCTTTTGCGGGGTAATGTGTTGCTCTGTCACCCGGTGATATCACATGTATTTTTTTTATCACTTATGGTGCACGTAGTTGATGTTCAATTAAGCAACTTTACTAATATCAATGTATACAGGCAAAGGTATATTTTTTGTGGGTTTATAATTAGTTTATGAAACTAGATAGGGGGTTGGTCGGGGTATTAGGTGTCTTAGTGTTTCTTTGTATGTGATCATACATTCTAGATCTGTAAAAGTCTTATGTTAATTATTAAAGGCTTTTTGCATATTTTGATTCCATTTTAAATATACACCAAAAAAAAAAAAATGCCATGATTCAATTTGAAGTATCATGTAGGTTATTATTAATATTTTTATATGACCATTGTACCATTGTCACTTAGTCCTTACCAGTAAATATTGATAATGGAATTTACAGCTAACTTCATGATGTGTCATTGTTCTCCTTATTACTATTTCTAATGCGTAGGTGTTTAGATTGCCATGTGTATGTAGTGAAGAGGAAGTATATTCAACAGGAAGTGTATTCAACAGGAAGTGTATTCAACAGAAGTGTATTCAACAAGTTAGTCAATATGACTCATAAAACATAAAAAAAAAAAAATTGTATGTGTTTTGGGTTCGCTGTGGTGCGGTGCGGAGATTATTATTTTGTCTCCTTTATTATCTTGTAATTTAAGGATGTATAGTCTTAGAAAGTCTTTGTACATAACATGTTAATATACAATACAACTGAATGTACAATGCATCAGTTTATATGAGATTGTTTTCTGTATATAAAGTTCCATACACAGTGTGAATAAGAGTATCAGGGTTTGGATTATTTTGTGTTTAAGGTATGTTCAGGTGTGAGTTGTCCTCTCTTTAGTTATATTAATGTTGTTTTCTTATATAATGCTTCACGTTTCTTGTTTTAAGTGAATTATGTATAGCATACATGTATAATGTATACTGTGTTTTTTTAAATAAAATATAAAAAAAATTATTACCACTTATGTGTTCAACTACACAATTTGGACCAACAAACTTTTAGTCCAGCTTCGGCATTTTAGATATCTTAAAAAAAGTGAACAGGCTAACTCTTGCTTAGCAAAGCCTGAATAAACTACTCAATAAAAATGAATCGAAACAAACAATGTGCAATAGTAAGTTAATTCACTTTAAAAAACAATCAGTAACAAAGAAAAATGACATAATATCAAGAAACATAAAATACCCAGAACACTGAAAGACGAAACAGAAAATATAACCTAACTGGAATAATTTCTTTTTTTTTTCACAAAGCAGGAGCACTGTCCTGTAAAATTATGGTAATATTAACAACACTATGGTAATATTAACAACACTATGGTAATATTAACAACACTATGGTAATATTAACAACACTATGGTAATATTAACAACACTATGGTAATATTAACAACACTATGGTAATATTAACAACACTATGGTAATATTAACAACACTATGGTAATATTAACAACACTATGGTAATATTAACAACACTGAAAATAAATAAATAATACCTGACATAAATAAAAATTGAACAGAGTAACAAAAATATATTGTAACAACAACACAAAGGTTGTAATGAACACACGTAACTCGTTCGCTAGCGTACTCAGCTCACACACTGAAGTCCGGGGTTCGAATCTCTTCCGGTACGTCTGTAAAATATTAGGGACGTATTTCTGTAAGATACCTGCTGTCCCTGTCCCAGTTCACCCATCAGTATAAAATGGGTACCTGGGTGTTAGTGGACTGGTGTGGGTCGCATCCTGGGACAAAACCGACCTAATTTGCCCGAAATGCTCAGCATAACAAACGGCTTTGTAAATAGTAGTATGTTATTGATGTCAGCTATGGTCTGTATACCTTGTACATGTAGTAAATAAAGATATTATTATTATTATTATTATTATTATTATTATTATTATTATTATTATTATTATTATTATAAAGCAGATTAAAAGCAAGATACACTTGTCTCAAAGCAATAAATAAAATGTATAGCAAAATCTACTATAGTTAGTGTGAAAGAAATATATTTAACTGAAACAATAAAAAACACTTGCTGAAAAACTGAGCAGTAATCACACAACAGGCCCGGTGGCCTGGTGGCTAAAGCTCCCGCTTCACACACGGAGGGCCCGGGTTCGATTCCCGGCGGGAGAAAACATTTCGACACGTTTCCTTACACCTGTTGTCCTGTTCACCTAGCAGCAAATAGGTACCTGGGTGTTATTCGACTGGTGTGGGTCGCACACCCACACACCCACCAGTTCACACACCCACTAGTTCACATACCCACCAGTTCACACACCCACCAGTTCACACACCCACCAGTTCACACACCCACCAGTTCACACACCCACCAGTTCACACACCCACCAGTTAACACACCCACTAGTTCACATACCCACCAGTTCACACACCCACCAGTTCACACACCCACCAGTTCACACACCCACCAGTTCACACACCCACCAGTTCACACACCCACCAGTTCACACACCCACCAGTTCACACACCCACTAGTTCACACACCCACCAGTTCACACACCCACCAGTTCACACACCCACCAGTTCACACACCCACCAGTTCACACACCCACCAGTTCACACACCCACCAGTTCACACACCCACTAGTTCACACACCCACTAGTTCACATACCCACCAGTTCACACACCCACCAGTTCACACACCCACCAGTTCACACACCCACCAGTTCACACACCCACTAGTTCACACACCCACCAGTTCACACACCCACCAGTTTACACACCCACCAGTTCACATACCCACCAGTTCACACACCCACCAGTTCACACACCCACCAGTTCACACACCCACCAGTTCACACACCCACTAGTTCACATACCCACCAGTTCACACACCCACCAGTTCACACACCCACCAGTTCACACACCCACCAGTTCACACACCCACCAGTTCACACACCCACCAGTTCACACACCCACCAGCTCACACACCCACCAGTTCACACACCCACCAGTTCACACACCCACCAGCTCACACACCCACCAGTTCACACACCCACCAGCTCACACACCCACCAGCTCACACACCCACCAGTTCACACACCCACCAGCTCACACACCCACCAGTTCACACACCCACCAGCTCACACACCCACCAGTTCACACACCCACCAGCTCACACACCCACCAGTTCACACACCCACCAGCTCACCCACCAGTTCACACACCCACCAGCTCACACACCCACCAGTTCACACACCCACCAGCTCACACACCCACCAGCTCACACACCCACCAGTTCACACACCCACCAGCTCACACACCCACCAGTTCACACACCCACCAGTTCACACACCCACCAGCTCACACACCCACCAGTTCACACACCCACCAGTTCACACACCCACCAGCTCACACACCCACCAGTTCACACACCCACCAGCTCACACACCCACCAGCTCACACACCCACCAGTTCACACACCCACCAGTTCACACACCCACCAGCTCACACACCCACCAGTTCACACACCCACCAGCTCACACACCCACCAGCTCACACACCCACCAGCTCACACACCCACCAGCTCACACACCCACCAGTTCACACACCCACCAGTTCACACACCCACCAGTTCACACACCCACCAGCTCACACACCCACCAGCTCACACACCCACCAGCTCACACACCCACCAGCTCACACACCCACCAGTTCACACACCCACTAGTTCACACACCCACCAGTTCACACACCCACCAGTTCACACACCCACCAGTTCACACACCCACCAGCTCACACACCCACCAGTTCACACACCCACCAGTTCACACACCCACCAGTTCACACACCCACCAGTTCACACACCCACCAGTTCACACACCCACCAGTTCACACACCCACCAGTTCACACACCCACCAGTTCACACACCCACCAGTTCACACACCCACCAGTTCACACACCCACCAGTTCACACACCCACTAGTTCACACACCCACCAGTTCACACACCCACCAGTTCACACACCCACCAGTTCACACACCCACCAGTTCACACACCCACCAGTTCACACACCCACCAGTTCACACACCCACTAGTTCACACACCCACTAGTTCACATACCCACCAGTTCACACACCCACCAGTTCACACACCCACCAGTTCACACACCCACCAGTTCACACACCCACTAGTTCACACACCCACCAGTTCACACACCCACCAGTTTACACACCCACCAGTTCACATACCCACCAGTTCACACACCCACCAGTTCACACACCCACCAGTTCACACACCCACCAGTTCACACACCCACTAGTTCACATACCCACCAGTTCACACACCCACCAGTTCACACACCCACCAGTTCACACACCCACCAGTTCACACACCCACCAGTTCACACACCCACCAGTTCACACACCCACCAGCTCACACACCCACCAGTTCACGCACCCACCAGTTCACACACCCACCAGCTCACACACCCACCAGTTCACACACCCACCAGCTCACACACCCACCAGCTCACACACCCACCAGTTCACACACCCACCAGCTCACACACCCACCAGTTCACACACCCACCAGCTCACACACCCACCAGTTCACACACCCACCAGCTCACACACCCACCAGTTCACACACCCACCAGCTCACCCACCAGTTCACACACCCACCAGCTCACACACCCACCAGTTCACACACCCACCAGCTCACACACCCACCAGCTCACACACCCACCAGTTCACACACCCACCAGCTCACACACCCACCAGTTCACACACCCACCAGTTCACACACCCACCAGCTCACACACCCACCAGTTCACACACCCACCAGTTCACACACCCACCAGCTCACACACCCACCAGTTCACACACCCACCAGCTCACACACCCACCAGCTCACACACCCACCAGTTCACACACCCACCAGTTCACACACCCACCAGCTCACACACCCACCAGTTCACACACCCACCAGCTCACACACCCACCAGCTCACACACCCACCAGCTCACACACCCACCAGCTCACACACCCACCAGTTCACACACCCACCAGTTCACACACCCACCAGTTCACACACCCACCAGCTCACACACCCACCAGCTCACACACCCACCAGCTCACACACCCACCAGCTCACACACCCACCAGTTCACACACCCACTAGTTCACACACCCACCAGTTCACACACCCACCAGTTCACACACCCACCAGTTCACACACCCACCAGCTCACACACCCACCAGTTCACACACCCACCAGTTCACACACCCACCAGTTCACACACCCACCAGTTCACACACCCACCAGCTCACACACCCACCAGTTCACACACCCACCAGTTCACACACCCACCAGTTCACACACCCACCAGTTCACACACCCACCAGTTCACACACCCACCAGTTCACACACCCACCAGTTCACACACCCACCAGTTCACATACCCACCAGCTCACACACCCACCAGCTCACACACCCACCAGTTCACACACCCACCAGTTCACACACCCACCAGTTCACACACCCACCAGTTCACACACCCACTAGTTCACATACCCACCAGCTCACACACCCACCAGCTCACACACCCACCAGTTCACACACCCACCAGCTCACACACCCACCAGCTCACCTATAAGTTGTGTACAATCGCCGGTAGTGTTACAAGCAGTGGTTGTCAACAAATATTCAGCAGCCGCTTTTTCCTCTTATAATATTTATCAACTTGCGTGTCATCGTTGTGTATTTCTGTGCATAATTTTCATTACTTAATATATCGTCCTAATATAACATATATGCTTATTAATAAAATAGTGTGAGAAAATGAGTCAGTAATTGTTGCAGAATTATGTTGCTGTTAAGATAAGATTTCGTTCTGATTTTTAACCCCGGAGGGTTAGCCACCCAGGATATCCCAAGAAAGTCAGTGCGTCATCGAGGACTGTCTAACTTATTTCCATTGGGGTCCTTAATCTTGTCCCCCAGGATGCGACCCACACCAGTCGAATAACACCCAGGTACCTATTTGCTGCTAGGTGAACAGGACAACAGGTGTAAGGAAACGTGTCGAAATGTTTTCTCCCGCCGGGAATCGAACCCGGGCCCTCCGTGTGTGAAGCGGGAGCTTTAGCCACCAGGCCACCGGGCCTGTTGTGTGATTACTGCTCAGTTTTTCAGCAAGTGTTTTTTATTGTTTCAGTTAAATATATTTCTTTCACACTAACTATAGTAGATTTTGCTATACATTTTATTTATTGCTTTGAGACAAGTGTATCTTGCTTTTAATCTGCTTTATAATAATAATAATAATAATAATAATAATAATAATAATAATAATAATAATAATAATAATATCTTTATTTACTACATGTACAAGGTATACAGACCATAGCTGACATCAATAACATACTACTATTTACAAAGCCGTTTGTTATGCTGAGCATTTCGGGCAAATTAGGTCGGTTTTGTCCCAGGATGCGACCCACACCAGTCCACTAACACCCAGGTACCCATTTTATACTGATGGGTGAACTGGGACAGGGACAGCAGGTATCTTACAGAAATACGTCCCTAATATTTTACAGACGTACCGGAAGAGATTCGAACCCCGGACTTCAGTGTGTGAGCTGAGTACGCTAGCGAACGAGTTACGTGTGTTCATTACAACCTTTGTGTTGTTGTTACAATATATTTTTGTTACTCTGTTCAATTTTTATTTATGTCAGGTATTATTTATTTATTTTCAGTGTTGTTAATATTACCATAGTGTTGTTAATATTACCATAGTGTTGTTAATATTACCATAGTGTTGTTAATATTACCATAGTGTTGTTAATATTACCATAGTGTTGTTAATATTACCATAGTGTTGTTAATATTACCATAGTGTTGTTAATATTACCATAGTGTTGTTAATATTACCATAGTGTTGTTAATATTACCATAATTTTACAGGACAGTGCTCCTGCTTTGTGAAAAAAAAAAGAAATTATTCCAGTTAGGTTATATTTTCTGTTTCGTCTTTCAGTGTTCTGGGTATTTTATGTTTCTTGATATTATGTCATTTTTCTTTGTTACTGATTGTTTTTTAAAGTGAATTAACTTACTATTGCACATTGTTTGTTTCGATTCATTTTTATTGAGTAGTTTATTCAGGCTTTGCTAAGCAAGAGTTAGCCTGTTCACTTTTTTTAAGATATCTAAAATGCCGAAGCTGGACTAAAAGTTTGTTGGTCCAAATTGTGTAGTTGAACACATAAGTGGTAATAATTTTTTTTATATTTTATTTAAAAAAACACAGTATACATTATACATGTATGCTATACATAATTCACTTAAAACAAGAAACGTGAAGCATTATATAAGAAAACAACATTAATATAACTAAAGAGAGGACAACTCACACCTGAACATACCTTAAACACAAAATAATCCAAACCCTGATACTCTTATTCACACTGTGTATGGAACTTTATATACAGAAAACAATCTCATATAAACTGATGCATTGTACATTCAGTTGTATTGTATATTAACATGTTATGTACAAAGACTTTCTAAGACTATACATCCCCAAATTACAAGATAATAAAGGAGACAAAATAATAATCTCCGCACCGCACCACAGCGAACCCAAAACACATACAATTTTTTTTTTTATGTTTTATGAGTCATATTGACTAACTTGTTGAATACACTTCCTGTTGAATACACTTCCTGTTGAATACACTTCCTGTTGAATACACTTCCTCTTCACTACATACACATGGGATTCTAAACACCTACGCATTAGAAATAGTAATAAGGAGAACAATGACACATCATGAAGTTAGCTGTAGATTCCATTATCAATATTTACTGGTAAGGACTAAGTGACAATGGTACAATGGTCATATAAAAATATTAATAATAACCTACATGATACTTCAAATTGAATCATGGCATTTTTTTTTTTTTGGTGTATATTTAAAATGGAATCAAAATATGCAAAAAGCCTTTAATAATTAACATAAGACTTTTACAGATCTAGAATGTATGATCACATACAAAGAAACACTAAGACACCTAATACCCCGACCAACCCCCTATCTAGTTTCATAAACTAATTATAAACCCACAAAAAATATACCTTTGCCTGTATACATTGATATTAGTAAAGTTGCTTAATTGAACATCAACTACGTGCACCATAAGTGATAAAAAAAATACATGTGATATCACCGGGTGACAGAGCAACACATTACCCCGCAAAAGCTGCTGCCCAAGGAACTTGAATGTCCAAAGATTACAGTATAGGACATTATACGTCCCAGTTTTCCATCCCCCTCACAGTGGTGACTGCTACTACATATACAAAACAATCTTAGGCAAATGAAACTTTGTGCCCTTCATCAAAATTTTTCACTCACCAAAATGAAATGCTTATGAACATTCTTCTAAAATGCCAGAACAACATTGTAATTTTAGCCGTGATATCAGCATGACATCCACTTACATATGACTAAACAAATACCCAATGGGAATCCCAGGAAAGACCCAACATACTTCACTAAACCCCGGCCATAGTCGGGAACCGGTTCAGTCTTGCAAGAGGCTGGAACATATTCCGAATTATTTCATTTTATCTGTATTATCGAGATGCATGACCATTTTAGAATTAATCTAAGATCTCAGTTTCACACACGCCACATCCATACACATTCAGACGCACGGAACCATCCATAATGCATACACGCCACTCACTAAATCCCGCCCACCACCCTGAAGTCTGGAATATACCGTTTGGTGCTACCACGGGGGGCGTTCAGCCCCTCTTTGCATTACCCCACCCTTAGTTGCAGCAACCTTTGAACAATAAGACTCCGATAGTTTGCAGGAAAACTATTATCCCAATTTCTACCATATATGAGTTTATTTCTACTAGAGGTTCTGTAGATACCTGCCGCAATTGCCCTGATCCTCACTGATCCCCCGGTTTCCCCCATACCCCACGATATATAGAGGAAATCAGCCACCACATACATTATTGCTCTTCGTACATCCCTTGACACTCCGCTAACGTCCAATGTTAAGGCCAATAAGGTTGAGATACTTCCCCAACTAAGAAAAGCGAAAATCTGCTCCAACCATAAACGAACTTTGAATCACAGAAATAGACTGCATGAAAAGCTGTTTCTTCTATACTGCAACGCAAGCAATCCGCCTCCCTTACTAAACCCATCCTACTTAAGACCGATTTTGCTGCTAAAATCCCCATGACAAATCTGTACACCAATTCACGAACCCTCGGTGCCAACTTAAGTTTACAAAACCCGTCCCATATTTCCTCCTAATTATACAGCAAAAAACAGACAACCCCTGCACAATTTCCCTACAGCAACATATGCTAACCATTTGCCCCACCCGGACCCGTTGCGCATTTCTCAACTTTAACAAGAAACGCAACATGTCCTCACACTCGATTAAACCCCTGCTGCCCCACCATTTGTGCATTTTGATCATTACCTGACCCACCCGGGTGCCCCTCTCACCGCCCACCCTAAGGAACCGCTTCTTTACATAGAGGGCCTTCGCCCGTGGCCCTAAAGCCAAGAGACCTAAGCCCCCCACGACGAACATGAGTCATGACAACCCCCCGACTTAACCATGCTCTCCCGAAACCTCAAATATAACGTAAGGCCCTTCTCTGCAGTTCCTGAATACCCACATCTCTTAAGCCACACCCCATACCTTACTGTAAACAAGTGTATTAACCACTACTCCCCTCTGTTGTAATGAGACATCCCCAGCTCTTAACCCCCGAAGTCGACCTAAAGCCTTCTTGACCATCAATTCAGAATTTACCCTTCATCCCTCTCTCTAATCTGCCATGTACACGATACCACATATTTTAACTTGCACCATGAGTGACCACCCATACCTTTCACCCCCCCCACCCACATACCCACCTCCAATAATTTCGATTTCGCCCTGTTGACGCACATACCAGTCTCTGCCCCAAAAAACTCAACAACCCATCCCACGGTCTGCAAATCCTCCCCTTTTAACAAAATCGTGGTTTCATCTATGTACCCGACCACACGTGCTGCACATTCACTGCCCAGCGCCCCACGCCCCAAACCACCATCCACCAGTTCATAAAAGAGGTTTTGCATACAAGCAAAAGGTAGCTGGGAGAGGGGGCACCCTTGCCTCAAACCCCTTTCCATATGGACAGGCTGCCCCAACTTACCGTTTACCTGTACTTGTACCATTGCCGAGGCATATAAAGTATCAACCCATCTTACAATCACCTCTCCAAAACCTTGCTTCACTAAAATAAGCCTCAATAAATCCCTGTCAACACAGTCATAAGCACTTTGCCAGTCAAGCCCAAGGACACCCCCCCTTGACAGTTCCCCCAAAACTCCCTAATACTTACACGTACTTCCTTCGTGCTCCTACCTGGTATGCCAAACTGTCCCTCATGAATAACCGACCCCATGACCTTCCTCATCCTGTTGGGTTGGGCAAATGTTTTGTTAGTGGGATGGATTATAAAGGACCTGCCTAGTATGGGCCAACAGGCCTGCTGCAGTGATCCTCATTTCTTATGTTCTTATAAATTTAGATTTAGAAAGGACATAGGTAAGTACTAGTTTTCTAACAGAGTTGTAGATGCGTGGAACAGTCTTCCCAGTGGGGTGATAGAGGTTAGGACCCTGGGTAGCTTTAAGAAGAAATTGGACAAATATATGAGTGGGAGGGGCTGGGTTTGATTGATGTCATTGGGGACGGGAGTTATTTCTTGAGTAGCTTTAGGTAGAGGTCGTTTTGATAAGGACCTGCCTTGCATGGGCCAGTAGGCCTTCTGTAGTGTTCCTCCATTCTTATGTTCTTATGTTCTAAGACATTCGAAAAGATTTTATAGTCGGAACACATAAGAGATATTGCTCTATATGTGCTCAGACCCCTTCCCCCCTCCCTTTTTGGGCACCATCACAACTACCCATGTACTTTGTGTCATACCTAACCTCCCCTCCGTGAGCATGCAATTCAATACATCAACCATACAATGCTTAATACTTCCCCAATGCACCCTATAAAGTTCATTCAAAATGCCATCTATACCTGGTGCCTTTCCTTTACTCATACTAAAAATCGCCTCCTCTACCTCCTCCACTCGAATTCTACCTTCTAGTACCGTCCGATCCCTGTCACTTATAACTTTTCTGAAATCCCTCCCCACCAGGCCACCCGCATGAACCCCCCTGCTCCCCACCGTAGCTTTTCCCCAAACCCTAGATCAGCATAAAAACTCATGCTGTCCGTGGTGAGGAGTACTTGACCCGGCAGGTAACCACCAAAACCCGTGCATACTTCCAGTTGCAAGAGGGATGTTGCCTGTTGTCTGACCCTAAATTTGCACAAGACACAAGTCACCCCATAGCACTTCTTCCATACCTGCTCTGACTCTAACCGCATTGAAATGCTTATTGTGAATTTCTGCAAGTCGACTACGGAGATGTTCAATGTCGTCATACCTACTACTCCCGCCCCCCCATTTAATAATCATTTAGCTGCCCCTCCAGATAGTTTTGTAGCCCCTACCTCCACCTCGCCTCCTCCTTCCCACGCTTCCTATAATAACTCACTGTTCTGGGTTTGGCGCCTGTTTCCCACCATTCCAACAAACATTCACCTGCCCTTCGCGTTTCCCAGAGATTCTTCCACCAATCCTGAAAAGTGAACCCATCCCCCTCCCCCTCCAATAGCCGCACGTTCAGTTTCCAATAAACTGGATAAAGCCAGATCGTTCCATCCCAGTCCAAATCCGCTAGCACTGCATGGTGGTCTGAAAACCCCACATCAAAGGTCTATGCACCCAACTCGAATTCCTTGTGTTACATAAAGTCTATCTAGATGGGCCACGTAGCTCCTGCAGACGAACGTGTGCATCCCCCAGCAGATTCCTTAATTAAGACAGGTAAAATGCACCCTGTCCCCCTCGGCTCAACATCGCCATGACGGATAACGCAATTCCAATCTCCATCCATGACCGTAAGTAAAGGCAATCCCCGAGTATGAAGCGTTAAAACCTCCTTTACGAAATATATTTTAACTTCGTAGGACCACAGGAGAAGGTTCCCAGATGCGGACAACCAGGCGCCTGGGGTACTGAGCAGCCATATGGTCGTACGAGTTGCATAACCTGCATGTCTTCCGTTGGCCTGCGTAGTAGACAAAAACCTGGGTCCTGTAGTTTTTGCAGATGAACGTAAGATGGAATTGGCTGTTTTAATGTCATATTGAGGGAGAAGGAGCTCTCTGGGAGCCCCTGGTATGGGCCCTCCCTCCACACTCCCTTGGCTGCTGCATGCACCGTGCCGTATCTACCAAAAACTTTCCGAAGGTCATGCTCCTCCACCTCGAAAGGCACATTCCTCACTTTGACCCAGGTAACATATGTGGAGACGTCATGCAGACATACTTCTAAAGGTCACCGCCATTCTTCCCTCTTGAAAAGCTTCCACAATCCTGGAGTAAAAACCGGCATTTGCGAATTTCACAAAAAACCTCAACATCTCATTGAGAGCTACACCATATAATTCCTCATTGGGGATGCCGTAGACATCGCAGATAATGCAAGGCAACAAGACATGCATCGTTGCACCACTGAGAGAACCACAAATGAATTCAACACAGACCATGTTTACCCTTCTACCCTGACGGTCCGCCATCTTGCGTACTGTAGTACAAGGTCCGTCACCAGGTGTAAGCAGGAGCAGGCTCAGAAAGCATCCTCCCAGCCCGCAGGTTGAGAGAGGAATGTGAGTGGTAATAAGTATAAGGTTAGAGAAATCAGCAGCCATCATAACAGTCACATCTAGACCACATGAAGTTAGTTTGTATTGATGTTGATGAGATTTCTGGCAGCAGACTCGTGAGCCAGACCTTCAAGCACCTGTACTTTCTATCTCAGACCACCTGACTAACACACGTCCCGACTTTCGTTACTCCTTACGAATATGACAAGTGATGAGGACATTTCAAGTTTCAGCTAAACCAACTAATGTCGATTACGCTGAGCCACGATAAGTTAACCATTGCTGTGGGAAATTATGGGATGAGATTCACAGGTACAGTCCTGAAATATTTCATCCACATAATTTAAGGGGGTATAAATAAGAAGCAATTTACTGAACTTACTAATGTTAGTTGTACATCAGAGCCAGGTGGGATTTTAAGAACATAAGAAGGAACAATGCAGCAGGCCTACTGGTCCATGCAAGGCAGGTCCAAGTCACCTCCCAGCTTAAATCAATAACCCACCTAGTCAGGTCAGGTCACATCCACTTAAGGAAGGAACACGGCATCAGATCTATTAGCACAAGTTAGTCAGGTCCAGCTCACACCCACTCATGTATTTATCTAACCTATTTTTAAAACTACACAACGTCTTAGCTTCTATGGCGGTACTGGGAAGTTTGTTCCACTCATGCACAACTCTATTACCAAACCAGTGCTTTCCTATATCCTTCCTGAATCTGAATTTTCTCAATTTAAAACCATTGCTGCGAGTCCTGTCTACGTCAGAAATTTTTAGCACACTATTTACATTCCTTTTATTAATTCCTGTTTTCCATTTATACACCTCAGTCATATCCCTCCTAATTCTACGTTTTTATAGAGAGTGCAGATTCAGGTCCCTCAGTCTATCCTCATAGGGAAGATTTCTGATACATGGGATCAACTTTGTCATCCTCCTTTATAAGTTTTCCAGTGCATTTATATCCATTCTGTATTACGGTGACCACAACTGCGCAACATAATCTAAATGAGGCCTAACCAAGGATATACAGAGTTGAAGAACAACCTGAGGACTTCTATTATTTATATTTCTTGCCAAGGATTCTGTTAGCTTTATTGCGAACATTTATGCACTGTTGTCTTGGTTTCAGATTACTGCTAACCAGAACTCCTAAATTCTTTTTGCAATCTACAATATTAAAATCTACATTATTTAGATTATATGTGTCATGGGTATTTTCGTGTCCATTGTTTAGAACTTTGCATTTGTCTATAATAAGCTGCATCTGCCACTTCTCCGACCATTGCATCAGTCTATTCAAATCTTCCTGGAGTGCTCTAATGGCCTCATTAAAATGAATCAGGCGACCTATTTTGGTGTCTTCAGCAAACTTGCTTATGTCGCTATATTTTCCTCATCTATGTCGTTTATATATATTGTGAACAACAAAGGCCCCAACACTGACCCCTGTGGAGATCCACTCTGATTTCTCAACATTGACGCAAACTCTCTGTTGCCAATCTGTCAACCACACCTCTACCCAGGAAAAAAATTGTCCTATTCCATGTGCCTTAATTTTGCTCAGTAGCCTCTGATGTGAAACTGAAATCCATATACACAATATCATATGCATTACCATGATCTACTTCCTAAAATTCCTTGGTGTAAAAAGTTAGTAAAATAGTAAGATAGGACGCCCTTGTAAAACCGTGCTGAGATTTATTAATAAATTTATGCCATTCAAAATGGCTACGAATTGCCTCGGCAATTATTGATTTTATAAATTTTCCCACTATGGAGGTAAGGCTTATTGGTCTATAGTTCGAAGCTAAGGACCTGTCTCCTGCTTTGTAAATAGGCATTACATTTTCCACTTCTTTGGCACTATGTAAGTTTGTAATGATACGTTAAAAAAGCTAGCCAAATGTTTGCTAAGATCTTCTTTTACATTCCTTTAAAACCCTTACAAACGGTTCATCAGGGTCTGGGGATTTGTTAGGTTTTAATTTCTCTATTAGTTTATTATCGTCCTATTCTACATGGTTTATCATTTCTGGAATTTCTCCAGTGCCTTTCTGCTTAAAAACTGAAAGGAAATAAGAGTTAAAAATTTCACACATTTCCTTATCGCTGTCAGTGTTCTGACCTAAGATACTTTCAAGTGGGCCTATCTTGTTCCTAATCTTACTTCTAAATACCAAAAAGAAACCTTTCGGGTTACTCTTCGAATCCCTTGCCACTTTAGCCTCATAATCTCTTCTAGCTTTTCTTATTCCCTTTTTTATGTCTCTATTTAATTGAATATACTGATTTCTTAACTGCCCCTCCCATCGTCTGATACGCCTATAGGCGTATCAAACGATACGCCTTTTATTCAATGAGATGCTTTAATATATTGCCCATCCATCTGGGATCAGTTTTGGTTGATCTAAATTCTCTACCTGGAACATAAGTTGTCTGGGTAGTTAAAATTATGCTCTAACAAACGTTATAACAGCAACCATCACCACATACCTGACCCATAATCAGGTTGTTCTAATTTAGCCCACCCAGGTAATTTCTCAGTCCCATGAAATCGGCCAAGTGGAAGTCTGGGACAGAGACTTGTTTGCAGCTGTTTGGATAATACCTTGATACATTGAAACTAAATGATTTGTGATCACTTTCCCCAAGCTCATCTTAACTTCAAGATTATTAATTAGTGATTCCTTGTTGCCAAGAACCAAGTCAAGAAGATTGGTTTGTCTAGCTGGTTCTGTCACAAACTATTTTAAAAAGCAATCCTGAATCGTATCAAGAAAATCAGTAGATTCAAGATTTCCTGTCATATTGTTTCAATCAGTTTGTCTAAAGTTAAAATCTCCCATTAACATGATCCGGTTCTTTAAGGAAATGTGTCGCATATTTTGCTCATGATCCCAAGATCTCTGATCCCACTGGGACTTATTGATGCCTTATGAATTTTGTCCAATAGCAGCTTACTGTACTCACTATCAAGATTTGGGGGTCTATAAATCACACCCAGAATTAATTTGTCGCGAATCTGGAGAAACTGTAGCCAAACAGATTCTGTGTCTGATGCTTCTAATCTTATATCTTGTCTAAAACAACAATTTAAATTATCTCTGACATACATCACAACTCAACCACCCTTCCTGTTGACCCTATCAATGTGGAATATGTGGCATTCAGAAGGCATTTCTCTATCTTTCAGGTTAAACCAGGTCTCCAATAAAGCAATAATATCTATATTACCTGAATATGCAAGTAATTTTTGCTCATCTATCTTATTTCTTAGACTCCAACTATTAGTATAGTAAACTTTAAGGGAGGTAGTCACTCGTTGCTCTCTACTGTTTTTCTTTGTTTGTTGATCAGTTGCTTTGCCTTTACGAGCAATTTTATTTTGAATGTTGTCTATTAAAAATATCCTTGATGTATCCTGGTAATATCTGCTGGTTTCAACCACTGCAGCTTGTTTCCCACACACACCCATACCTCTATAATGTATCAGTTTAAAGTCCTAGATAAGTCAGCAATGGCACCTCACTCGAGTTGGCTAATGCAACCACTCCGGCCACTGAGAGATGTACCCCATCCCTTGCATATATATCACATTTGCCATAAAATTTGTCCCAGTTATCAATGAAAGAAATTGCAAACTCCTTGTAGTACCTGCATAGCTAGCAATTTACACAAATTGCCCTAGACATCCATTCATTGCCCACTCCCCTTCTAGGCAACATGTTACATATGATTGGGACCCCTCCCTTAGACCTAATTACATCTATGGCTGACTTGTACTTATCCAGCAGCTCTTGTCTCCTGCCCTTCTCGATATCATTTCCACCAGCACTAAGACAGATGTTGGGCTTGTTCCCATTACTTGACATAATATTATCCAACCTGCTGACTGTCATCAACACCAGCTCCTAGAAAGCACACACTCTAACATTCCTGTCTCTGTTTCAGAAAACACGGTCGATATATCTTACCTGTGAGTCACCCACAACCAGAATGATCTTATCTTGATTAGCAGGGGAGTAGGTGGTACCTTTAACCTTACTAACCACTAAAGTGCACTCATCCTGGAGAACAGAGAATCGATTTCCTACCTTCAGATCTTCTTTATTAAGCTTCCTTATCTTGATACTTCTACCTTCAGAAAAGACCACATTACACTTGAAGTGGTTGTCACTCTTCAACTCACTGTTGGTAACCTTTTCCTCCACACCAACTCCACCCTTTGCACTTCAAATCCATCTAGGCGAATTTTCAGCTTCCTATTTTCCTCTTAGAAAAACAGAAATTCCTCCAACACTTTAACCCGAGATTCTAAAACACAAGAGCAAGCCATTGTGCTCTGTAATGCTCCACACTAATCCCTCAGACAGCCAGGACAGGATGACCTTTCATGACCACTTACCTCAGTGTACACTAGGCTGTACCATTCCTCTCCTTTGTGACCCACAAACTTTTTTCCCCACCCACAAGTAAAGTCGGGCCTATGAATATTAAAGATATATAAAAAGTTATTACCAGAAAATACCTTGCCCACATGACAGCAAGAGAATGCAACCTGAAATGTGTTGCTCTTGAGGCCAGGAAAGAAAATTCTATAAATTATAGTGTCAGACACACCATCTGAAGGCGACAAGAAGATACAGAACATCCAGACCATGGAAAAATCTGGCTAGCCACAACCACTCCAGAGAGATTTTTTAGCCCCAGCAAGGAAAAAAAGCTGGCAGAAAATGACCAACTCAGATCACTTCTGGAGTGGAGTCACAGATATTAAAGCCCCCACATTCCATCAATATGACAACATTCATCTATGCAAATATTCAAGGTCTAAAGCCAGCAACGAACAACAAAATACTTTCATCCGTGGACTGCTTACAAAGTCAAATGCAATGTTCGCGGTTTTCATAGAGACCCACATAAAAGATCACTTTGACATTGAAATACGGATCCCAGGTTATATCCTATGTAGATGCGACAGAGTGAACAGGCCAAAAAATGGGGGTTGGCGTGTACGTCACAGAGTCACTGATATGCTCGGAACTACTAAACACCTCAAATGGTGATATTGATCTTTTGATAGTAAAGGCCGAGAACCGAAACCTTGTCATTGTGGTTGTACACAAGCCTCTGGATGCAACTTCCCAACAAGTCTAGGAACAAATTTTGAAAATCGACCATTGCATGGAAAATCTTCCAGCTCCTGCCTCAAACATCTTGCTCCTCGGGGATTTCAACCTAAGACACCTGAAATGGAGGAATGTATCAAATAATGCTGAAGCAGATATAACCCCTATACAGCAGCAGTTATTTGGTTGATGTGCGCCTCAGATGTGCTCGATATTATACTCGCCCAAAGATCCCTTTCCATGTGGGAGGTTTGCAGTCTTTAGTCCCCTAGCCTGTACTCTCCCTGCAGTCTTCTTTGACCTTCCCCAAACTTCATGACATTGCATTTGATGACATTAAACTCCCGGAGCCAGTTGTTTGACCAAGCCGGCAGACAGTTCAGATCCCTTTGTAGCCCTACCAGACCCTCATTTGTATGAATTCTCCGCATTACCTTTACATCGTCTCCAAACAAGAACACCTCTGAATCTATCCATTCTGTCATGTCATTCATATATACAAGAAACAGCAATGGTCCTGGGACTGACACTTGCGGAACCCTGCTCATCATAGGCGACCACTCTGACACCTCGTCATGTACCATCACTTGTTGTTTCCTTCCTGTCAGGTATTCTCTAATCCACTGCAGTGCCTTTCCTATTATTCCTACCTGATCCTCTAGCTTTTGCACTAGTCTCTTGTGTGGAACTGTGTTGAAAGTCTTCTTATAGTCCAAAGTGTGTGTGAATAAGTGTATGAGTAACTCTCGCTATCGTGAGTTAGAGTGTAACTGTTGATAATTTTAAGCATACATTTAATATTATTGTTTTAAAAAATATTGGCCAGTATCTGCTATTTTTTAGCTGATACTGATACCATAAAAATTGCTTATACCCTCCGATACCGATACTTTGGTACGACCTAAACAATATACCAAATAAACTCTAAGGGTCGACTAAGGCCCAAATATCTGATGGCAGTGGTGCTCACAACATCTGTTCCCCAGTAGTGTGTTGTACCCAGAGAGAGAGAGAGAGAGAGAGAGAGAGAGAGAGAGAGAGAGAGAGAGAGAGAGAGAGAGAGAGAGAGAGAGAGAGAGAGAGAGAGAGAGAGAGTATTATTCAGAAGTCACTTACAAGCAACATCCATCTACCAGTAAGCTATCCTATTGTTATATCTCCCAGCCACATCACTGAGACGTAGCTGCACTCAGGATATATGCTCAAACATGTTTCATTTCCTCGAGAAATCTTCGCAGCATTAGGTGGGTTCTTTGCAGCTAATTCATGTTGTCTTTAACCAAGTACTCAACATCATCTGTTCTTTTTTGCCTGTTATTTCATCTCTAAAGCTTATGACTGCCAATTACAGCACGACTGAGGTGAGCTAGTGGTGTTTTTCCCCAGGAGTATCCATGATGGTCGAGTTTACCTTGGGTGCGAAGCGTCACAATCTCACCCAGCTGGTCACCATACCACCACTTACCCGCACACTATGTGCTCTCCCTTAATTTCTCGTGAATTTCTGACCAAATCTGTATATTTGAGTGTCCAAGCCTTTCAAAGCCATATTGATGATAAAGCCAAGTGGATGATAAAGCCACGTGGATGACCTATGTTCTTAATAGTATTATATCTTTATTTACTACACGTACATGTACAAGGTATACAGTCCTAGCTGACATCAATAACGTACTACTATAGAGAAAGCCACTTGTTATGCTGAGCATTTCGGGCAAATTAGGTCAGTTTTTCCCCAGGATGCGACCCACACCAGTTGACTAACACCCAGGTTCCCATTTTATACTGATGGGTGAACATAGACAACTGGTGTAAAGAAACACGCCCAATGTTTCAACCCTAGGTGGGAATCGAACCTAGACATTCGCCGTGTGAAACAAGAGCTTTAGCCACCAGGCCACGGGGCACCCTACTACAGACAACAGCAAAGTAGGCTTAGAAGCCCACGATGTCACACCATGACGTCATGCCCAGCATAACTCCACGACGTCATGCCCGACGTCAACACCACGACATCACAGTACAATGTTACGCCACGACGTCACTCCATGATGTTACACCTGCAGTGTTGCTTTGCTATTTTATACTGAGTAATTTAAAGCGTTTTTCAATATTCCTGGAAAATTAGAGAGAGAAAATGTTTAAGTGTTCAGTGTTGTTAAGTAAACAAAAGTACGTGTTCCATCTAGTACCATAGGTTATATATTATTCCCTCTTAGTGTTGCATACCCTTGTTAAATAACCACATGTTCTCAAAGGCCTTCGTGTTCATTTTGGCAGAGAAAATCATCATATTGATCGTGTAACCCATGTTGTAGCTCTGATACCACATGCTTAGTTGCGGGTGTGTTAGACTTTTGTATGTGTTCCGTTATGTGCTCTGTGGTTTGACATTAACCACTTGCCCAACGACTCGAGTGAGTCCTGGCCTCAGATGCGCGAGTCGACCGAACGCCCAGTACACAGAAAACTATGCTGGCCAGCTCTTGCTGACGACACACCACCAGAGTCGTTTCGCGTGCAACTCCCACATGTAGAGTTGTTCTCTTGCATCTATTGTTCACCAGCATCACTGAAGGCTCCTTGACCTGAGTCATCCTTTCGAGTCACCCACTCGTCACCTTCGTTTCCACGACGACTTCAATCTATAAGTTCTGATGCTACTTATAGTGGATACTAACCAATCAGTTACATTTGTACAATTGCAAATTTACCAATAAAGTTAAAAAAAGTTAAAAAACTTGGAATCATTGGAATCCACACAATACTGTTTCTGAAGAATGCCTCTTTTGGTTGACTTCAAACCTTTTTGACTAATTTTGGGCTGTGTAAGAGCCAATATGCCAATTTTATGTAAGAAATTGTGAATTCTGGGTAGTTTCCCAGCGATAGTTTCGGTATGTTTCATATACACTACTTCACTACTTTCAACACTGAAATATTTGTATTTAAATAAATAAGACTGATTAATAACATTCACTCTAGCATGATTTAGGTTCATTGCTTTTAAAAATCCACAATTGTTTATCCCATAAACTTGTTTATGAGGTAACAGAAGATGTAATTATTTGCATTGAATAGTAAAACATTTTTCACTGCTCTCACGCTAAGATTGATCTAACCCATGATAAGTTATCATTGATTATAAATGTTTTCTGTTTTTAATATGCAGGAAGTGCAGCTTGCTGTTGGTCCCTTCATGTTAAGCGGAGAGCGTAGCCAGGTTGTGGACTTCACAGTGCCCGTCATGATAGATTACTGGAGGATCATAGGTGCTCGAGGTCATCCTGAAGTGGACCCCTGGGGATTTGTGTTTCCCTTGGCACCACTGGTGTGGGCTTTTATCCTGGCAGCACTAATAATGCTTGTTGCTGCTGTGTTCCTTATGTACTCCAGCTTCTCCATCAGTACCCACCGAAAAGGCATCTGGTTACAGGCCACTTTCAACTACGTACGAATTTTATTACAGCAGGGTAATAAAACGTATTATTACATATGCTATATTTGAAGTAAATAGAAAGGGTAACTAATCAAATTCAAATTCAAATTCAAATTCAAAGTTTATTCTCTATAAGGATTACAATGTTGAGTTTACAGAAATTTGGTTATTGTTTGGTTTAACATGTAGTAAAATTGAGATTACAGAGTGTACCACTAGAACGCTTAGCATGGCTAGGCATTTCGGGCATACTTAGTTTTATTCTTAAATGTAAAATATTACAAATTATGAGGTAAGTTGGTATTATGGCTAAGTGACTAAATACTATTTTGTGAGTTTAGCAGTGTGAATGCTTTTGTTTTGGCACAGTATATAGTTTCAGTATTGGAGTATCACAGGATTCATTATATTAAGACTGAGATTAATATTACTGTTTATGGTCAAATGAGTGTGCGAGTGTAAGTGTGAACCACCAGGTGGTATTCGTGAAGTTAGTTGACGGGGTGTATCAGGGAGATAAGATGTTTTCTAATGGTAGTTTTGAATGTGATGAATGTGTCTGCAGTTCTAGAGTTCTCAGGTAGGGTATTCCAGATTTTAGGGCCTTTGACATACATTGAATTTTTGTAAAGGTTTAGTCGGACACGGGGAATGTCGTAGAGATGTTTGTTTCTGGTGTTATGCCTGTGGGTTCTGTCACAACTATCAAGAAAGCGTTTAAGGTCAAGGTTGATATTAGAGTTTAAGGCCCTGTAGATATAGATTGCACAGTAGTAAGTGTGGATGTACTGAACTGGGAGTAAGTTTAGATCTTTGAAGAGTGGGGGGGTGTGCTGCCAGGGATGGGATTTAGTGATTATTCTTACTGCAGCTTTTTGTTGGGTTATTATTGGCTTTAGGTGTGTTGCTGCAGTTGATCCCCAAGCACAAATAGCATAGGTGAGGTATGGATAAATAAGTGAGTGGTATAGTGTGAGAAGGGCATTTTGCGGCACGTAGTATCGTATCTTGGAGAGGATCCCAACCGTTTTGGATACTTTTTTGGCTATATGCTGGATATGGGTGCTGAAATTCAGGTTATTGTCAAGGTATAAGCCTAAGAATTTTCCCCCATTATTTCTGGTAATTAGAGTGTTGTCAATCTTAATGTTAATTTGTGCCTCTCCTGCTCTGCTACCAAACATTATATAGTAAGTTTTGTCGGTGTTAAGCGTAAGTTTGTTGGCTGTCATCCAAGTCGATATTTTAATCAGCTCCTCATTCACAATGGTGTTAAGGGTGGCAAGATTAGGGTGAGAGATGACATAAGTCGTGTCATCAGCAAAGAGAATGGGTTTTAGGTGTTGGGATACGTTTGGTAGGTCATTGATGTATATGAGGAAGAGCAGGGGACCAAGGACACTTCCCTGCGGAACTCC
Organism: Cherax quadricarinatus; assembly: GCF_038502225.1. Lineage (NCBI taxonomy): Eukaryota > Metazoa > Arthropoda > Malacostraca > Decapoda > Parastacidae > Cherax > Cherax quadricarinatus. Next base: position 55,046,463 of record NC_091300.1, on the reverse strand, counting down.
AGTATCAAGTGGCCGTGTTGCTGATGCTGTGTCTTTAATGGTGACGTACTGATACCTATTAGTAATGTAAGATTTGAAATAAGCAAGCGCATGGCCTCTTATACCGTAGTGGTCAAGTTTGTGGAGTAGGATTTCGTGGTTTACTGTGTCAAAAGCTTTTCTTAGGTCAATAAAAATTCCTAGTGGATATCTGTGGATATCTGTGAGGATATTAAGTAAGCACGAAGATATTCAACTGTAATTGACCTGTCAGATTAAATCATACACAAAAATCTTCTTCCTTTCTTTCTCTCTCTCTCTCTCTCTCTCTCTCTCTCTCTCTCTCTCTCTCTCTCTCTCTCTCTCTCTCTCTCTCTCTCTCTCTCTCTCTCTCTCTCTCTCACTCTCTTTCATGCACACAAGGGCGTTTACAGTGTTATGTAAAGCAACCTTTATTTACAAGCTGAAAGCTTGGTAATCTAGGCAAACTGAAGACTTTTTGTTTCGTTTTTATGAAACATACAAGTAGTGAACAGGATGAAGTTGGTGGCAGCTGTGGACCAGCGATTTCATTTAGTCAATTAACTTTATCAATGTTATTAATGTACGAACATGTTCCAGACTTCAGTCTTCTCAAGGTTACTTGACGCTGTTGAGGGGCACTTGATATAGAGAATTGTATATGTGCTCCGGTTCCCTGAATTAAGTCTGAATACCTTCCACATCCCCCCCGGGCGCTGTATAATCCTACGGGTTTAGCGCTTCCCTATGATTATAATAATAATCCAGTCTCGAGTCATTCTGGGAGTGAATACTATCAGAGGAAGTGATGTTCTTGTGAAGAGTTCAGCCAGAGTATTGTTGTTGTTTGATGCTCGTCTCGTTTATATAGAAGCTGTTTTCTCGTTATCTTTTGGCCTTATCCATAACAGTAAGACTACCCATATCTCTCCGGAACTGAATGCTCTGCTGGAATGATAATCTCTCCAGACCGGGTCCTGGTGACCTAAGTCGTTATTCACGACTTCTTGACGGAATTCGTAAATAAAACGGGTTAAAGGGGAGTAGGAAATTCAAGACGGTAAAGCATACTCATGGCGTGAACCCACTTGTGCTTCGCACAGAATTTTTTCATCCTCTACTATCAGACAGGTACGAGATGCGCTTAAGCGCTGAAAGCTTGTTGGCTGCAATGTTTGCAAGATTTACCAGATGGTTCGTCATAGAAGGTTTTAAATCAAACTTCACCCTAAGCATAGACACCTCATCCTCAGCTTACAACACTCTCCCATTCATTCTTACGACAGCTCCAGAATTAATATCATAGTGTCTAGACCAGACAATCATCATCTGTGTTTTCTCTGAAGCAAATGTAACCTACCATAAGCGTTCGCAATAAAGCTAACAGAATCCTTGGCTTCATATCAAGAAGCATAAATAATAGAAGTCCTCAGGTTGTTCAACTCTATATATCCTTGGTTAGGCCTCATTTATATTATGCTGCACAGTTCTGGTAACCGTATTACAGAATGGACATAAATGCACTGGAAAACGTACAGAGGAGGATGATAAAGTTGATCCCATGTATTAGAAATCTTCCCTATGAGGATAGGCTGAGGGCCCTGAATCTGCACTCTCTAGAAAGGCGTAGAATTAGGAAAGATATGATTGAGGTGTATAAATGGAAAACGAATAAATAAAGGGGATGTAAATAGCATGCTAAAAATATCTAGCCTAGACAGGACTCGCAGCAATGGTTTTAAGGTGGAAAAATTCAAATTCAGAAAGGATATAGGATAGCACTGGAAGGGTGGAACAAACTGCCTAGTACCATCATAGAAACTAAGACGTTATGTCGTTTTAAAAATAGGTTAGATAAATACATGAGCGGGTGTGGGTGGGTGTGAGTTGGACCTGACTAGCTGGTGCTACTGGGTCAGAAACCGTGCTCCTTCCTTAAGTGGTGACCTGACTGGGTGGGCCATTGGTCTATGCCAGGGGTTGACATGGACCTGCCCCGCATGGGAGTGTAGGCCTGCTGCAGTGTTCTTTCTTATGTTCTTATGTTCTTATATAACCTGGAGCGAATATAGCCTGGGGCTAATATAGCCTCATTCCAGAATCCCACGGGATTCTAGGATGAGGAGAACAAAGTCATTGAAATAGACATTTCATAACAATGGACCAAACACACTTCCCTGTGGAACATTAGCATCAGTAGAGTATCTTGTTGAGACTGTCCCATTCAGAATTACTCTTAGAGATAGATGCTCTTGAAGGCCATCACAAAGGAGGTAATGTGCAGAGCCGGCGACTCCTAGTCCTTGCAGTTTTTCCAAGAGTCCTTGGTAATATACTCGGTCGAAAGCGCCAGTGATGTTCAATGCGACTAGTGCCACGTAATGAAAAGGTTTAACAGATAAGCAGCAGACCGACGTTTTCTGAAGCCATGTTGATGAAGCGAATAGTAGTCGAGAAATGCAGTCAATTTTCGTGAGATTATTGTCTCAAGCATTTTGCCAATGACTGACAGGAGTGATACTTGCCTGTAGTTGCTCATTTCCGTTCTGAACTTCTCTTTTGTGAACAAGGACTCTTTCCACATAGAAGGCATTTACAGTGATCTAGGTAATGCTAATACATGTCAGTTGGAAGTGATGTTAGCTGGTCTGCATATCTACTCATCAATCTAGTACTCTCCTTATCTGGGTCCACGGCCTTTTATTTATCCAAGGATTTAAGGAAGACATACACTTTAGCCTTCTTTATTGTCACCTCTGTCACACAGCTCTTGCTGTTAATAAAGATGATTCCCTAACTGGATCAGGGACTTGCCTCTTGGCAGCAAAGTGTTCAGCAAACATGTCGGCTTTATCTTTATTGCTAGTAGAGGCATTACCATCATGTAGGTTTAGAGTTGGAATAATTTAATCAAGTTACCGGAAACCGTGTCAATCTTTGACCAATGGCCGCTAGAAATTGGAACTCATTCTTTCTGATCCGTTTTCTTCTTGTGACAGTATCTCACCAAGTGATGACCCAGCTCTAGACTTCCTCTATATGCCGACAGGCTTGCCTGTAGAGGTTCCTGTTATAGCTAGTGAGAAACCTCTGATACCTTCTCCAAGCTCTGTAGATTTGAGTAGCGACCTCTAAGTAACGAAAGCCAAATCGAGGTTGATCTGAAGGCTTCTTTAAACATTGCCGGTGAGAGATGTGCTGGAGAAGAGCACTCCAATCGGAGGTGGCAGACTCCCAGCAAAGGGACGGTCAGTTTCCCTCTACCACAGCCAGGATGTGCGTAATGGTTCTCCACTTAGTTCATTTAGTATCTTCAATGTCATAAAGAAAGCATTGTGATCAGGTGGGACAATATAACCAAGAGGTTTTTAAGTGTCATTGCCTTTAGATAGATCACTCACTACTGAATCAAGGAAGGAGGCAGAGATATAAGTAGAGAAGTCAGCAAAATTTTTCATGTCAAACACTAAGAAGTTCATCGAAATCTTTTATATAAGAAGCTGGTTGAGGTCACCCACAACTACTGCTTATGGGCATTTATGTTGAATCTGAAGGGTGTGAGGGAAAAGTTCAATAGATAGTAGTAGCGAAGGAGTGCATAGTAACAATAGTTTCATTGCCGGCTACTTGTTAAGATAGGGTAAGTCCAGCTCCCGCTATCCCCCCCCCCCCTTTTTTTTCCCCTCCCCGAAAGCGATAGTTTGATTGCCCCCCCCCCCCCCGAAAGGTGACGTGTGGGGCTCTGGTCAAACAGTAAATCACTCGACTCACAGCTCCCAGCACTACTGTAAGTACATGCCTGATCATATTTTAGTGGACTTATTGGTTGAAAGCTTCACTTTTGACCAATAATTAACTTAGTTCTTTCAGTCTTGATCGGTTAAATGTTTTAATAATCACCACATCTTTTAGGTATTGTACTTATCATGGAGAGTGATTTCTTAAGCAGTGGGTAATCTGTCTCTCTTTACAGCTTGGAATGACAGAGAGGGTCACCTGCCAACCAACAAGAAGAATAGAAGGAGACGGACTAACGTCCTGAGACGTCACATGTTGAATCTACTTACCAGTTATGTAAGCCAATGCAGGACCTAACCCCCTCATCATAGCAGTGGTAACGAACCTGTGTTCCTGTCATCTGAAGTAATTACTCACTGCTATACTCTGTGAAGAACGAGCCGGTGGTGGTCACCAACACCTGCTACCCCCCCCCCCACATCAGCAATGGCTGCAATTTCAACAATATGCAGTGTCACCAACACCTGACACCCCATTACCACGATATACCTATATTAGCATTGAGTTCAAATTTAATTTTTTTCATTTCATTTTTCATTTTTCTTTCAATTAGGATACTCATTCATGTTTTATTGTTTTACATTTTCCGTTTCTAAATAATAAAGTGTTTATCATTGTCTGTTATTATTTCTTTTTCTATTCATTAATTTTCCTGAGGAGGAGCCAGCCTTGGTAATACTGACCGAAGTTCTTACAGGGCTGAGTAAGCCTTCACAAGTGGCGACCTTGCCAGGATCAACTCTACTAAATCAAGATTCTATCCCATCTCGAATCTACCATTGGAACTTCAACGCCGCATACCACAGACGGTTACCACCAGCCATGAGTAATCATTCTCTATGGTAGGACTACGGGACAGGTATTTAAAAGATTTGGCGATTGTTATAGTCTCAATTTATTGTAAGTCAAGTCAGGCAGGATATAATATTTAATTCTGACACCTTTTCGAGCTTGAAACACTTTGGAGGATTAGACTCTAGGGACCCGAGATTTTCCAGTGACAATTTGTTTCATTGAGCTCTTTATTTTATCAAGGGAACTGTCTTAGGACACTCTTGATTTGTTGGTGAGAAGATTGGATGGTCAAGGGACCCCATTCTACTTACTGTTTGCTCGGAGCCGGCATAGAACCCTTCGTTTTATTTAATACATATTGTTTAATTGAAGCAGGGATCGAGCCCTCTGGTTTATTTACAGTTTGAGCGGAGCAGGAATTGAACCCTCCATTTTTTTTAATACCAGTTTCATTTCCCCTTATAGTTTAAGTTATTCTTGCAAGCATGGAGGAATACCAGTTTTGGATGAACGCTGGAAGTAAGTTAGGAATAACAGGGAAAAATTTAGAATCTTTCATTAGTGCTAAGATCCAGGAAAGACTTGAAAGAGAGAGAATTGAGAGAGAAGAAAGACAGTTAGAAAGGGAAAGAGAAGAAGAAAAGGAGAGAGAGAGAATCGAAAGAGAAGAGAAAAAGGAGAAAGAGAACCTTGAAAGACAGGAGAAAAAGGAGAGAGAGAGAATTGAGATAGAAATCCAAGAAAGACAGTTAGAAAGAGAACGAGAAGACAAAAAGGAGCGTGATAGCTTGATCGTGAAGAAAGAGCTAGAGTACGTGAGGAACAAGTTAAATTAAGAGAACTTGAGGAAAGAGCAAAGGATAGAGAAGTTGAGGAAAAAGCTAGAGAACGTGAGGAAAAAGCTAGAGAACTTGAGTCAATAGAGAGAGAAAAGGATCGCGAGCTCGAGAAATCTCACCTTGAATTAGAGAATAAAAAGTTAACTTTTACACAACAACAATTAGAGGAAGGAGTAATGGAACAACATGCAGTCAGTGCACATATTCCAACACCTAATTTACCTCCCTTCACAGAGGGGGGCGACATAACTTCATACATTATGAGGTTTGAAAATACCGCTACCCTCTGTGAATGGCCTGCTGACACCTGGGCTACCAGGTTAGGAATGTTATTTTCTGGTACAGCCTTGAATATCTATGCAACTTTGTCGCAGGATATATGTAATTATAACCTACTGAAGAAGGCAATCCTTAAAGCATATCAAAAAACCACTAATTCTTACAGGAAAGATTTCAGGTATGCCACCTTACAGCCTGGCCAGAACTTTCAGCAGTTACAAGTAACACTTTTTCGTTTGTTCGACTTTTGGATAGAGAGTTCAGGAATTGATCACAGTTATGAATCTCTTAGAGACTTCATGGTTGCTGACCAGTTCCTGACAGCTCTTCCCCACCAGATAAGAACATTCATTAGAGAATGTAACCTGATTAAAGCTGAGGAAGTTGCTGAGGCCGCTGACTTGTATGCTGAGGCTCACAATTCCTATAAAGACCTAAAGGGATCCAACCCTAAGGGCAAGGGTTCATCAGACCTTACGAAATCAAAGCCTCTAGTGGAAAGTAAAGTGACTTCTTTTATTCCTGTTTGTCATTTGTGTGGTGTTAAGGGACATAAACGTCCAGATTGTCCTTCTAAGAAGGTCCAGAAAGTTGGAAGATGTTTTAAAGACTGTAATGACCAAGCACCCTTCTGTTCAGGAGCAGTTAATGGTATAAAAGTCTCAGACATATTACGTGACACTGGATGTTCGTGCATCGTAATTTCGGACAAACTGTTCCCTTACTTTAAAACCTCTCGTGTGTCCTCTATTCTTTCAGACTACTTGGGTCGTGAAAATACTTTCCCTACAATACGTTGTTACTTGAAAACTAAATGGTTCACCGGTTGGACTAATGCGGTACTAGCCCCAATTACTTGTTCTATAATAGTGGGTAACATTAACTCTCTCATCTTCTAAGTCATCACTAAGGGATATTTTATCTCACTGAGACACGAGAAAAAGCTATGTATATCGGCAGTGTATTTTTTATAAGTTACATCGAGGCATTTCGCTACCTACCAGAGTGTCTGAAGTTTTAGTATACTTAACTTGGACAGTCAGAATATCAATTACTTGTTCCACCTGTACAGACATAATGAATAAGTATAAACCAAGCGTGTGGTCACAGGAGGTTATGATCCTATCAAAATACTTTACAGATTACATAATGCCAGAATGTTATTTCGATTTCATTGGATCTAGAGAATCGGACAGGTACACTAAAAACTTACTCAAAGTATCTAACAATAGTGTGTTATTAATTATTAACAAGTAAAAGTTGACAGTTTGTCCAGCGCCTTGAATCAAGAGATCCCGGACAAGCCTTTAGTGTTATAAAATACAATATATAGTATCATAGATATCTCCAGATAATACTAGGTCAACTTATTGATCCCCCGTCTAGCATCTGACCTGTACCTGGTTTTGTAACAGTTTCTTAGTTACAATTCTAGTCCAGTTATCCTGTATCATATGAGGCTTCTCAATAGCACTTTAAGATTACAACTGGATGAAAACAAATACACCAAGTAAATGTCGAAAACTTTAGTAGTAAAAGGGCGTCTCAGCGGTATATACTTATTTTTCTGGGTTTATACAATAAGATGTTTTATTATTTTGTACAATCTTCCATTATTGTTATGGTTTTTGAGCTGTTATGTGGCACATACATTCAATGTATATTTTTTTTCAACAAACTGAACATCAGCACGTAACAGGTTTACAGTCATATGCGTCGATATGGACATAATATGAAAAAGAAATCGTGTAGTGTTCGAGATAAAACAATAAATTTTCTCCATTCACAATCTACATAGCATGTAGTTAGTTAAACGCAATATAACGATTGTTGCTGGACTCGCACGGTGGTAGACTTTATCTTAGGAGATAAGGCCTTCTTGTGGTCTTTAATGATTTATAAAGGGAACTAATTGCTTGTGCTCATCACTTGGAGAGTTGAATTAAATTCTTGATAAATGAAACATCGTTTTCTAGGAGGTGTTTTGCTGTAGGTGATTTTAGAGCTAAAGCAATTTTTTTTTTTTTTTTATATTTTATTTAAAACATTGCACAATTACAAGGAGGTATAAAAATATAATAAAATGAACCTGATACTGGTTATGAACAATAAAACCAAAGTATCACAACCCCAATACAGAAAAACACCATACACAATGCAGTATGACACCCAAAAATACAACTCGCAACATATCATTCAAAATTCCGGCATTATACAAAATATTACTATTGCCTTTGCTGACACAGCTGACGTTTCCCCCCCCCCCCACACACACATTAAAATTATACCCACATTCACCAATCTGAAGAATCATAATATTAATTCAACTTAAATTTCTGAACATATCCTGAACTCGTCAGTAACTTAAGTAATAAGTATTTACAAACATTGGTGGTACATGAACACCAAAATCACAAAACATTAAATTACAACCTATTAACAAAATGTGAACATTACAATCCTAAACACTTGTACACCTCTATAAGTAGAGAAATATACACCTACAAGTTATAAATATTAATATTAATGTTGCCACTATGAAGTTCAAGCTTTATAACAACAGTGCTAAAGTGCAGTTTACGGACATTTTATTTATAACCAATACAGTATACATAAAAATAAAAATAAAAGGAAACAGTATGGATCTCTAACATCATAATCCTACTAGGACATCTACATACTTATCCCATATACCAAAATACAAATAAACATACAAAGAAAACAGCTTAAAACCGACTCATTACAGTTACAATAAACCCGTATACAAAAATCTCAGACACAAAAGGAATGCGTCTATAAACTGGCTAGATATATCTATATACCATACAGCCAAAACTTACGTTAAGAACATAGCATGAAAAACCTATATCAGGGTGCTGACAGTCTATAAGTACATCTTGACATACAAAAACCTAGAACATGACATAACCTAAAAAAAAAAACCACTTCATATGTCAAAGAACAATATCATTGTATAATACTATACAAAGTACATTGAAATGACAATTTAAAACAAAGTATCGAAAAGGGAACATACAACAAGCATGTTGAATACCTATAAACCTACACATCACATACACCACAGAATTATCTTTGTATAACACATTTGAGGACAAAAAGAAAAACCAAGCATACTTAAATCATGCCTTGTGTCACCTCAAACCTTCAAACACACAAATACTGTGAGATGTACCCTCTCACACTTACACACAATGTAGTGCAACAACACTACTTACATATTATATTCAATACCTTCTGAAAAACAATGTGAAAAACATATCTTACACAACTACCCCGACCAAACTCACATCACAAAAGAAGCTTATTTATTATATTACCAAACATACCACACACGCTAACATCCATACACATGTCCATACTCAAGAAAACTAGCCCGCCGCAACCCCTTACTTGACACTTAAATCTCTCAAATCCTTCAACCTGAATCTACGATAACCTTCAGTAAATGCTGTCTCCCATCTTCCCCCATAAAGATCCCTATTGCGGCACTTTGTTCTATACATCGTGGCCCCTAACACTCTTATCCTTTCCTCAACTCCCACCTCCCTCATTGCCCAAGATATATATATAAAATCAGTGACCACATACGCAACCGCATTCACCACCTGCTGACTCCACCCACCTATATCTAAACTTAACACCCGCAACACCTGTAACCCTTCCCCACCCACTAACCTAACTACCCTACTTAGCCAGACCCTCACATCTTCTAAACAAATACAAAAGTACACAGCGTGAAATATAGTTTCCGGACATCCACACGCTTTGCACTCCCCACCCTCCCTTAATCTCCTATTAAATAACACAACCCCAGACGGCAAAATCCCATGTAAAAACCTAAACATAACCTCCCTGACACTTGGTTTTACACGTAGTTGTTGAAGACATTTCCATACAGAACCCCATGCATACATAGGGTATGCCCCCTCAACTGCCGCCACCACAGACCCACCCCCCACCCTCTCAAGAACCTTCAATTTAAGCTGTTTCGGATCCCTTACCGTCAGTAAAATTCGCAACATAGCCTCCCCAAACATTAAATCCCTACCCCTCCACCACCGTTGCATATCCATGCGCAGTCTTTCAAGGCCCCCCCCGCTCACCCCCTCCCTCACAAACCCCCTTTTCAGAAACACACTCAACATACGTTTCTCAAGAAGTATAAGCCCCAGCCCCCCCTGGCTAACGGGAAGCGACACCACCCCTCTACTTAGCCAGTCACAACCCGATCCCCATATAAATCTGAATACTCGCAGTTGCAACCGTTGCACCTCACACCGTCGTAACGGATATATTGCCACCACGTGCCATAACTTGCTATACAACAGGACATTCGTGACTATAACCCTTTGATGCAACGTTAATTGCTCTGCCCTCAAACCTCCCAATCTTTTCAAAACTCCATCCACGGTGCGTCTCGAATTTGCCTCTTGTGCATCCCTATCATTCCGCATATACACTATCCCACATATCAACAACTGATCTACCACACGCCACCCACCCTCAACAGTCTCACCATTATGTACGCTATCCCCTAGATCCAAATACTTGGACTTTACTACATTAATTTTCATCCCCGTAGCCTCACCAAAAACGTCTATCACCCTTCCTACCTTATGTAAATCCCTCACATCCCTCACCAAGACAGTCGTATCATCCACGTAACCCACTATACCCGCTTCCCCTTCTCGTGCAAAACCAACCCTCGCTCTCGCCATACTCCACCTAACTGCCCTATAAAAGGGTTCCTGAAGACATGCAAACAAAATTTGCGACAGAGGACATCCCTGTCGCAAACCCCTTCCCATCTGTATGCTATCACCTAGTCGTCCATTAACCTGAATTCTCATAACTGCACCCAGATACAAAGTTTTTGCCCAAGAAACAATTTCCCTCCCGAAACCCAACCAACGCATAAAACTCCATAATGCATCCCTTTCTACGCTATCATAAGCAGCTCTCCAATCCAGAGCCAAAACACCCCCTCCCCCCTCCCCCCTATGCTCTATAAAACTCCTAATAACTCCATGCCCTTCATACATTGATCTACCCGGTATGCCATATTGTCCTCTATCAATTACTTTACCTAAAACCTGTTTGATTCTGTTCCCTAATACCCTTGCAAATAACTTATAATCACCGCACATAAGCGATATTGCACGGTAATCTTCTACCGTTGTCTGTCCACCCTTCGGCACTAATACAACAACAGCAGTCCTTTGCTGCTCACCCATTGCCCCATCTTCCTTCATTACATTGAACAATCTGACTAAAAATCTCCTCAATACTTCCCAATTCTTAACATAAAAATCATTAGGCAACCCGTCTACACCCGGTGCCTTACCTAAACTTGCACCTGCTATAGCTTGCCAAATTTCCCCTTCCGTAATCTGTCCTTCCAAAGTCTCCCTATCTCTACCATCAAGCTCGCATTGCACATAACCACCCATTTCCCTTAAAGCATCATCTCGTATACCCACATGTTGTGCATATGACCTAAACCATACATCAAGATATCCACTCATACCTTCAGTCGACATCAATACCTGCCCTTCCCTATACCCTCCCATCCCCACATGAACAGTTAATCCCATCATCTCCGTCGCCGCTCTCCTCGTACGCTGTCCTCTCAATACGCACGCCGATGGCCTATCACCCCATAACACCTCCTCCAACCCTGCCAAAACGCGTGCACCATCAAATCTTTCATTTTGCAAATCCCTAATGCTCTCCTTTAATCCCTCAATATCTCCCACCGGGTAACTAACCCTCCCTCGTTCGTAGCAAGCCCTCAACTGCCCCTCAAGATAAGATTGAAACCCATACTTTAACCTATTATATTCCCTCCCATTACGTACATAAAAATCCTTAATACCTGATTTCGCCACCGAGTCCCACCATCTAACCAGATCACCATTCCCAGGCGCTTCTGCCTCCAACCCCTCCCAAAACTGTTTAAATGACTGTCTATATTCTTCTTCATGCAGCAACTTTACATTTAACTTCCAATACCCCCTACCCCTTCGTGGAAACCCCTCCCAACCCAAATCCACCATAACACCCCTATGATCAGAAAATACCACATCCAACACCCTCACCCTATGTATTACTACCCTTCTGGGGACGTACAAACGATCGAGCCTAGCAGCATACCCACGCCTAATAAATGTATGCTCTACCTCCCCCCCCCACAGATATCGATTAAACCCACCCCTGATAACAATTCTCCCAATGTTCCCATACAATGCCCCGCCCCCCTCGGTTCCACATCCTTACGCCTTATCACACAGTTCCAATCACCTCCTATCACGGCTACCCCTGGCAATCCACGCAAGTAGTAAACCAACACGTCCCTCACAAATTTATTCTTAACGCGTACGTCTCCCTCTGCCGGTCCATACACACACACCAACGTCATCTGTACCTGACCCCATAATCCATCCACACGTATCACCCTCCCCTCCCCCCCTTCACAATGCCTGACAACCAACGGGCTAGTTTCCTTTACCAATATAGCCACACCGCCTTTCAATCTGACCGCATGTTCAACATACACCTTATATCCCTCCACCTTCAACTCATAACCATGTCTATAATTATGCTCCTGCAAGAACACAACGTCAACACCAAGACGCTCCAAAAACTCCCTAAACCACTCACACTTTCTCTGCGACCTCAAACCATTGATGTTCAATGTCAAGCACTTAAAACCGACAAAGGTGGTTTCCCTCTTGACACAACCTTTTTGTCACCTGATCGCCTCATTGCACTCTTATCCCTCCCCCCCCCTTTTTGTGCACTCTTACTCGATCCCTGTCCCTGGGTGTCTTTTGAACCCCTCTGCGTGACATTCGCCCATGTTTTCTTCCCTGAAAGTTGTGCGGGCGTAAGCACTTCATCTGAATCATAAAGCACTGCTGCGCGTTTTCGCGTCGTACCGTCGACCTGCATCTCATCATCAAGCTCATCACCACGATGAACCTCAACCTCCACCATATTCACCGACAAGACAGCCTTGTCACACACCTTAGGACGAACTACCTTCGCCCCTCCGTCCTCCATAATAGTCCCAAGATCCAGGATCGTGCCTTCTTCCTGATACGGCCCCGTGCCCGAAATATCCACAAGCGTCGTCAATGCTTCCTCCTTGCTATCATGCACTTCTGCGATGATCTCCTCCAATGCCTGAACCACGTCCAAGGAAGGGGAGTCCCCCCCACTCGTAGCACCTGCCATCTTCTCTGCCTTCTCAACCTCCTCACTCCATGACGCACTCTGCGGAGTCAGTGTCGAAAAAGGCTGTTCTTGCTCCACTCTCCTCACCTCTACGTTTCTTCGTTGTTGCAGGTCGTTGTCTCCACGTCCTCTACCACATTGCGCTGCCAGGTGTTCATACGACCCACACAAACGACAAGTGCGTCGTTGCCCTGCGTATGTCACAAATACCTGAGTTCTGAATTCTTCCATCACCACATACGACGGTATAGGATGTCGTATCGTCATCTTTGCAGAGTACGTACCCTCAGGTATTCCCATATACGTACCAGCTGACCATCTTCCGGCAGTAACCGTGTGTACCGTCCCATATTTACTCATGGCAAACCTTATGTCAGATGCATCCGCCTCAAATGGCACATTCCTGATCTTCACCCAAGTGAAGTAACTTGATACATCATGCATCCTCACCGTGACAGCATGATTCACAGGTATGGCCACTTCCTGAAACTTGTTAACCACTGTCTCATACATACTCGTCGAATTGAATTTAAGAAATATCCTCTTCGTGCCATTCAAGGCAAGTCCACAAATCTCTTCAGTAGCTACGCCGTAGGTGTCTCTAATTATTGCTGGTAGAAGTAGCTCCATAGACGGCCCAGTGATAGCTCCACTGGTTAATTCAATACAGACTGTATTGACTCTCCGGCGACAAGCCTGCGCCATGTTGTGAAAATATTACTGCACCCAGTCAACACCAGGGGGTAGCAGCAGCACACGTCCTCTCTACTCAAGGGCTGAGAGACGAATATACTAAAGCAATTAGCAGGAAAATGGAGTGGAGACGAAATATGTCTTTGTTGTTAACATAGAACTATTTCTATCATTCCTGTTAAGGAAATTCTCTTTGTGCTTTATTGGATTAAATCTGATTTTTTCAATCCACAGGCGCTTTATTGACCCTTCGAGTTTTTGGGTTTAGTACTATGGCATGAATATAATTATAAAAATCCAACAATAATTACAGATATTACGGTGCCCTCGTACTGGTGGTGGGAACGTATGGTGTTAATGGTATGGATGATGGGAACTCTGGTGTTAACACGGAGCTACTCTGGCAACCTCATGGCCTTGCTTGCAGTGAGACACATCTCTGAACCTTACCAGTCCCGTCGACAAGTACTGGACGACCCTTCAGTTACAATGATATGGCTGAAGGGATCCGGGCTAGAAGGTTATCTGAAGGTGAGGAATGAAAAAAAAATCATTCTTAGTAGATTGATAATAAAATAGGAACTTTCATCTCAATCTTAATTAGGCGCCACCGAAAGGAATTCCTTGTAATTGCCTCATTTTTTTTATTTTTTTCCATTCTTCTGAACTTCCATTTATATGTTTACAATCATTCAGTTTTTAACGCTGGTATATTGCAATGGTGGTAAACGGTTCATGGTTCATGGAAATACCGTATTTCGCGGCTAATAAGACGCAGCTTAAAACGTTTGTTTCAGTTTCAATGGCTCGGCATTGGATGTAACTGGTAGAGCTGCAACCCACCTACACCCCAAACTTATAGCTTCCATCACTGACCTTCAGTTTAGTGGACGCAGGGTGTTTTTTTTTTGAGATATTTTATGAAAATAATGCGTCTAATAAGCCGCAAAATACGGTATTTACACGCGCTGGTGCTCTCTTGAAATGTTAAACCATTGCAAGACTTCGAGAATGACTTCCATAAATTTTAAGTCACTAGTGATTTTCCTTAAACATGCAGTACTTAAGTAGCATTCTAAGACGACGCAGAAGAATGTTAATGATCCGGGTGAATTCACATACGTTTTTATGAGGATAATAATATGTATTTTCTTCAGATGAATCACGTTAAACGTAATAATGCGTCTTACAAGTAGAAAATTGTTTTCTCGGTACTACTCTAACGCAGTTAAACAATTTACTGTCGTTGGATTCCGAACAATAACCGGGGAAGAAATATTCTTAAAGGTTTTATTTAAAGTTTACCATTCACTTTTTTTTTTTTTACACAGGGTTTGACAAGGTTAAGGATTCCTAGCTTTATTGACAAGCTATTTACAGGTTAAGGATTCCTAACTTTATTGGCAAGCTAAGAGCTGTTACCTACATCAGTTCATTTGAAAGCATTTTTATTGTTAAGAGACATACTAGTAGGGAACAGGATGAAGTTGGAGCCATCTGTGGGCCAGCATTTTCATTTGATCAACTGACTTTATCTCGTTGACATCATTATGCTGTACGAATGTGTTCCATACTCGAGTCATCCTGGGTATGTATGATCTCAGATGGAGTGATGTTCTGGAGAAAGGTACAGCCAGAGTGAAGTTGCTGCTTTCTGCCCGTCTTGTGGCATAAAAGCTTGTTTCACGCTGTCCTCGAAGTGGATCCAAGTGTGGTACTTTGACAATATTGGCCTTGTACATAACAGTAAGGCCACCCACATCCCTCCTATATTGAAGGCTCTGCTGAAATGACAGATCTATCCAGGATGGGTCCAGGCGAGAGATGAGACGTCTTGCTCTGTTCTCTACTCTGTC
The DNA here is from genome assembly GCF_038502225.1 of Cherax quadricarinatus. Classification (NCBI taxonomy): domain Eukaryota; kingdom Metazoa; phylum Arthropoda; class Malacostraca; order Decapoda; family Parastacidae; genus Cherax; species Cherax quadricarinatus. The sequence goes on along the minus strand of NC_091300.1, from coordinate 55,030,946 downwards.
AAGCAGTCTGAACATCAAAATGGTATAAAATACCGACAGGTTGTTAGGTAAGACACATATGCAACAGTTAGGTATCTTTATTTCGAAACGTTTTGCATACACAGTAGGCTTCTTCAGTCGAGTACAGAAAAGTTGATAGAAGCAGAAGAGACTTGAAGACGATGTAATCAGTCCATCACCCTTAAAGTTTTGAGGTGGTCAGTCCCTCAGTCTGGAGAAGAGCATTATTCCATAGTCTGGAACAATATGGAGTTGAAGTGACAGGATGGAGCCTTATATAGCGCCAGGAGGTGAGACGTAGGTAACTAGTAGAACGCAGATGTTGGGAGGACAGGTCCCTCTCAAATCCAGCCATTCTCACTAGTAGAGGTTGTCGAAGTTGATTTCAGGTCTGTACCAAGATACCTAACTGTTGCATATGCATGTGAATTTTAAGAGATTTTTACTATTAAATGTAGGTTGTATGTGCGTTAAAATACCAGTTTCCTTGGAGTTATGTAAAGAAAAAAATTATAGTGTTTTTATATGCCTATAGAGAATTCTGAACAGAATGACAATAAGATAAGGAAACTTAGATATATTAAAAACACGTGTTTTAAAACATTGTTTTATTTCTCAACTTTAGTAAGACCTATGAACTAGATTTATATTTTCTGAACATTCATATCCATATTTCACTTTTACTTTAAAGTTTTCATTCATAATTAAAGATTCATTTGACACACACACACACACACACATATATATATATATATATATATATATATATACATATATATATATATATATATATATATATATATATATATATATATATATATATATATATATATATATATATATATATATATATGTGTGTGTGTGCCGAATATGTAAAACTGGTCAGTTAGCAAGAACTCATTTAAAATTAAGTCCTTTCTGAAATTTTCTTTTATACGTTTAAAGATATATATTTTTCATTGATGTTAATGTAAACTTTTTTAATTTTACAGTAAAAGAATCTTAGAAAACTTACCTAACCTTATTACAACAAGAACAATTTATTTTGGGCTAACCAAACTAAATATATTTTAGATTTGTTTACAGTAATTTAATACTAAACAAACACAGTGAAATATATTTTTTTCGTTAGGTTCAGAATGATTTTGGCGAAATTTTTGCATACACAAATTTTCACTTGTCCTATATGGCAAGATGAACGTTGCTATTTAAGCCAAGATCGCAAGTTCTGCCTATTCGGCACGACATATATATATATATATATATATATATATATATATATATATATATATATATATATATATATATATATATATATATATATATATCTGCTTTCAACAAACTGTTTAATGGGCTTGTTTGGTAGGCTGTAAGCAGGTGGTTAATGATAAACTTCTTCGGAGGCTTCTTTGTTTATTGTTAATGTAGTGGTGAGTACACAGGCTTGTGTGTTGTGCCCATGGCCAGGGAGGGCCATCCCACGAGAGAGCTAGGAGTAGGCCTTGTGTCTTCCTGCTAGGCCAATGTGTGAGTGAGAGTGAGGCAAGAGCAGGCAGGCTGGCTTGCCCAGCGAGAGGCCTGGCTACAGAGGGCAGCCCCTTAGTGCTGCAAAATATGAACTAAGCTGGCAGACAGCATGGGCTGTCTGTGCAGACAGTACAGGCTGTCTACATATGCTCGGCCACCTACTGCACGTCGTCCCGACGTGACAATACTGGTGGTAAAAGGAACTCGGTCTCTCTCTCGTAGGAACAGGGCAGAGAACACAAAATAAAAACATATATATATACATATGGACATGGAAAAATAATTCCTACAGGGAGGGAAGAAAAAAACATATGGGGTGTACTAAACATCGTGGTCAAAGGCAGTGAGCGTCGAAGGGCATCACTGCACACCTTCCTGCGTCTGGACAGATACTGCAACACAGCAGCTTAGCTGTGACGTAACAGGGTACGGTCTCCTCTGGAACGGTGAAGCAGTCATTGTAGGAGTCGCTGCAGGTTTTCACTCAACCTGTGGCACGACATGCTGGTGCCCTCGAGTGAGGCTTCGACAAAACTCGGCAACTGGGCAGGACTTCTGGCAAGCAACTCAGGAGGACACTTCTCAACTGGTACTGTCGCTGGGCTGTCACTGCCGGCGAGCGTAGAGTGAGTTGTGGAGGGAGTCGTGGCAGAGACGACTGGGTGAAACATCTGGGAGTCGTAACATCATACACCAGACTGCAGTGAGAGAGCTAGCAGTCAAAGTGACATCTTCTTTGCGCAGGCTGCTCACTGAAGCTTGCGACACGAGGCTGACAGCGCCTGCCGACAGTGGCTAACTGCGGCTTGGCGAGTATCATTCTCTCAGCAGTTGGAGTTATAGCAGAGGTTAATCGAAGTGTCCCCAGACTTGTTTCTCTACATATAACTGCACTCTGAAGGTCTGGAGGTGAAGTGAAACAAATCTCGATGGGAATCATAGCAGGTACGATTCTGCAGAACATCACGAGCGACGAGCATAAAAGCTTTCTGTACAAAAGGGCTTGGTCACTCGGGGGCTGACTTGACATCAGCTGTCAAATGTACTGGTCACACGGGTGACTTAGCACAGTGGTGCTACTCAAGTCTGGCTCAGACCTCACTGGACACACGGAAACTTTACACACCCACGGTACATGCGGTACAACATGGCTTAAACTAGCAGATGATGCTTTTCTGTGCACATAACTGACACTAAGACATATACTAAAATGTGAGAACACTGAGAGGAATTAATTAACACACGACATAATATCTTCTCTCAATCTTCTCGACAATACAGATATAATTACTAGAAACACTCGATGTGACATCATGTCATGTCGCGAGGTGACGTCAGCAGCACTGTGACGTCAGCAGCACTGTGACGTCAGCAGACATCTCGAGGTGATGTCAGGCAGACATCGTGACATCATGAAGTCGGGTAGCATCGTGGGTGACGTCAATGTGATGCGGGCAGCAGACCAGAGCATGTGGCCTGGGACATCTGGTAACTCACGTGGCTGGTAGATCTACGTGACATCGCCCACACCCACGTGGCATCGGGACCCACATGGTGTCGTGATCTATGTGGCATGCTGATCCACGTAGCTTCAAATGGCCTCGGGCACTCGGATAAACAGCTCCGGCAATGAATCACACGAAAAACAGCAGAAAACACAGCAGAGGGAGTGGGTAGTGGTGAGTGGTGTATGGTAGGCTGGTGAGGTGTGAGAGTACAGCAGGGCGAGGCAAGGAGCGGCCACTTCCTCCTCCCACAAACACGTGGAGAACTCACACTGGATGCAGAAATCGCCACAAAACTCACCTCTATCTTGCTGAGACAGCTATGCTGAGCTGAACAACAACAGCAACATGCAAGTGACGCTGAACACGTGACTTGAGAAACAGTGTGGGACACTGTAGCGTGGGGTCACTTACAATTCTCGGAGAATTTCGGCAAATTTCGGCTGGATCCTGCTTGCACCTGTGTCTGGATGCTCAAACGTGCAGACACGACATCAGGATAACTTGTTGAGAAACGGATGCTTCTTGTGTAGGGTGATGAAGTGAAGATGACTTCATACCTCTCCTTCCTCTCTCCGGGCAAACAACTGCTGCGACCACCACTGCTACCAATGTTTAATAGTTTGTTTGGCGTTCTGGTAGTGGGTGGTTAATGATACGTCTTCGAAGGCTTCTTACTTTATTGTTAAGTCGTGGTGGGTACACAGGCTTGTGTGCTGTGCCCATGGCCCGGGCAGGGCCATCCCACGAGAGAGAGCTAGGGAGTAAGCCTTGTGTCTTCCTGCTAGGCCGCTGTGTGAGTGAGAGTGAGGCAAGGGCAGGCAGGCTGGCTTGCCCACCGAGAGGCCTGGCTACAGAGGGCAGCGCCTTAGTGCCGCGAAATATGAACTAAGCTGGCAGACAGCATGGGCTGTCTGTGCAGACAGTACAGGCTGTCTACAAAACCGGCAGTATCCCACTAAGGCAGGGTGGCCTAAAAAGAAAAAACGAAAGTCTCTCTTTTTAAGTTTAATAATGTATACAAGAATAGGGGTTACTAGCCCCTTGTTCCTGGCATGTTAGTCGCCTCTTATGACACTCATGGCTTACTGAGGAAGAATTCTCTTCCACTTCCCCATGGAGATAAGAGAATATAAACAAGAACAAGAACTAGTAAGAGAGAGAGAGAAGGGAACAGGAAATGCCCTCAGGCATACCAGTACCCATAGCCAGAAAGGTTGGATATTATAGCATTAGAAGAATCCCACAAGCACTGATATTGTTAGTAGCCTAAACAGAGGTAACATGGTAATTATAAAAAATTCGGTCAAACTCCACTATGATATAAGTAATTTTACATACATAATTATGTTGATGGTGGTATAGGAGTCACTGGCAATTATGGAGTAACCATCCACATTTAGGACTGAATAATGCATTCGTATAAAAGTCCAATTTTTGACTGTGTACTATTGCCTCAACTAAAAACACATCAAATTTGAACACCCCGTCACTGATATTGTATAATGAATGCTTATCATGCTTAATAATTGCCGATTCTACAATATTCCTTTCAAGCCAAGAGGAACAAGGGAAAATGACTCTTGCTTCCTACCAATTTGTCAGTTTATCACAAGTTCTAATGTGGTTGAAAATTGCATTCGATTCCTTTGCTATAGTTATTGTACAACAGTTTAGTGGTATCCTAACTTCTAAAGGTTTTCCAGTCTGTCCCAAATATGACTGACTGCAGGTTGATGTCGAACTCCAGGTTAGGATTTTGAGACTAGCCACTTTGTGCTATTAATCTGATTAAGCTGCATGTAGTTGATTGCAAGTTTGAGTTTGAAGGGGAAATACTATGCTCAAAAGCAGGGAATGTCTATGGAAAGTCTGTCGTCCCTCCTATTGAGCAATCTGTACGTGGAATTTTTTGAGGCTAGACTGTTGAAAGATATCCTGCCATGTAGAGCTAAGTGGTTCAGATGTATGGATGACATCTTGTGTCTATGGCCAAATGATATGGCAGTTGATACATTTTTACCATGACTGTTAAATTCACCGTGGAGAAAGAGGTGGACTGCAAACTTCCTTTCTTAGATGTGTTGATACTCCGAGGAAATACGGCCTATTTTTCTTGCGTTTTCTGACGGTTGAAGCAGAGTTTGCCTCGGAATCCTCTGGGATGAATAACTGTGACCATCTTCCTTGTAATTACAGATGCCTCCCTCTTTATACGAGTTTATTTCAATTAACCCAGTTTCCGTTGAATAACTTATAGAAATATTCCCTTTAAATGGTCCACTTTTCTAGTCCCTTTAAAAGAATGATCGAATTTTTCATATTTGCCACGTTACTTTCGTTTAGGCTGCTATTACAATATCAGTGTTTGTGGGATTTTTTCTAATGCTATAATATTCAACCTTTCTGGCTAAGGGTACTGGTATGCCTGGGGGCATTTCCTGTTTCCTTTTATCTCTTTCTCTCTCCCTTCCTTATTCCAGTGAAGACGTCGTGTAGGATCATATTGGCTTGGAGATCCTCCTCTCTTCTGCAACTTTGTAAGCTGCTGACGATGTGTTGATTGCAACTCGAATGGCCTAGAGCTATCATTCGACTCCCCCTATGGTTTTTTTGCTTATAATATATATATGTATATATATATATATATATATATATATATATATATATATATATATATATATATATATATATATATATATATATATATATATATATATATATATATCTACCCAGGGAGGTACTACCATCCTGCCAAGTGAGAGTAAAACGGAAGTCTGTACTTGTTTTACATGATTGTAGGGTTGTTGGTGTTTTTTCTCTGTCTCATAAACATGCAAGATTTCAGGTACGCCTTGCTGCTTGTACTTACACTTAGGTCACACTACATATGCATGTACAAGCATATATGTACACATCTCTGTGGGTTTTCTTCTATTCTCTCACTTGTTCTTGTTTTTATTTCCTCTTATCTCCATGGGGACGTGGAACAGAATTCTTCCTCCGTAAGCCATGCGTGTTATAAGAGGCAACAATAATGCAGGGGGGCAAGGGGCTAGTAACCCCTTGTCCTGTATAAATTACTGAAAACAGAACAAATAAAAACTAAATTTAAAAAGAGAAACTTTCGTTTTTCTTTTTTTAGTCACCCTGTCTCGGTGGGATACGGCGGATGTTTTGAAGGAAGATTATATGTAAATATATATATATATATATATATATATATATATATATATATATATATATATATATATATATATATATATATATATATATATATATATATATATATATATATGCAATAAGATCACAGTAAACAGGTGATTTCGGAATATGCAAAACAACCACTCTGAAAAAATAGAGAAATTCCAAGCGCTTTCGTGACTACTCACATTATCAAGGAACTATATATATATATATATATATATATATATATATATATATATATATATATATATATATATATATATATATATATATATATATATATATATATAATATTGTTACTGTTAACACATCACCGGTATCCCAATAAGGTCAGCAATTTCGTGTGCCTTGAAGGGGGCAGTTAGATTCCCGCACTTATGCAACATATGGGAATCTTTTTTAAGGAAACGTATCGCCACACAGTGGCTTCATCAGTCCAATCTTCCGCTTGTCGGTTTTCAGAATCATTTATCACCAATGTACATGTTGTTAGTGTATCTCTTCTTTGCTTTACGTTTAGGCAAAGGTAAAGCAAAGATGGGAATAGCATCACAAATTTTATTTCTTATATTATAATTAACACATCGGCCGTTTCCAGCCAAGGCAAGGTGGCCCGAAAAAGAAAACCTTTCATCATCATTCGCTCCATCATTATCTTGCCATAGTAAGGCTTACACTACAGTTAAAAAACTGCAACATTAACACCTCTTCTTCAGAGTGCCGGTACTGTACTTCCCATCTCTAGGAATCAAGTCCGGCCTGCTGCTTTCCCTGAATCCCTTCATAAATGTTACCCTGCCTACACTCCAACAGCATGTCAAGTCCTAAAAACCATTTGGCTCCATTCTTTCCTATCTAACACGCTCACGCACGCTTGCTGCAAGTCCAAGCCCGTGGCACACAAAGCCTCCTTTGCCCCCTCCTTCCAACCTTTCCTAGGCCGACCCCTACCCGCCTTCCCTCCACTACAGATTTATATGCTCTTGAAGTCATTCTATTTCTTTCCATCCTCTATACACGTTCAAACCATCTCAATAACCCCTCCTCAGCCCTTTTGATAATAGTGTTGGTTATCCCACACCTCCTCCTTGTCTGCAAACTACGGATTCTCTGCATTATATTCACATCACACATTGCCCTCAGCTATGACATCTCCACTGCCTCCAGCCTTCTCCTTGTTGCAACATTCACAACCCATGCCTCACACCCATACAAGAGTGTTGGTATAACTATGCTCTCATACATTCCCCTCTTTGCCCTCATGGATAAAGTTCTTCGTTTTCACAGACTCCTCAGTGCAACACTCATCTTTTTTCCCTCGTCAGTTCTATGATTCACCTCATCTTTCATAGACCCATCCGCTGACATGTCCACTCCCAAATATCTGAACATATTCCTCTCCTCCATACTCTCTCCCTACAATCTGATATCCAGTCTTCCGATACCTATTTTTTTTTATCCTCATCACCCTACTCTTTCCTATATTCACTTTTAATTTCCTTCTTTTACATACCCTACCAAACGCATCAACTAACCCCTGCAACTTCTCTTCAGAATCTCCCTAAAGCACAGTGTCATCAGCAAAGAGCAACTGTGACAACTCCCACTTTGTGTTAGATTCTTTATCCTTCAACCCCACACCTCTTGCCAACACCCGAGCATTCATTTCTCTTACATCTCTATCTCTAAATATATTGAACAACCATGGTGACATCACACATCCCTGTCTAAGGTGTATTTTTACTGGGAAACAATCTCCCTCTTGCCTACATACTCTAACCTGAACCTCACTATCCTCGTAAAAACTTTTCACCGCTTTCAATAACCTACCTCCTATTTCATACATTTGCAACATGTACCACATTGCTCCCCTATCCACCCTATCATATGCCTATTCAGAATCCATGAATGCCACAAATGCCTCTTTACCCTTATCTAAATGCTGTTCGCCTATATGTTTCACTACAAACACTTGGTCTACACACCCCCTACCCTTCCTAAAACCTCCTTGTTCATCTTCTATCCTACTCTCCGGCTAACTGACAATTCTTTCAATAATAACTCTGCCATACACTTTACCAGGTATACTCAACAGACTTAAATAACAGACTTATTCCCCTATAATTTTTACACTCTCTTTTTTCCCCTTTGCCTTTATACTATAGAACTATGCATGCTCTCTGCAAATCCCTAGGTACCGTACGCTCTTCCATACATTTATTAAATAAAAACACTTACCACTTCAAAACTATATCCCCACCTACTTTTAGTATTTCCATTTTTATCCAATCAATCCCAGCTGCCTTACCCCCTATCATTCTACCAACTGCTTCACGAAGTTCCCTCACACTCACATCTGGTTCTTCCTCACTCCTATAAGATATTATTCCTCCTTGCCCTATACACGAAATCACAGCTTCCCTATCATCATCATTTAACAATTCCTCAAAATATTACTTCCATCTTCCCAATGCCTCTAACTCTCCATTTAATAACTTTCCTATCCAAGGCTCTCTCAACTTATTAATCTCACTCCAAAACTTTTCTTATTGTCAACAAAATTTGTTGATAACATCTCACCGACTCTCTCATTTGCTTTCTCTTTACATTGCTTCACCACTCTTTTAACCTGTCTTATTCTCTCCATATACTCCTCCCTCCTTGCATCACTTCTGCTTTGTAAAACCTCTCATATGCTAACGTTTTTCCTCTTACTACTCTCTCTCTATATCATCATCCCATCAATTACTCTTCTTCTCTCCCGCACCCACTTTCCTGTAACCACAAACTTCCGCTTAAAACTTAAATTACATATCTCCAAAAAATATGAATGTTAAGAGGCGTTTGTCTTCGCCGTTCCTTTAATACTTATACATATAATTTAAAATATTTTGTGTTATTAGGTAATTTCCATTTTTTCGCATCATTGTTTGCAATACTCTCTCTATGAGTAATTTTTTTATTAATTTTTGGATAATATGTGATGAGTTTTATTATTTTTATTGTGTAAGTAATTCCTAACATTATAATTCTGAAATTAAGAAATTATGTCTCAGTACGCTGAGGTCAGTGATCACCTGCGGTCATACCTGCCTAAGCTCTTGGGAGTTAGCGTGGGCTGTTACCAAGCACCATGGCTTGTTGTAGTGTTTTAGAATCTCAGGTTCAAGTGTTGAAGAAGGAGATTCTACTTCTTCGGGAGGAAAATAGGAGGCTGAAGCTTCGCATAGATGAGTTTGGGAGCAAGTGTGAGAAGGATTTAGCTGGTAAGGAAGGAATTGTCACCAACAGTGATAGTGGCAGCCGCTTTAAGTGGCAAGTGGTTCACAGTCAGGAAGAAGGAAGATGAGAAATAATAGAGCAGATGTGAAGGTAGGAAATCGATTCTCTGTTCTCCAAGACGAGTGTACTTCAGTGGTTAGTGAGGTTGAAGGTACCACTGATTCCCCTGCTAATCAAGGTAAGAATATTTTAATAGTAGGCGGTTCTCAGGTAAGATATATGGACCGTGCATTTTTGTAACAGAGACAGAAAGGTCAGACAGAGAGTGTGTCTTCCTGGAGCTGGTGTTGGTGACATAGTCAGCAGGTTGGATAATATTATGGCAGGTAATGGGAACAAGCCCATTATCTGTCTTAGTGCTGTGGGTAAGCGGAGGAGAGAGGAGCTGCTGGATAAGTACAGGTTAGCCATAGAAGTTGTTAGGTCTAAGGGAGGGATCCCAGTCATATGTAGCATCTTGCCTAGCAAGGGAGTGGGCAATGAATGGATGTCTAGGGCAATTGGTATAAATTGCTGGCTAGACAGGTACTGCAAGGAACTTGCAGTCTCATTCATTGATAACTGGGACCTATTCTTTGGCAAACGTGATATGTATGCAAGGGATGGGGTTCATCTCTCTGGGGATGGAGTGGTTGCATTAGCCAATTCAATTGAGAGGGTAATTGATGACTTGTCTAGGAATTTAAACTGATAGATTATAGAGGTATGGGTGATTGTGGGAAACAATCAGGCTGCAGCATTAGGGTTAAAAACAGCAGTTATTACCGGGATACCTCAGGAATATGTTTAAAAGACAATATTCAAAATAAAGTTGCTAGTAATGACAAATCAATTGATCAACAAAGAGAGATAGTAGAGGGCTACGAGTGACTAGCTCCCTTAAGGTTTACTATACAAACAGTAGGAGTCTAAGAAATAAGATAGATGAGCTAAGATTATTTGCAAGTGTAGGTAATATAGATATTATTGGTATAACAGAGACCTGGTTCAACCTGAAAGATAGAGAAATGCCTTCTGAATGCAACATACAGGGTTATAAACTATTCCACACTGATAGGGTCAACAGGAAGGGTGGTGGTGTGGAGATGTATGTCAGAGAAAATTAAAACTGTTGTCTTAGACATGATATAAGATTAGAAACATCGAACACAAAATCTGTTTAGCTACAGTTTCTCGACGGACGTGACAAATTAATTTTGGGTGTGATTTATAGCCCCCCAAACCTTGATAGGCAGTGCAGTAAGCTGTTATGGGACGAAATTCATAAGGCATCTAGATATGAAAATCTGATTGGAACAATATGACAGGAAATCTTGAGTCTAGTGACTTTCTTGATACGGTTCATGATTGCTTTTTAGAACAGGTTGTGACAGAACCAACTAGAGGAAACAATCTGCTTGACTTGATTCTTGCCAACAAAGATTCACTAATTAATAATCTTGAGGTTAATGATTAGCTTTGGGAAAGTGATCACAAATCACTTAGTTACAATATATCATGGAATTACCCAGATAACTGCTATCAAATCTGTGTCCCAGATTTTCACTTGGCCGACTTCATGGGACTGAAAAATTTCCTTGGTGGGCTAAATTGAGATGTCCTGATTATGGGTCAGGTAGGTGATCTTGGTTGCCAATATGACGTTTTTTAGTTCTAGCTGCCCAGACAACTTTTGTTACGATTAGGGAAATTAGATCTAACAAAAATGATCCCAAATGGATGAACATTTGATTAAAACATCTCATTGGTCAAAAGAGAGGCATATATAGGCGTATCAAAAGAGGGGATGGGCAGTTAAGAAATCAATATATTCAATTAAAGAGAGAAATAAAGAAAGGGATAAGAAAAGCAAAAAGGCATTATGAGGCTAAGGTCGCAAGGGATTCAAAGACTAACCCAAAAGGGTTCTTTCAGGTATACAGAAGTAAGATTAGGACAAGATTGGCCCACGTAAGAGTAACTCTGGTCAGATCACTGACAGTGATAAGGATATGCAGGAAATTATCAATACCTACTTCCTCTCAGTTTTCACCCAGGAAAATACTAGCGATATTCCTGAAATAATAGATTATATAGAACAGGATGATAATAAACTATGTATGATTGCGGTAACTAGTGACATGGTCCTCAGACAAATAGAGAAACTAAAACCTAACAAATCCCCAGGTCCTGATGAACTGTTTGCAAGGGTGTTAAAGGAATGTAAAGAGGAACTTAGCATACCTTTGGCTAATCTTTTTAACATCACTACAAACTGGCATAGTGCCTGATAAGTGGAAAATGGCAAATGTAATACCTATTTACAAGGCAGGTGACAGGTCCTTGGCTTCGAACTATAGACCAATAAGCCTTACCTCCATAGTGGGAAAATTTATGGACTCAATAATTGCCGAAGCAATTCGTAGCCATCTTGACAGGCACAGAATGATTAATGAATTTCAACACGGTTTTACAAAGGAGCGTTCCTGTATTACAAATTTACTAACTATTTTCACTAAGGTGTTTGAGGAGGTAGATCATGGTAATGAATATGACACTGTATATGGACTTCAGTAAGGCTTTCGATAGAGTTCCACACCAGAGGCTATTGAGGAAACTTAAGGCACACGGAATAGGAGGAGAAATTTTTTCCTGGTTAGAGGCATGGCTGACAAATAGACAGCAGAGAGTTTGCATCAATGGGGAAAAATCACAATGGGGGCACGTCACAAGCGATGTTCCTCAGGGATCAGTGTTGGGCCTGTTGTTGTTCACAATTTACATAAACGACATAGATGAGGGAATAAATAGCGACATAAGCAAATTTGCTGATGACACCAAAATAGGCCGTCCAATTCATTCTAACGAGGACACTAGAGCTCTCCAGGACGATTTGAATAAACTGATGCAATGGACGAAGTGGCAGATGCAGTTTAATATTGACAAATGCAAAGTTCTAAATGTTGAACAGTTAAATAACCATGCCATATATAAACTAAATAATGTAGATATTAATACTACTGATTGCGAAAAGGATTTAGGAGTTCTGGTTAGCAGTAATCTAAAACCAAGACAACAGTGCATTAGTGTTTGCAATAAAGCTAACAGAATTCTTGGCTTCATATCTAGAAGTATAAATAATTGAAGTTCTCAGGTTGTTCTTCAACTCTATATATCCTTGGTTAGGCCTCATTTAGACTATGCTGCTCAGTTCTGGTCACCGTATTACAGAATGGATATAAATGCTCTGGAAAACTTACAGAGGAGGATGACAAAGATGATCCCATGCATCAGAAATCTTCCCTATGAGGATAGACTGAGGACTCTGAATCTGCACTCTCTCGAAAGACTTAGAATTAAGGGGGATATGATCGAGGTGTATAAATGGAAAACAGGAATAAATAAAGGGGATGTAAATAGCGTGCTGAAAATTTCCAGCCAAGACAGGACTCTCAGCAATGGTTTCAAGTTGGAAAAATTCAGATTCAGGAAGGATATAGGAAAACACTGGTTTGGTAATAGAGTTGTGTATGAGTGGAACAAACTCCCGGGTACAGTTGTTCAGGCTGAAACGTTGTGTAGTTTTAAAAATAGGTTAGATAAATACATGAGTGAGTGTGGGTAGGTGTGAGTTGGACCTGACTAGCTTGTGCTGCTGGGTCTGTCGCAGTGCTCCATCCTGTAGTGCTGGTGACCAGACTGGGTGGATAATTGGGCTAATGCGGGGTGGGGGGTCATTGGTCTAATCCAGGGGGGATATGGACCTGCTCTGCATGGGTCAGTGGGCCTGTTGCAGTGTTCCTTCTTTCTTATGTTCTTATGTCTCTGTATCCTTGAAGCGATGTGATACCCTTTCAAGCTGATCGCTTTCACAAATACCTTTCATGCTTCAAGAAATCGTAATGACACGATTGCAAACAAACCATACCACGGCCGGGATTGAACCCGCGGTCATAGAGTCTCAAAACTCCAGCCCGTCGCGTTAGCCACTAGACCAGCTAGCCACAATAAGATTCATCCAACTAGGTATATTTCTACACAATAGGAAGGTTAGCACAGGCACCACTGTGACCACAAATGCAAGTTTTTACAGACGAATCTCCAGCTAGCGTGGCCGTGACGAACTCTAGCTCAAGTCCCTTCACTGCCGTCAACATGACTCAAGAAATCGTAATGACACGATTGCAAACAAACCATACCCCCGGCCGGGATTGAACCCACGGTCAGAGAGTCTCAAAACTCCAGCCCGTCGCGTTAGCTATTGTGGCTAGCTGGTCTAGTGGCTAACGCGACGGGCTGGAGTTTTGAGACTCTATGATCGCGGGTTCAATCCCGGCCGGGGGTATGGTTTACCTTTCATGCTATTGGAAGCACTTTCGCTTTGACAAAACAGCTTGTAAGCACTTTGAAAACCATCTTCACATTAGAGAATATATTTATCACCTTACGTCTATGGTAATCATAGTGGTATATCAAAAAAATCACAAGTTAAAATCACCCTTGGCTTATAGACCACATGAAGCATATTTCAATGTCAAGAATTTCTTGCCAACTTTCAATAGTATATCAGAATTGACCTTCTTAGATGCCTAGTATAAATATTTAGTATGTTCCGGTACACCTACAGTACGTTTATCTAAAAATCTTTTTAATCAAAGTTTACATGTCCATTGATTAATAACTGAATAGGATTTTTAACCAATTGCATTCACGTGTAGTTGAAAGCATTCTGGAGCATGCCAGCTACATCAGTCTTATACCAACTACGTTAACGTGTAGTTGCAAGCATTCTAAAGCATGCCAGCTAGATCAGTCTTACACCAACTACGTTAACGTGTAGTTGCAAGCATTCTAAAGCATGCCAGCTAGATCAGTCTTACACCAACTACGTTCACGTGTAGTTGCAAGCATTCTAGTGCATGCCAGCTACATCAGTTTTAAACCAACTACGTTCACGTGTAGTTGCAAGCATTCTAGAGCATGCCAGTTACATCAGTCTTACACCAACTACGTTAATGTGTAGTTGCAAGCATTCTAGAGCATGCCAGCTATATCAGTCTTACACCAACTACGTTCACATGTAGTTGTAAGCATTCTAGAGCATGCCAGCTACATCAGTCTTAAACCAACTACATTCACGTGTAGTTGCAAGCATTTTAGAGCATGCCAGCTACATCAGTCTCACATCAACTACGTTCATGTGTAGTTGCAAGCATTCTGGAGCATAAGAACATTAGAACATTAGAACATAAGAACACTGCAGAAGGCCTACTGGCCCATGCAAGGCAGGTCCTTATCAAAACGACCTTTACACAAAGCTACCCAAGAATTAACTCCCGTACCCAATGACACCAGTCAAACCCAGTCCCAGCCAATCTGAACCAGGATGCCCTCTCTTGAGCAACTTTACCAGCAGCTGAAAGAAGAGCTTAGGGTTGCTAAGCTAGAGATACGGCGATTAACGGAGGAGAACAAGAGGATTCGTAGTAATCCTCCTGTTGTGAGTCCCCAGGTTAAGAGGGGAGCTTGGTCAGCGGCCGGGAAATATGGAACCAAGCTGAGGATCAAGAAGACTGTTGGAGAGGCAGAAACAATGAGAAACCAGAAGTCTTACCAGCTACATCAGTCCTACACCAACTACGTTCACGTGTAGTTGCAAGCATTCTAGAGCATGTCAGCTAGATCAGTCTTACACCAACTACATTTACGTTCAATTGCAAGCATTCTAGACCATGCCAGCTAGATCAGTCTTACACCAACTACGTTCATCTGTAGTTGCAAGCATTCTAAAGCATGCCAGCTAAATCAGTCTTACACCAACTACATTTACGTTCAATTGCAAGCATTCTAGAGCACGTCAGCTAGATCGACCTTACACCAACTATGTTCACGTGTAGGTGCAAGGATTCTGGAGCATGCCAGCTAGATCAGTCTTACACCAACTACGTTCACGTGTAGCTGCGAGCATTTTGGAGCATGCCAACTAAATCAGTCTTACACCAACTACATTCACGTGCAATTGCAAGCACTCTAGAGCATGTCAGCTAGATAAGCCTTACACCAATTATGTTCACGTGTAGTTGCAAGCATTCTAGAGCATAGCAGCTACATTAATCTTATCCAGTTATTTTTTCTTCTACTTAGACTTCCTTTTTACACTTACTTTATTTTTCTAACATATGACTTTTCCAGCTTAGGTTCTAGAATGCTTATTTTCATGGTTTACCGTTTTGATTACCTGTTACAGGTATGATTTAGGATTACCACTGTTCAAACTTACTTCTAAGAATTTCACTATTGCAATGCTTTATGAACCTGATTGCTCAATAAATCCTGAAAAAAAATCTTGGCTCAAAGCTCAGCTGGATATTAACCTGACTGATTCAGTAAAATAATGAAATTTTACATGATAAATATTTTACATGATATATATGTTGTTGAGAAATGGTTTACCACCTGTTGTTAAAGATTAAATATAGAGGGAACTTAGCTTGGTAAGACAGCTCATAGTCTGCACAGCCACCCCTGCAGGCGAGGTCTTGAGAAGTCGTAACCACTTCGCAATGGGCTGAAATGGAAATGTCTTAATAATAAATTACCCATAGGGGGTATTATGTCAGCATATATCAGACACTGATTGCTGACAACACTTAGGTGTGTGGACTCAAAGGTCCACATCTCACCGAGGTTTTATGATAAGTTACTAATTCACAACTTGTACTCAACTGTGCAGTCAACTGTACTCATTATGAATCAGTACACTTACCTGGGTATATGTATCTGACCTGTAGTTATGCCCAGATATCCGATGTCTTGATTGAAGAATAGTGTTCCTTGAAGAATGTCGCACTACACTCTGTTGGATCACAACACTCGTTGTTACACTGTTCATCAATAATTGTTCACACTATAATGTCACTAAAGATGCTGATCACACTTCTCTGTAAGTGTTTCTTGAGATTATTTTGTGCAAAATGCATGAAGCAGTGTTCTTTGTTGGTTATCCCGGCATGTCAATGTCTCTCTCTCAGTAAAGTCAAAAGTAATCTGACCTCACAGCCCCCTACACCACTGCAATGCCCCTAGAACATAAAGGAAAAGCTGACCTAGTACTTTTTGTTTCTTTGCAAAACTTCCTCCATGAAGCAAAGCAGAATGCTTGATTCTTGCTGGCTTAAGCACAGACAACAACGTACACTATCTTTACCATAGTAATAAAGAGGGAGCAAGATTTTCCTTAATTGTCCTGCTAAGGTATGAGATGGACTGTCTCTTATTAAACTACACTTTGCAACACTGGACTCTTGCAAGGAGTGGCAGCTGTGTGACCACGTCACTTGCTCGTACTGCATATGTGATCAATTACTTGCTATAGCAGTAAACAAGATGTTTGCCCCTTCTGAAAGGGCTGGGCCCCTCAGGGCTGAAACGGGCTGAAGGGGGCTAATACCCCCCTCCTGGAGAAAATTTCTCCACACTGGGGGGCAGCGAAGGTTTGCTGCAGGTGAACTATTCATCACCTAACATTAATTTAATTTTCTCACTCGCCACCACTGCTGCTTGTCTTTTCTGAACAGCTTTAGTCTGTGTGGTTTCTGGAGAATCACTAATTTTGTTTTCAACACTGTGTAATTCTAATGGCACTAGTTTATTTATTGTCCACTTATTCACTACACCTTTGCTCAAAACATCAACTGTCCTGATGATTAAATTTGCATCAGGATATATGGTCACAATTTTTCCAAGTGGCCATTGGGACCTCGGACCATCATTGTCAATAATCACTACGTCACCAGTTCTTAAGGTCTTATGAATTTCAGGAACACCAGCTCCATAGAAGTGTTCTCTCAATGAGGTGAGATAGTCTTCTTGCCAAATTTTCTCCCAACGTTCAATCACTTTATTAAGGTGTTTGAATTTACGTCTGAGTTGCTCAGGTTCGAAATAAGTAGGATCCTCCATGATTTTATCATTCATGGGAGGAACAGGTTTGAGCTTTCTACCATGGAGTAAATGAGATGGACTTTACACTTCTAAATTGTCCCGATCATCGGTAACATAAGTTAGAGGTCTATTTTCTATTTCAGTTATAACTGTATGGAATTCTTTTAAGTCGATTCTCTGACGATGAAGAGTTTTCCTTAAACAATGTTTTACAATGCTGATCATTCTTTCATAAAATCCGTCGTGCCATGGTAATAAAGTGGGAGCAGGATTTTCCTTAATTGTCCTGCTAAGGTAAGAGATGGACTGTCTCTTATTAAACTACACTTTGCAACAAACACTGGACTCTTGCAAGGAGCGGCGGCTGCGTGACCACGTCACTTGCTCGTACTGCATCAGGGATCAATTACTTGCTGTAGCAGTAAGCAAGATGTATGCCCCTTCTGAGAGGGCTGGACCCCTCAGGGTTGAAAAGGGCTGAATGGGGTTAATACCCCCCTCCTGGAGAAAAGTTCTCCACATATACCCGAGCTACAAGACTGCCATCCCATTGAGATCACCTGACTCATACCACGGAAATTTGGACCAGATGTCCTTATAGCCATGGCGAGATTGACTCACGAAATCGTAATGACACAATTCCAAACAAACCATACCATGGGCATGGTTAGAACCAGCGATCGTTGTTCAGTTTTATGACTCTTTGATTGCGGGCTTTAACCCCGCCCGTGGTTTGGCTTTTTTTAAGCCGAGATTCTTAGGTACCAGAAAAGTTGTTATTGTTCAAGGGACTTCTGTGATCAGGAACTGGGCCTCGTACACCCTCGGTAAGGTACTCACAAATCACAAATACTTGTACAAACATACTTGCAACAATACATACATATATAGGTATGCATATACACGAGTATGCATTTGTTCATGCACATGTGTTCAGTGGTCAGTCGTCACGTGAGGTCACAGACCCTGAGCTGCTTTGGGGATTAGCGTGGACGGTTACAAAGCATGGCTTGCTTCTGCAGTGTTTTAAAAACTGAGGTTGGAGAGTTGAAGGAGGAGGTCTTGCTTCTCCAGGAGGAGATTAGGAGGCTGAAGGTCCACCTCAATGGGCCTGGGAGAGAGTGTGAGGTGGTTGGAGATGTGGGGAATGAGGCTTCTAGCAGTGAGGTGCAGTCTGTCTCTCACTGTGAGGAGGCTGTAGGTGGGGAGGTAGCAACGGCTACCAGCAGTGAGGTGCAGCCCAGCACCTGCTACAAGTGGCGAGTTGTTCACAGTAATGGGAGGCGCATCAGAGTAAGGAAAGTTAAGAGTGAAGATCTGAAGGTAGGAAATCGCTTCTCTGTTCTCCAGGATGAATGTACTTCAGTGGCCAGTGAAGGTAAGGGTACTACTGCCCCTGCTAATGAAGGTAAGCGCATTCTTGTGGTTGGTGACTCTCAGGTAAGATATGTTGACCGTGCTTTTTGTAATAGGAATAAGAAGATGAAAGATAGAGTGTGCTTCCCTGGAGCTGGTGTTGGGGACATTGTCAACAGGCTGGATAATATCATGTCAGGTAATGGGAACAAGCCCATTATTTGTCTCAGTGCTGGTGGAAATGATATTGGGAAGGGTAGGAGAGAAGGGCTGCTAGATAAGTACAGGTCAGCTATAGATTTCATTAAGTCTAAGGGAGGGATCCCAATCATATGTAGCATCTTGCCTAGAAGGGGAGTAGGAAATGAATGGTTGTCTAGGGCAATTGGTGTAAATTGCTGGCTAGACAGATACTGCAAGGAACTTGCAATCCCATTCATTGACAACTGGAACAACTTTTATGGCAAACATGATATGTATGCAAGGGATGGGGTACATCTCTCTGGGGCTGGGGTGGTAGCACTTGCAGACTCGATTGAGAAGGCCATTGGTGAAATGCCTATGATTTTAAACTGATGGAAGATAGAGGTAGGGGTGTGTGTGGGAAACAAGCAGGTTGCAACACTAGGGTTGGAAACAGTAAATGTATAAAAGGCATTCAGCATGAAGTTATAAATAAAGACAATAGAACAGGTCAGCAAACAAAGGGGGACAGCAGAGGGCAGCAAGGGACTAGCTCCCTTAAGGTTTACTATACTAATAGCAGGAGTGTTAGAAATAAGATAGATGAGCTAAGATTAATTGCAAGTGCAGGAAACAGATATTATTGCTATAACAGAGACCTGGCTCAATCTGAAAGATAGAGAGATGCCCTCTGAATGTCACATACAAGGCTATAAATTATTCCACACTGACAGGGTCAACAGGAAAGGTGGTGGAGTAGCGATGTATGTCAGAGACAATTTAAATTGTTGTGTTAGACAAGATATTAAATTAGAAGCGTCAGCCACTGAATCTGTTTGGTTACAGCTTCTCGAGGGCCGAGAAAAACTAATTTTGGGTGTGATTTACAGGGCCCCAAATCTTGATAGGGAGTGCAGTAAACTTCTATGGGACGAAATTCGTAAGGCATCTACATACGAAAATGTTGTGCTAATGGGAGATTTCAACTATAGACAGATTGACTGGAGCAATTTGACAGGAAATTTAGAGTCGGGTGACTTTCTTGATACGATCCAGGATTGTTTTTTAAAACAGTTTGTGACAGAGCCAACTAGGGGAAATAACCTCCTTGACTTGGTTCTTGCCAGTAGGGAAACACTAATTAATAATCTTGAGGTTAATGATGAGCTTGGGGAGAGTGATCACAAATCACTCAGTTTTAACATATCATGGAATTCCCCTAATAATGGCAATCAAGTCTCCGTCCCTGACTTTCGCTTGGCTGATTTCATAGGACTGAAAAATTACTTAGGTGGGCTGAACTGGAATGACCTGACTAGGGGTCAGGTAGGTGGTGATGGTTGCCGATATGATGCTTTCCAGGGCATAGTTCTAGCTGCTCAGTCAAATTATGTTCCAAATAGGGAAATCAGATCAAACAAAAATGATCCTAAATGGATGAACAATAGATTAAAATATCTGATTGGTCAAAAGAGAGGCATATATAGGCAAATCAAAAGAGGAGAGGGGCAATTAAGAAATCGATATATTCAGTTAAAGAGAGAAATAAAAAAGGGAATTAGAAAAGCAAATAGAGATTATGAGGTTAAAGTTGCAAGAGAATCGAAGACTAACCCAAAAGGATTCTTTCAGGTATACAGAAGTAAGATCAGGGACAAGATAGGCCCACTCAAAAGTTCCTCGGGTCAGCTCACTGACAGTGATAAGGAAATGTGTAGAATTTTTAACACATACTTCCTCTCAGTTTTTACACAGGAGGATACCAGCGATATTCCAGTAATGATAAATTATGTAGAACAGGACGATAATAAACTGTGCACTATTAGGGTCACAAGTGACATGGTCCTTAGGCAAATAGATAAATTAAAACCTAACAAATCCCCAGGCCCTGATGAACTGTATGCAAGGGTTCTAAAGGAATGTAAAGAGGAGCTTAGCACACCTTTGGCTAATCTTTTCAACATATCACTACAAACTGGCATGGTGCCAGATAAGTGGAAAATGGCAAATGTGATACCTATTTTCAAAACAGGTGACAGGTCCTTAGCTTCGAACTATAGACCAATAAGCCTAACCTCCATAGTGGGAAAATTTATGGAATCAATAATTGCCGAGGCAGTTCGTAGCCACCTTGAAAAGCATAAATTAATCAACGAATCTCAGCATGGTTTTACAAAGGGGCGTTCCTGCCTTACGAATTTATTAACTTTTTTCACTAAGGTATTTGAGGAGGTAGATCATGCTAATGAATATGATATTGTGTATATGGACTTCAGTAAGACTTTTGACAGGGTCCCACATCAGAGACTATTGAGGAAAATTAAAGCACATGGAATAGGAGGAGAAATTTTTTCCTGGATAGAGGCATGGTTGACAAATAGGCAGCAGAGAGTTTGCATAAATGGGGAGAAATCAGAGTGGGGAAGCGTCACGAGCGGTGTTCCACAGGGGTCAGTGTTGGGCCCCCTGCTGTTCACAATCTACATAAACGACATAGATGAGGGCATAAAGAGCGACATCGGCAAGTTTGCCGATGACACCAAAATAGGCCGTCGAATTCATTCTGACGAGGACATTCGAGCACTCCAGGAAGATTTGAATAGACTGATGCAGTGGTCGGAGAAGTGGCAGATGCAGTTTAATATAGACAAATGCAAAGTTCTAAATGTTGGACAGGACAATAACCATGCCACATATAAACTAAATAATGTAGATCTTAATATTACGGATTGCGAAAAAGATTTAGGAGTTCTGGTTAGCAGTAATCTGAAACCAAGACAACAGTGCATAAGTGTTCGCAATAAAGCTAATAGAATCCTTGGCTTCATATCAAGAAGCATAAATAATAGGAGTCCTCAGGTTGTTCTTCAACTCTATACATCCTTGGTTAGGCCTCATTTAGATTATGCTGCACAGTTTTGGTCACCGTATTACAGAATGGATATAAATTCTCTGGAAAATGTACAAAGGAGGATGACAAAGATGATCCCATGTATCAGAAACCTTCCCTATGAGGATAGACTAAGGGCCCTGAAACTGCACTCTCTAGAAAGACGTAGAATTAGGGGGGATATGATTGAGGTGTATAAGTGGAAGACAGGAATAAATAAAGGGGATGTAAATAGTGTGCTGAAAATATCTAGCCTAGACAGGACTCGCAGCAATGGTTTTAAGTTGGAAAAATTCAGATTCAGGAGAGATATAGGAAAGTACTGGTTTGGTAATAGAGTTGTGGATGAGTGGAACAAACTCCCAAGTACCGTTATAGAGGCCAGTACGTTGTGTAGCTTTAAAAATAGGTTGGATAAATACATGAGTAGATGTGGGTGGGTGTGAGTTAGACCTGATAGCTTGTGCTAACAGGTCGGTTGCCGTGTTCCTCCCTTAAGTCAATGTGACCTGACCTGACTAGGTTGGGTGCATTGGCTTAAGCCGGTAGGAGACTTGGACTTGCCTCGCATGGGCCAGTAGGCCTTCTGCAGTGTTCCTTCGTTCTTATGTTCTTATGTTCTTATGTCTACAGTAGTGCACAAAAATTAATGAAAAATTAATGCATGCAGATACGTGCACGTTTATGTGTAAGCAAAAGTCTACATTACAGAAGTACACACATAACACAAACACATTTTGTTTATATTTTGTTAAATTACAAATGTATCTTCATCATCCATTATTCTGTTTCACATAGAGAAGAAAACGGAACTGAGCGTTGGGAAATAAGGGATACACATTTTCTGTGGAGAAATTTTCTCCAGGAGGGGGGTATCAGCCCCCTTCACCCCCTTTCAGCCCCTTTCAGCCCTGAGGGGCCCAGCCCTCTCAGAAGGGGCAAATATCTTGTTTACTGCTACAGCGAGTAATTGATCGCAGATGCAGTACGAGTAATCGACGTGGTCAAGCGACCGCCGCTCCTTGCAGTCCAGTGTTGCAGAGTGTATTTTAATAAGAGACAGTACATCTCTTACCTTAGCAGGACAATTAAGGAAAATCCTGCTCCCACTTTATTACCATAGTAAAGATAGTGGACATTGTTGTCTATGCTGAAGACAGCAAGATTTAAACATTCTGCTTTGCTTCATCGAGGAAGTGGCAAGGAAGCAAAAGTACTAGGTCAGCTTTTCCTTTGTTCTGGGGGCAGTAACGGCGTGGGTCGCTGTGGCGTCTTCAGATTACTTTTGACTCTTCTGAGAGTGACACTAACACCAGGATAACCAACAAAGAACGATCTGTGCGTTAGTGTGAACAAAGTGTCTCATAAAACAATAAATACTTACAAGAAGTGTGATCAGCTTCTTTAGTGATAAGATTGTGAACAATAAAGACAAATCTTGTGAAACATAGTGTACCAGTGTGCATATTCCTAGACTATGGAAGACGTGGACATCCAAGGACACTTTAGCTTCTATCAAGTCACCGATACCTGTCGAAGGTGTGAAGAACACCATAGCTCACGCTACAAGAGCAAGGTAGGTTACGAATTTCTTGTAGTACGGGGGACTGCGCAGTTCTTGAGTCGCAAGGAGTTTGTAATCAGCCTATAGTCGGCAGTTAGGTGCGGACTTTTGAGTCCACACAAGTAAGTTTGTCAGCAATCAGTGAATGAAGTATGCAGACATAACACCCCCTAGGGGTAATTTATTGTTTACATAATATGATCTATTCCAGCCCGTTGAGAGATGATCATGACAACAATTCAAGACCTCGTCTGCAGGGGCGGCTGTGTAGACGATTTGCTGTCTTTTATCAGCTAAGTGTTCCCATTATTTAAAAATTATAAATTATATCTTAGTTGGTAAACCCATTTCTCAACATCTTCCACTGAACTCATCTTGTTTCCATATTTTCAGTCATTTCAATCAGGTATATACTGGGAGATGGCCAAGGCGGAGAAGGCTGGTCGTCTCATATGGAGAACACAATCACAGTTCCCAGGAGACGTCAACACCTTGGTGAGGCGGGGCCACCACGTCCTCATGGATGCCGGCGTTGGTATAAGTGCCCAAATTGCTCAGGATTTCAGTAGAACAGGTAACACACATTACAAATCTATGTTTCACACACTCACACACACACACACACACACACACACACACACACACACACACTGCATGCGCGAGTCACATCTTAAGTGCTCTGTAAATGTGTTTTTGAGGGCTACCCAAGGTTACTGCATGAGTCATCAATTGTATGGTGGCCCGGTGGCCTGGTGGCTAAAGCTCCCGCTTCACACACGGAGGGCCCGGGTTCGATTCCCGGCGGGTGGAAACATTTCGACACGTTTCCTTACACCTGTTGTCCTGTTCACCTAGCAGCAAATAGGTACCTGGGTGTTAGTCGACTGGTGTGGGTCGCATCCTGGGGGACAAGATTAAGGACCCCAATGGAAATAAGTTAGACAGTCCTCGATGACGCACTGACTTTCTTGGGTTATCCTGGGTGGCTAACCCTCCGGGGTTAAAAATCCGAACGAAATCTTATCTTATCTTATCTTATCAAGGTACTGAACAACCCCTGAAGTGGTTTACAAGTTGCCCTGAGCCACATAAGTGTGGGGAGAGCCACAGTTTTATAAGTGAACATGAAAGTGTTATTGGCGGCTCAAGTTAGAGACGACAGACTTAGAATGGTGCAGGTGTTGTTACCATGTGTGCCACTCAAGAAAGATAATAAAGTGAAATTAGAGTGTGACCAGTGAAAGAAGCATAGTGAATTGAATTATATTATATAGAGAAATGAAAGGAGGTGGGGATACACCGGAACATCACAATGAGATGTACAATCTGCAGGCTGCATTGCCAGTATTTTACCTGGGCGTGGTTGTCAGGAAGTCAGGTGTTAGTTTCCAGGTACCGCCAGCAGATTTGTGAACGGTCCACCCTCCTTTTATGAAAAAGAATAGGCTAATAAGTACTAAATAACAAATACTAATTGGTAATTTAAAACATAACCAGGGTGGGCAGAAAGGTGTATAGTAGACTACGATGAAGAATAAGCATAGAAGGGAAAAGCTAGTAGGGGGTTGTTGGTCAGAGCAGGTCAGAGAAGCACTGCAGACCAACACATAGACCCACACACACACACACACACACACACACACACACACACACACACATCCACACACATAGTCCCACATCCACACATTATTCACACACAGACCCACACACACATACACACACACACACAAACACACACACACACACACAAACACACACACACACACACACACACACACACACACACACACACACACACACACACACACACACACACATGGCATTTGACAAATTTCCACAAAAGAGATTTGTGCAAAAGCTGGAGGACCAGACAGGGATAACAGGGAAGGCACTGCAATGGATCAGGGAATACCTGTCAGAAAGACAACAACAAGTCACAATATGGCGCGAGGGGTCACAGTGGGCGCCTGTGACGAGCGGGGCTCCACAAGGGTCAGCCCTAGGTTCGGTGCTGTTTCTGGCATTTATGAACGACATGACGAAAGGAATAGACACACAAGTGTCCCTGTTTGCAGATGATTTGAAGTTAATGAGAAGAATTCAATCGGATGAGGACCAGGCAGAACTACAAATGGATCTGGACAGGTTGCAGGCCTGATCCAGAAACTGGCTCCTGGAGTTCAACCCCACCAAGTGCAAAGTCATGAAGATTGGGAAGGGCAAAGAAGACTGAAGACGGAGTACAGTCTAAGGGGCCAGAGACTACACACCTCACTCAAGGAAAAGGATCTTGGGGTGAGTATAACACCAGACACATCTCCTGAGGTGCACATCAACCAAATAACTTCTGCAGCATATCGGCACCTAGCAAATAAGGAATCGTTCAGGACCCTGTACACCATGTACGTTAGGCCTATACTTGAGAATGCAGCACCAGTTTGGAACCCACGTCTACCCATGCACATAAGGAAACTAGAGAAAGTGAAAAATTTTGCAACAATACTAGTCTCGGAGCTAAGGAGCATGTCCTACGAGGAGGTTAAGGGAAATCGCCCTGACAACACTGGGGGACAGGAGAGATATGGGGGATATAATATAAAATACTGAGAGAAATCAACAAGGTAAACAGAGACAGGATGTTCCAGAGATGGAACACAACAACAAGGGGATGCATTTGGAAGTTGAAGATTCAGATGAATCACAGGGATGTTAGGAAGTATTTCTTCAGTCACAGAGCTGTCAGGAAGTGGAATAGTCTGAGAAGTGATATAGTGGATGCAGGATCCATACATTGCTTTAAGAAGAGGTATGATAAAGCTCATGGAGCAGGAAGAGTGACATAATAGTGACCAGTGAAGAGGCAGGGCTAGAAGCTGTGGCTCGACCCCTGCAACCACAACTAGGTGAGTACACACACCTTCACAGATGGAAACCAGGGGACTGGAGGATGAATTTGGAAAGGAAGATTGGGTAGCAGAGCTCATGAAAAGGGACCATATAGTGAAAAAGGAAGCTAGAAAAGCTTAGCATGAAAATGGAGGAGAGGATAATTGCAAAGAGAAGGAAGTGGGAGATGCAAATCAAAGAAGCAGAAGACGAACTGAAAAATCTGAAACTGCCTAAAGAACTTAAAGCAATGTGGGCATGGCATCAGAAACTTTTACCTCAGCCACAAATGAAGGGACTGTAAGGAACGAAGGAGTGAAACTGTATGCAGAGGCTCTAAGAGACCATTGGGGAGGCCGAGAAAAAAAAGAGGATCACATCAAGAAGAATCGAGGGGACTAAAAAATGAAAGAGATAAGTTATACATAGAGGCTCTAACAGACCACAGCGGTGCCCAGGGAAAGCTGAGAAGGCAAACTGACAGATACTGCACCCAGAGACAACAGATAGCGAAGAGATTGAAGAGAAGACACCTGCAATAGAGGCAATTAAACCGAATCAGTGGATGCATAAGGATATGCAGTAGGAGAAGTAAAGGGAGAGATGTCTTTGTTTATGGGCTCAAGGAAGCTGAAAGGAAACTTTTAAAGAAGGAAGACAAGGGGAGAAAAAAGTGATTGAAAGCATCATGAAAGTAATAGTAGAAGATGACACAAACCATCTACCAAATTTTCTGAGAATAGGGGGGTTTGCAAAAGGAAGAAACATGCCTGTCAAAAATATTTTCAAGGCAGAATTTGCTAGAAACATGATCCTGCAGGAGAAAGCGTGACTAAGGGACATGTTGGCATACCAGAGGGTGTATCTGGACCATGAAAGAACACTAGAAGAAAGGCAGAATCTGAGAGGGTACAAAGACAAAATAAGGAAAGAGAGGCAAAGATGGAGATGGACAGGAGAACCCAGACTCAGGAGGAAGATCAACCACAACCTCCCTCACAACCACTTACAGAAGCCCCCCAACCAGAGCAACCCCAATGCAACCAAACATTCTAACCCAAAACATGCAAGCTGTACCCAATGCCCCCACCCACCTCATTATAAACTCCACTTTCTCAGCAACCGCCCATAGTTCCTCATCTGGTCTCCCACTTCCATAACCCCAATGTACCCTCCAGACCACAATTTTAGAAAAGAAGTTGAAGATTTGGAATAGAAATGCAGACAGAATAACAAATAAATGTGAGGAGTGGCATGACAGAATCAAGGAGATATCCCTAGGCATAACTGGATTTACAGAAACGAAACTCACCAGGATAACAGAAGCAATCTTTCCACTTGTAAACCAAAACCTAAAGAAAAATGGAGCAGAGGTGGAGGAGTTGCACTGTTCATTAAAAACCAGTAGGAATTTGAGGAAATGGAAGGAATGGATGGAATAAGGCAAGTGTCACAACATAAGAACATAAGAACATAAGAACGAAGGAACACTGCAGAAGGCCTACTGGCCCATGCGAGGCAGGTCCAAGTCTCCTACCGGCTTAAGCCAATGCACCCAACCTAGTCAGGTCAGGTCACATTGACTTAAGGGAGGAACACGGCAACCGACCTGGTAGCACAAGCTATCAGGTCTAACTCACACCCACCCACATCCACTCATGTATTTATCCAACCTATTTTTAAAGCTACACAACGTTCTGGCCTCTATAACGGTACTTGGGAGTTTGTTCCACTCATCCACAACTCTATTACCAAACCAGTACTTTCCTATATCCTTCCTGAATCTGAATTTTTCCAACTTAAAACCATTGCTGCGAGTCCTGTCTAGGCTAGATATTTTCAGCACACTATTTACATCCCCTTTATTTATTCCTGTCTTCCATTTATACACCTCAATCATATCCCCCCTAATTCTACGTCTTTCTAGAGAGTGCAGATTCAGGGCCCTTAGTCTATCCTCATAGGGAAGGTTTCTGATACATGGGATCAACTTTGTCATCCTCCTTTGTACATTTTCCAGAGAATTTATATCCATTCTGTAATAAGGTGACCAAAACTGTGCAGCATAATCTAAATGAGGCCTAACCAAGGATGTATAGAGTTGAAGAACAACCTGAGGACTCCTATTATTTATGCTTCTTGATATGAAGCCAAGGATTCTATTAGCTTTATTGCGAACACTTATGCACTGTTGTCTTGGTTTCAGATTACTGCTAACCAGAACTCCTAAATCTTTTTCGCAATCCGTAATATTAAGATCTACATTATTTAGTTTATATGTGGCATGGTTATTGTCCTGTCCAACATTTAGAACTTTGCATTTGTCTATATTAAACTGCATCTGCCACTTCTCCGACCACTGCATCAGTCTATTCAAATCTTCCTGGAGTGCTCGAATGTCCTCGTCAGAATGAATTCGACGGCCTATTTTGGTGTCATCGGCAAATTTGCCGATGTCGCTCTTTATGCCCTCATCTATGTCGTTTATGTAGATTGTGAACAGCAGGGGGCCCAACACTGACCCCTGTGGAACACCGCTCGTGACACTTCCCCACTCTGATTTCTCCCCATTTATGCAAACTCTCTGCTGCCTATTTGTCAACCATGCCTCTATCCAGGAAAAAATTTCTCCTCCTATTCCATGTGCTTTAATTTTCCTCAATAGTCTCTGATGTGGGACCCTGTCAAAAGCCTTACTGAAGTCCATATACACAATATCATATTCATTACCATGATCTACCTCCTCAAATACCTTAGTGAAAAAAGTTAATAAATTCGTAAGGCAGGAACGCCCCTTTGTAAAACCATGCTGAGATTCGTTGATTAATTTATGCTTTTCAAGGTGGCTACGAACTGCCTCGGCAATTATTGATTCCATAAATTTTCCCACTATGGAGGTTAGGCTTATTGGTCTATAGTTCGAAGCTAAGGACCTGTCACCTGTTTTGAAAATAGGTATCACATTTGCCATTTTCCACTTATCTGGCACCATGCCAGTTTGTAGTGATATGTTGAAAAGATTAGCCAAAGGTGTGCTAAGCTCCTCTTTACATTCCTTTAGAACCCTTGCATACAGTTCATCAGGGCCTGGGGATTTGTTAGGTTTTAATTTATCTATTTGCCTAAGGACCATGTCACTTGTGACCCTAATAGTGCACAGTTTATTATCGTCCTGTTCTACATAATTTATCATTACTGGAATATCGCTGGTATCCTCCTGTGTAAAAACTGAGAGGAAGTATGTGTTAAAAATTCTACACATTTCCTTATCACTGTCAGTGAGCTGACCCGAGGAACTTTTGAGTGGGCCTATCTTGTCCCTGATCTTACTTCTGTATACCTGAAAGAATCCTTTTGGGTTAGTCTTCGATTCTCTTGCAACTTTAACCTCATAATCTCTTTTTGCTTTTCTAATTCCCTTTTTTATTTCTCTCTTTAACTGAATATATCGATTTCTCAATTGCCCCTCTCCTCTTTTGATTTGCCTATATATGCCTCTCTTTTGACCAATCAGATATTTTAATCTATTGTTCATCCATTTAGGATCATTTTTGTTTGATCTGATTTCCCTATTTGGAACATAATTTGACTGAGCAGCTAGAACTATGCCCTGGAAAGCATCATATCGGCAACCATCACCACCTACCTGACCCTTAGTCAGGTCATTCCAGTTCAGCCCACCTAAGTAATTTTTCAGTCCTATGAAATCAGCCAAGCGAAAGTCAGGGACGGAGACTTGATTGCCATTATTAGGGGAATTCCATGATATATTAAAACTGAGTGATTTGTGATCACTTTCCCCAAGCTCATCATTAACCTCAAGATTATTAATTAGTGTTTCCCTACTGGCAAGAACCAAGTCAAGGAGGTTATTTCCCCTAGTTGGCTCTGTCACAAACTGTTTTAAAAAACAATCCTGGATCGTATCAAGAAAGTCACCTGACTCTAAATTTCCTGTCAAATTGCTCCAGTCAATCTGTCTATAGTTGAAATCTCCCATTAGCACAACATTTTCGTATGTAGATGCCTTACGAATTTCGTCCCATAGAAGTTTACTGCACTCCCTATCAAGATTTGGGGCCCTGTAAATCACACCCAAAATTAGTTTTTCTCGGCCCTCGAGAAGCTGTAACCAAACAGATTCAGTGGCTGACGCTTCTAATTTAATATCTTGTCTAACACAACAATTTAAATTGTCTCTGACATACATCGCTACTCCACCACCTTTCCTGTTGACCCTGTCAGTGTGGAATAATTTATAGCCTTGTATGTGGCATTCAGAGGGCATCTCTCTATCTTTCAGATTGAGCCAGGTCTCTGTTATAGCAATAATATCTATGTTTCCTGCACTTGCAATTATTCTTAGCTCATCTATCTTATTTCTTACACTCCTGCTATTAGTATAGTAAACCTTAAGGGAGCGAGTCCCTTGCTGCCCTCTGCTGTCCCCCTTTGTTTGCTGACCTGATCTATTGTCTTTATTTATAACTTCATGCTGAATGCCTTTTATACATTTACTGTTTCCAACCCAAGTGTTGCACCCTGCTTGTTTCCCACACACACCCATACCTCTATCTTCCATCAGTTTAAAATCATAGGCATTTCACCAATGGCCTTCTCAATCGAGTCTGCAAGTGCTACCACCCCAGCCCCAGAGAGATGTACCCCATCCCTTGCATACATATCATGTTTGCCATAAAAGTTGTTCCAGTTGTCAATGAATGGGATTGCAAGTTCCTTGCAGTATCTGTCTAGCCAGCAATTTACACCAATTGCCCTAGACAACCATTCATTTCCTACTCCCCTTCTAGGCAAGATGCTACATATGATTGGGATCCCTCCCTTAGACTTAATGAAATCTATAGCTGACCTGTACTTATCTAGCAGCTCTTCTCTCCTACCCTTCCCAATATCATTTCCACCAGCACTGAGACAGATAATGGGCTTGCTCCCATTACCTGACATGATATTATCCAGCCTGTTGACAATGTCCCCAACACCAGCTCCAGGGAAGCACACTCTATCTCTCATCTTCTTATTCCTATTACAAAAAGCACGATCAATGTATCTTACCTGAGAGTCACCAACCACAAGAATGCGCTTACCTCCATTAGCAGGGGCAGTAGTACCCTTACCTTCACTGGCCACTGAAGTACATTCATCCTGAAGAACAGAGAAGCGATTTCCTACCTTCAGATCTTCACTCTTAACTTTCCTTACTCTGATGCGCCTTCCATTACTGTGAACTACTCGCCACTTGTAGCAGGTGCTAGGCTGCACCTCACTGCTGGTAGCCGTTGCTGCCTCCCCAACTACAGCCTCCTCACAGCGAGAGACAGACTGCACCTCGCTGCTAGAAGCCTCATTCCCCACAACTCCAGCCACCTCACACTCTCTCCCAGACCCATTGAGGTGGACCTTCAGCCTCCTAATCACCTCCTGGAGAAGCAAGACCTCCTCCTTCAACTCTCCAACCTCAATTTTTAAAACACTGCAGAAGCAAGCCATGCTTTGTAACCGTCCACACTAATCCCCAAAGCAGCTCAGGGTCTGTGACCTCACGTGACGACTGACCACTGAGTACTGACGAGTTGGAACAATCCAGTCTGGGGGTCATAAGGTGGTAATTGCAGTGATGCACAACCAGCCACCGAACAGCAGGAGGCCAAGAGAAGAACACAGAGAGCAACAAAGCAATAGCAGAGACACTAGCGGAGGTGGCCAGAAGAGCTCACATGGATATAGCAGAGTTAATAGTCAGAGGTGATTTCAATCACAAGGAGATTGACTGGGAAAACCTGGAGCCCCATGGTGGTCCCGAAAAATGGAGAGCCAAGATGATGGATGTGGTACTGGAAAACCTCATGCATCAACATGTTAGAAATACTGCCAGAGGATGAACCAGCAACACTGAGCCTAGTATTCACCTTGAGTAGTTTGGACATCAAGGATATCATGTATGACAGGCTCCTTGGAGCTAGTGATCATGTGGTTCTGTGCTTTAAGTACATAGCTGAGCTACATGTGGAAAGAATAGCAGGAATAAGATGGGAAAAGCCAAACAACAAAACGGACTGAACAGGAGTGAGAAACTTCCTGCAAGACATTCAATGGAAAAGAGAATTAGAAGGAAAACCAGTAAAAGAATAACAAAATGACAACAAAATGCAATGAGGCAAAGGAGAAGTTTGTTTCCAAAGGAAAACAGAAATAATTAGAAGACCAGAACGAGTCCTTGGTTTACCCAAAAGTGAACAAGGCAAAATCTAAGTGCACTAAAGAATGGAAAATGTACAGAAGACAAAGGACCCAGGAAAATAAAGAGATTAGCCAAAGATCCAGAAAGGAATATGCACTGATAAGAAGGGCGGCTCAGTGACAATACGAAAAAAACATAGCATCGAAAGTCTAGTCTGACACAAAGCTGCTGTACAGCCACATCAGGAGGAAAGCAACAGTCAAGGACCAGGTAATCAGGCTGAGGAAGGAAGGTGGGGAGTTCACAAGAAACGACCGAGAAGTATATGAGGAGCTCAATATGAGATTTATAGAAGTATTTACAGTGGAGACAGGAAGGACTCCAGGAACTCAGAATAGGGAAGCACACCAACAAGGGATACACCAACAAGTGCTGGATAAAATACACACAACCGAGGAGGATGTGAAGAAGCTGCTATGTGAACTTGATACCTCAAAGACAGTGGGACTGGGCATCTCTCCCTAGAGAGGGGGCAGAAATGCTGTGAGTGCCACTAACAAAAATCTTCAACACATCCACTGAAACTGGGCAACTACTTGACATATGGAAAATGTCAAATGTAGTCCAATTTTTCAAGAAATGAGACAAACACGAGGCATTGAACTACAGACCTGTGTCACTGACGTGCATAGTATGCAAAGTCATGGAGAAAATCATCAGGAGAGTGGTAGAGCACCTAGAAAGACACAGGCTTATAAACGACAACCAACACAGTTTCAAGGAAGCAGAATCTTGTATCACAAACCCACTGGAGTTTTACGACAAGGTAACAGAAGACATGAGAGAGAGGGGTGGATAGATTGCATTTTCTTGGACTGCAAGAAGACCCTCAAAACTGTTCCTCACAAGAGGTTAATGCAAAAGGAAGATGATCAGGCACACATAACAGGAAAGGCATTGCAATGGATCAGAGAATATCTGACAGGGAGGCAACAGCGAGTCATGGTACATGACCAGAAATAGCATAGATAAGATGAAGATAGGGTTGACGAGTGTGTGAGGAGCGAAGCGGTCTAGTGAGGGGTAACGTCAGACACTTGTAGAAGCTGAGACAAGCTAAATTTTACAACCTAGTATTGCTTTCCATATTTTATAAGTAGAATTGATGTGTTAGAATCACTATTGATAAGTTTTAGAATTACTGGTATTTATTAGCAGTAGGAATACTTAGAAGTGGGGGCACACACACACATACACGAGAGTGGAGTAACAGTCACCCCTCAACCACATACCACCTACCTCCCTTTCCCTCCACTGGACATCCGGTCCAAGCTCTCTCTCTCTCTCTCACTCTCTCTCCCTCTCAACCCCCCCCCTTTTTTTTTTTTTTTTTTTTTTTTTTTACACAGGGTTTGACAAGGTTAAGGATCCCTAGCTTTATTGACAGCTATTTACAGGTTAAGGATTCCTAACTTTATTGGCAAGCTAAGAGCTGTTACCTACATCAGCTCATTTGAAAGCATTTTTGTTATGAGACATACAAGTAGGGAACAGGATGAAGTTGGAGCCATCTGTGGGCCAGCATTTTCATTTGATCAACTGACGTTATCTCGTTGACATCATTATGCTGTACGAATGTGTTCCATACTCGAGTCATCCTGGGTATGTATGATCTCAGATGGAGTGATGTTCTGGAGAAGGGTACAGCCAGAGTGAAGTTGCTGCTTTCTGCCCGTCTTGTGGCATAAAAGCTTGTTTCACGCTGTCCTCGAAGTGGATCCAAGTGTGGTATTTTGACAATATTGGCCTTGTACATAACAGTAAGGCCACCCACATCCCTCCTATGTTGAAGGCTCTGCTGAAATGACAGATCTATCCAGGATGGGTCCAGGCGAGAGATGAGACGTCTTGCTCTGTTCTCTACTCTGTCAAGCAGTCGCAGATGAGAGGGGGGGCAGGCAAACCAAGAAAGTGGAGCATACTCAAGGTGTGAGCGTACTTGTGCCTCGTACAGGATCTTGCAACCCCTACTGTCAAGCAGATGCGAGATACGGCGAAGTGCTGTAAGCTTCCTGTAAGCTTCCTCTCTCTCTCTCTCTCTCTCTCTCTCTCTCTCTCTCTCTCTCTCTCTCTCACCACGCTCTCTCTCTCTCTCTCTCTCTCTCTCTCTCTCTCTCTCTCTCTCTCTCTCTCTCTCTCTCTCTCTCTCTCTCCCTCTCTCTACCTTTCTCTCTCCCTCTCTTTCCATCTTTCCCCTCCCTCTTCTCTATCTCTATCTCTTCCTTTCTATCTTCTCTCTCCTCTCCTCACACACACCTTTCATTCATCTTCCCTTCCCTCCCTTGGCCTCCCCTAACTTCCCTTCCTCCCCACTCCCCTCCCATCATTCTCTCTCCCTCTCTCTCTATCCCCCTCTCTCTCTCCCTCCCTCTTTCTCACACACAAGCTCCTTTCCGTGGTAAAAAAAAATGGGTAACCCAGGAG
The DNA here is from genome assembly GCF_038502225.1 of Cherax quadricarinatus. Classification (NCBI taxonomy): domain Eukaryota; kingdom Metazoa; phylum Arthropoda; class Malacostraca; order Decapoda; family Parastacidae; genus Cherax; species Cherax quadricarinatus. Next base: position 54,995,940 of record NC_091300.1, on the reverse strand, counting down.
GAAGGAACCTGGGAGGGAAGAATGGGAGGTACAGCTCACAAAAATGGAGGAAGAGTGGGGAAGGAAGCTAGCTGAGCTCGGCAGGGTAATGGAGGAGAGGAAAGCTGAAGAGAGCAGGAAGTGGGGACTACAAGTCTTAGTAGCAGAAGATAAGATGAAGTGCTTAGAAGAGGAGCTAAAAAACCTGAAACAGAATAGAGAGACATATGACAGCACAGGAATGACATCAGGGACTTCTATACCAGTCACAGACGAGAGGGCTGTAGGGATTCAGGAAAAGATGAGTACAGGAAGACCAATCGTGAAGCCTGCAGTCAATGCAGGAGACAAGACTTATGTAGAGACTCTAACAGTCAACTCTAACAGCTGAGCAGGGAAGACAGTCCACTGAGCATAGGGGCTACAGCAAGGGCAGGGGTTGAAGGCAGGAACATCTCGATGGAAGGAGATAAAACACTTCATAGGACACAAAGAGAGACACAGTGGGAGGAGGAGAGAGAGAGAGAGAGGTCAGAGTTTGTCTACGGGCTCCAAGAAATTGAAGGGGAAACATATGATGAAAAAATCCAAGGGGAGAAGAAAACAATCGAAGGTATCTTGAAAGCAATAGGAGGGGAGACATGACCAAGGTGGCAAATTTTTGGAGAATTGGGTGGTTTGCATGCAGAAGGAGATGGCCTTTCAAAGTAGTCTTCAAGGCAGAATCAGCTCGAACCAGAGTATCAGAGAGTGTACCTCAATCGCGACAGAACACAGGAGGAAAGGGCGAGACTGAGAGGGTACAAAAAGGAAAGGAGGAATGGGAGGCATCGATGAGGATGAGCAGAACCCAGACTCAGGTGGAAGGACAAATTCACCCTACAGAGACACCCACAGAAGGACTCCAACCACAACAACCCCGAAGCAACTGAACAACCTCAACCAAAACCTGCACACTGTTCCCTTTGCCCCCACCCCCACCACCACAAAACCCACCCACACTGTGAAAACCCCAATGCAGCTGAACAGTCTCAACAAACACCCACACACTGTTCCCTCTGTCTCCACCCCCCACATCACAAACCCCACTGCTAGAGCAGCTCCCTATGGGTACTCTGCCCTCACCTCCCCACCACAAATCCCACCCACACCACAAACCCCCATAACCCCCCAGGGCTTCCACCCCCCCAAACCCCAATATTCTCCCAGGTCCATCATGATAGACAAGAAGCTGAAAGTGTGGCACACAAACGCAGATGAAATAACAAATATGAGGAATGGCACAAAATAATCAACGAGAAGTCCCCGGACATCATAGCAGTCACAGAAACGAAACTCACTGAGACAATAACAGATGCAGTCTTCCCACTGGGATATCAGATCCTGAGAAACGATAGAAAGAGCAGAGGGGGAGGAGTGATTTCACTGCTCATAAAAAGCCGATGGAGTTTCTAGGAAATGGAGGGCATGGACGAGATTGGAGAAAGGGTCTACATAGCAGGCAAAATTCAATCTGGGGAACATTAGGTAATCATTTCTGTGATGTATAACCCACCACAGAACTGCAGGAGGCCAAGAGAGGAATATGATGAGAACAACAGAGCGATGGTGGACACACTGGCTGAGGTGGCACGAAGAGCTCAAAGTTACTGGTTATGGGTGATTTCAACCACAGGGAGATCAATTGGGAAAACCTGGAGCCTCATGGGGGCCCTGAAACATGGAAACTGGAAACTCTCATGCATCAACACATCAGGGACACTACCAGAATGCGAGGGGAGGATGAACCAGCAAGACTGGACCTTGTACTCACCCTGAGTAGCTCAGACATTGATAACATCACATATGAGAGGCCCCTCGGAGCTAGTGACCATGTAGTCCTGAGGTATGAGGAACTTCCTGCAGGAGGTGCAGTGGGACAGAGAAATGGTAGGAAAGACAATAAACGAAATGATGTAGAATGTAACAACAAAATGCAAGGAGGCAGAGGAAAGATTTGTTCCCAAGGGCAACAGAAACAATGGGAAGACCAAAGCGAGTCCTTGGTTTACCCAAAGGTACAGGGAAGCAAAAACTAAGTGCATTAGAGAATGGAAGAGGTATAGAAGGCAAAGGACCCAGGAAAGCAAGGAGATCAGTCGAAGAGCTAGAAACGAATATGCATAGATAAGGAAGGAGGCCAAGCAGCAGTACGAAAAAGACATAGCATCGAAAGCCAAGTATGACCCGAAACTGCTGTTTAGCCACATTAGGAGAAAGACGACAGTGAAAGACCAGGTGATCAGGCTGAGGAAAGAAGGTGGGAAACTCACAAGAAACGATCAAGAGGTATGGGAGGAGCTCAACAGGAGATTTAACGAAGTATTCACAGTGGAGACAGGAAGGACTCTGGGAAGACAGGACAGAGGGGGACACTAACAGGGAATAAACCAACAGGTGCTAGACGATATGCATACAACTGAGGAGGAGGTGAAGAAGCTGCTAAGTGACCTTGATACATCAAAGGCAATGGGACTGGACATCTTCCCGTTGGTCCTCAGGGAGAGAGCAGATATACTGTGTGTGCCATTAACTACAATCTTCAACAAATCCCTTGAAACTGGGCAACTACCTGTGGTATGGAAGACTGCAAATGTAGTTCCCATTTTAAAAAGGAGAGAAAAGAGGCACTAAATTACACACCAGTGTCACTGACCTGTATAGTATGCAGAGTCATGGAGAAGATTATCAGAAGGAGAGTGGTGGAGCACTTGGAACGGAATAAGATTACTAACGATAACCAGCACGGATTCATGGAAGGCAAATCCTGTGTCACAAACCTTCTGGAGTTCTATGACAAAGTTACAGAAGTGCGACACGAGAGAGAGGGCTAGGTTGATTGGATTTTCTTGGACTGCAAGAAGGCCTTCGACACAGTTCCTCACAAGAGACTAGTGCAGAAACTAGAGGATCAGGTGTGTATAACAGGAAGGGCACTGCAATGGATCAGAGAATACCTGGCAGAGAGGCAACAACTAGTCATGGTATGGGATGAGGTATCACAGTGGGCACCTGCGATGAGCGAGGTCCCACAGGGGTCGGTCCTAGGACCAGTGCTATTTTTGGTATATGTGAATGACATGATGGAAGGGATAGACTCAGAGGTGTCCCTGTTCGCAGATGATGTTAAGTTAAATCAGATGAGGATCAGGCAGGACTTCAAAGAGACCTGGACAGGCTGGACACGTGGTCCAGCAACTGGCTTCTTGATTTCAATCCTGCCAAATGCAAAGTCATGAAGATTGGAAAAGGGCAAAGAAGACCACAGACAGAGTAAAAACTAGGTGGCCAAGGACTGCAAAACTCGCTCAAGGAGAAAGATCTTGGGGTGACCATAACACCGAGCATGTCTCCAGTGGCACTCATAAACCAGATAACTGCTGCAGCATACGAGCGCCTGGCAAACCTGAAAAGAGAGTTCCAATACCTTAGCAAGGAATCGTTCAAGACACTGTACACTGTGTACATCAGGCCCATACTGGAGTAAGCAGCTCCAGTTTGGAACCGACACCTGGGCAAGCACATCAAGAAATTAGAGAAAGTGCAAAGGTTTGCAACAAGGCTAGTTCCGGAGCTCAGGGGTATGTCCTACGAAGAAAGGTTGAGGGAAATCGGACTGACGACATTGGAGGACAGGTGGGTCAGGGGAGACATGATAATAACATACAAAATACTGCATGGAATAGATAAGGTAGACAGAGACAGGTTGTTCCAGAGAGGAGACACAGAAACAAGGGGTCACAATTCGAAGCTGAAGACTCAGACGAGACATAGGGATGTTAGGAAGTATTTCTTCAGTCATAGAGTCGTCAGGAAGTGGAATAGCCTAACAAGTGTTGTAGTGGAGGAAGGAACCATACGTAGCTTTAAGACGAGGTATGACAAAGCTTTGGAAGCATAGAGAGAGAGGACCTAGTAGGGATCAGTGATAAGGCGGGGCCAGGAGCTGTATCTCGTCCCCTGCAACCAAAATTAGGTGAGTACAATTAGGTGAGTACAAACACCCACACACATATATGTACACATCTACTCACAGTATTTGGTACTTAAATCCAGAAGTCAGGGCGGGCAGGCAGGTGTGTCTATTATTCTAGTGCCACTAGAGAGAACAATGAATATAAAAGGTTACATTCTACTAGGAAAGAACTGTCTAGTAAATGCTAATTAGGATACAAAAACTTAAGTCTGGTGTAAAGTGTACTAGGCCTCACTAACACTACACGTACACAAATGCATGTGAGAACATACTTTGTGCGTACACACACATGTACACGAACCTTTGCCACCCCTGTAAACGCTGATCCCTCACACCTACACTCTAACCACTATTGGGCACACATACTCCCCCACACTATCCCACACTCCTCCTCCCTCTCATTCTCACACTATCTCTCTCTCACTCTCTCTCACTCACTCTCACTCACTCTCTCTCTCTCTCTCTCTCTCTCTCTCTCTCTCTCTCTCTCTTCTTCTTCTTCTTCTTCTTCTTCTTCTTCTTCTTCTTCTTCTTCTTCTTCTTCTTCTTCTTCTTCTTCGTCTTCTTCTTCTTCTTCTTCTTCTCCTCTTCCTCTTTCTTCTCCTTCTCCTCCTCCTCGTCCCCTTCCCATTTCTCCCTCCACTTCCCCCCTTGCCTTTCTCTCACTTCCTTTCCCCCCTCTCTCCCTGTATCCCCCTATCCTTCCCCTTATATCTCTCCGCCTCTGCCACTGTCCCCACCTCCCACTCTCTCTCCCTCTCCCTCCCTCCCTACCTCCCTCCCACTCTCCATCCCCCTCTCCTTCCCAACAATAAAAACCTCCACTCACACACACACACACACACACACACACACACACACACACACACACACACACACACACTAAACTTATAGACCTGTGTCATTGACGTGTATAGTATGCAAAATTATGGAGAAGATTATCAGGAGGAGAGTGGTGGAGCACCTGGAACGGAACAGGAGTATAAATGCCAACCAGCACGGATTCACGGAAGGCAAATCCTGTGTCACAAACCTTCTGGAGTTTTATGATAAAATAACAGAAGTAAGACAAGAGAGAGAGGGGTGGGTTGATTGCATCTTCTTGGACTGCAAGAAGGCCTTTGACACAGTTCCTCACAAGAGATTAGTGCAGAAGCTAGAGCATCAGGTGCATATAACAGGAAGGGCACTGCAATGGATCAGAGACTACCTGACAGGGAGGCAACAACGAGTCATGGTACGTAATGATGTATCACAGTGGGCACCTGTGACGAGCGGGGTCCCACAGGGGTCGGTCCTAGGACCAGTGCTATTTTTGGTATATGTGAACGACATGACGAAGGGTTAGACTCAGAAGTGTCCCTGTTTGCAGATGATGTGAAGTTAATGAGGAGAATTAAATCTGATGAGGACCAGGCAGGACTTCAAAGAGACCTGGACAGACTGGACACCTGGTCCAGCAAATGGCTTCTCGAATTTAATCCTGCCAAATGCAAAGTCATGAAGATAGGGGAAGGGCACAGAAGACCACAGACAGAGTATAGGCTAGGTGGCCAAAGACCAAACCTCACTCAAGGAGAAAGATCTTGGGGTGAGTATAACACCGAGCATGTCTCCGGAAGCACACATCATTCAGATAACTGCTGCAGCATATGGGCGCCTGGCAAACCTGAGAACAGCATTCCGATACCTTAGTAAGGAATTATTCAAGACACTGTACACCGTGTATGTCAGGCCCATACTGGAGTATGCAGCACCTGTTTGGAACCCGCACTTGATAAAGCACGTCAAGAAACTAGAGAAAGTACAAAGGTTTGCAACAAGGTTAGTTCCAGAGCTAAGGGGAATGTCCTATGAAGAAAGATTAAGGGAAATCGGCCTGACGACACTGGAGGACAGGAGGGTCAGGGGAGACATGATAACGACATATAAAATACTGCGTGGAATAGACAAGGTGGACAAGGACAGGATGTTCCAGGGAGGGGACACAGAAACAAGAGGCCACAACTGGAAGTTGAAGACACAAATGAGTCAGAGAGATAGTAGGAAGTATTTCTTCAGTCATAGAGTTGTAAGGCAGTGGAATAGCCTAGAAAATGACGTAGTGGAGGCAGGAACCATACACAGTTTTAAGACGAGGTTTGATAAAGCTCATGGAGTGGGGGGAGAGAGGGCCTAGTAGCAACCGGTGAAGAGGCGGGGCCAGGAGCTAGGACTCGACCCCTGCAACCACAAATAGGTGAGTACAAATAGGTGAGTACACACACACACACAAACACACATCACAAACGACCACACGAAAACACAAGTTTCTCTTTTTCTGGTGACAAAACAAAATGGGCTGCCAAAGGGCAGGACAGAGAAATAAGGGACTGGTGGATGAACCTGAGAGGGAAGTTTGGGTGGCAGAGCTCGCAAAAAGTGAGGAAGAGTGAGGGAAGGAAGCTAGAAGTGCTTAGCAAAAAAATGGAGGAGAGGATTGCTGCCGAGAGCAGGAAATGGAAGCTACAATCCATAGCAACAGAAGATAGAGAGCATAGAAGAGGAACTAAAAAGTCTGAAACACTCTAAACAACTGAAGAGAAGTACAGGCATGATATCAGGAATTGCTATATCAGTCACAGAGGAGGGAACTATAGAAAACAAAGGACTTATATTGTATACAGAAGCCCTATCAGACCACTTTGGAGCCTGGGAAAAGATGAGGAGCACACCAGGAACAAATGAGGGGTCTAAAGAATATGAAGGAGCTAAGCTATAAGAAGAGGCCCTAACAAATTACAGCAGTGCCCAGGAAAAGCTGAGAAGGAAAAATGAATGCTGCAATGGAGACAACTAATTCGTCTCAGGGAAAGCAAAGAAAAATACAGTGGGAGGACGAAAGGAGAGGTCAATTTTTGTTTACAGGCTCCAGAAAGTTGAAGGGGAAACTTATGAAGCAAGAAGACAGGATGAGAAAAAAGCAATTGAGAGTATCACGAAAGCAATAGGAGAGGACGACACGACCTACTTGACAAATATTTTAAGAATAGCATGGTTTGCAATAGGGAAAAAATGGCCTGTCAAAGTGATTTTCAAGGCAGAATCAGCTCGAAATAGGATCCTGCAGGAGAAATGACAACTAAGGGACTTACCAAAGCACCAGAGGGTGTACCTTGACTGTGACAGAACACAAAACAGCAGAAACTGAAAGAAGGAGTACAAAGAAGCAAAAAGAAATGAGAGGCAAAGACAGAGATGAGCAGGAGAACCCAGACTCATGAGGAAGAGCAACCTCTCTCAGAACCACCCCCAGAAGGACCTCAACCATGACAACCTCAATGCTACCAAACACTCGAACCCAAAACCCATGCACTGTACCCTCTGACCCCTACCTTCTCATCACAAACCCCACCCCCAAATCAACCACCTATAGTTCCCTACCAGGTTTCCCAATCCTTCAACCCCAACATTCTCCCCAGACCACAGTTTTAGAAAAGTTGAAGGTGTGGTATACGAATGCAGATGGATAACAAATAAATGTGAGGGGTAACATGAAAGAATCAATACAGTCAAAGAAACGAAACTCACCAGAATAGCAGATGCAATCTTCCCACCTGCATTTCAAATCCTGAGGAAAGATAAAGGGAGCAGAAGAGGAAGAGGAGTTACACTCCTCACTAAAAACCAATGAAGATTTGAGAAAATGGAAGGAATGGACTAAATTGGCAAAAGGGACCACACAGTAGGTACAATTCACTTTGGGGGACATAAGGTAGTCATTGCAGTGATGTATAAGCCACCACAGAAGTGCAGGAGGCCAAGAGAAGAATATGAAGATAGCAACAGAGCAATTGTGGAAACACTAGCTGAGGGGAACAGAAGACCTCACATGGGTAGAGCAAAGTTACTAGTTATGGGCGATTTCAATCACAAGGAGATTGATTGGGAAAACCTGGAGCCATATAGGGGCCATGAAACACAGGCAAAATGATGGATGTGGTGCTGGAAAACTTCTTGCATCAGCATGTTAGGGACACTACGAGTGAGAGAGGGCAGGATGAACCACCAAGACTGGACCTCGTGTTCACCATGAGCAGCTTGGACATTGAGGACATTGCATGTGAGCCTTGAATAAATAATAGAGTTACAAGTAGATAAGGTAATAGGAGAAGGATGGGAAAAGCCAAAATACAAAAGGGGGGACTACACAGGCATGAGGAACTTCCTGCAGGAAGTTCAGTGGACAAGAGAATTGGTAGGAAAGTTCGTAACCAAAATAATGGACTACGTAATAACAAAATGCAGGGGAACAGAAGAAATGTTTGTTCCCAAGGGCAACAGAAATAATGGGAAAACCAGAATGGGCCCATGGTTTGCCCAAATTTATAGGGATGCAAAAACTAAGCGCACTAGAGAATGGAAAAAGTACAGAAGACAAAGGACTCTGGAAAATAAAGAGATTAGTCAACCAGCCAGAAACAAGTATGCAGAGATAAAGAGGGAGGGAAGCCCAGCGACAGTACAAAAACGACATAGCATCAAAAGTCAAGTCTGACCCGAAGATAACATTCAAGGACAAGGTAATCAGGCTGACGAAAGAAGGCGGAAAGCTCACAAGAAATGACCAAGAAGTATGTGAGGAACTCAACATGAGATTTAAGGAAGTATTTACAGTGGAGACAGAAAGGACTCCTGGAAATCAGAAGAGAGGGGTACACCAACAAGGGATATACCAGCAAGTGTTGTATGAAATGCACACAACTGAGGAGGAGGTGACCTTGATACCTCAAAGATGGTGAGACTGGATATTTCTCTGTGCATTCTTAGAGAGGGAGCAGAGATGCTGTGTGTGGCACAAACAACAATTTTCAACACATTCATTGAAACTGGGCAACTGTCTGAGGTATGAAAGGTGGCAAATGTAGTCCCCATTTTTAAGAAAGGAGACAGAGTAGAGGCACTAAACCTTTACAAAAAAAGTCATAGCAGTTCAGATTTAAATTGAGATATTCTTAAATTAAAATACCTTTTCACTGTTATACTAATATTATATAGTTCATTGTCACTGACGTGTATAGTATGCATAGTCAGGGAGAAGATTATTAGGAGAGTGGTGGAGCACCTAGAACTAAACAAGCTTATAAACGACAATCAGCACTGGGTGGTTTGCAAGGGGACAGAAATGGCCTCTCAAAGTAATTTTCAAGGCATAATCAACTCGAACCATGATCCTACAGGAGAAAGCATGACTGAGAGACAAACCGGACTACCAGGGTGTGTAACTCAGTCGAGAAAGAACACAAGAGGAAAGGATGATACTGAAAGAAAGAGTGCAAAAATGAAAGGAGGAACAAGAGGAAATAACAAAGATGAGCAGAAGAACCCAGACACAGGTGGAAGGGCAAACACACTCTCCAGAAACTCCAACCACGGCATCCCCAAGGCAACTGAACAATCTAAACCGACACTCACACACTGATTCCTCTGTCCCCATCCCCAACACCACAAACCCCACCCCCACAGCAACCCCCAAAAGGAACTCTGCCCCCATTCCCACCCACATTGCAACCCCACATAGGACCCCGCTAGAGCTCCCGCTCCCCCAACCCCAATATTTACCCAGGACCACAGTTTTAGAAAAGAAGTTGAAGGTTTGGTACATGAATGCAGATGGAAGAATCAATGAAAGAATCAATGAGAAGTCCCCAGACATCATAGTCACAGAAACTGATGAGGTTTTCCAGTACCACATCCATCATCTTGGCTCTCCATATTTTGGGACCTGCATGTGGCTCCAGGTTTTCCCAATCGATTTCCCTGTAGTTGAAATCGCCCATAACCAGCAACTTTGCTCTGCTCGAGTGAACTCTTCTTGCCACCTCAGCCAGTGTGTCCACCATCGTTCTGTTGCTCTCTTCATATTCCTGTCTTGGCCTCCTGCAGTTCTGTAGCAGATTATACATCACTAGAATGAATAACTTATGTTCCCCAGACTGAAGTGTACCTACTATGTAATTCCTTTCTTCAATCTTGTCCAAGCCTTCCATTTCCTCATTTCTCCATCGGTTTTTTAAGAGCAGTGCACCCTGTCCTCCCCCTCTGCTCCTTCTATCTTTCCTCAGGATCTGATATCCTGGTGGGAAGATTGTCTGTTATTGTCTTAGTGAGTTTCGTTTCTGTGACTATGATGTCTGGGGACTTCTCATTCATTCTTTCATTGGTTCTTCCATCTGCATTCATGTACCAAACCTTCAACGTCTTTTCTAAAACTGTGGTCATGGGTAAATATTGGGGTTGGGGGAACAGGAGCTCTAGCGGGGTCCTATGGGCGGTTGCAATGGGGGTGGGAATGGGGGCAGAGTTCCTTTTGGTGGTTGCTGTGGGGGTGGGGTTTGTGGTGTTGGGGATGGGGACAGAGGGATCAGTGTGTGAGTGTCTGTTTAGATTGTTCAGTTGCCTTGGAGTTGTCATGGTTGGAGTTTCTGGAGAGTGTGTTTCACCTAAGACAATGTGATTGGTTTATCAGTGGTATTGTACAAGATAAGTTGTCACCACAAACTATTGAACGATTAAATATTATGTTCAATAAACGCTATTTCACTTGTGAGGAAATTAGCAATGGTTTACAAACAATAGTTTCATGCATGCAAGCAACGAGACAAGATGAAAAATCCACAAATCCAGTGGATAACAAACCTTCAACTCAGTATAAAAAGAGTATACCTACTCCCACTAAAACACAGAATGGGAAATCCCATATAGGCATTTATCAAGCTGTGAGTACAACAGACAGTAAACAGACTGTCATACATAAACGTACTCCAAAATGTGTACTTTGTGATGGAACACATTGGGCACAGTATTGTAGTCAATACACATCAATGGAGGCACGTAAACAACGTGTTCATCAGCTGAAAAGGTGCATCAAGTGTTTAGGTGAACACAAGGGAGGAAAATGCTCACCGAAGAAGTGTTTTAAATGCAAGGGTATGCATCATACAGCATTATGCCCAAATACTTTTGCTGAACAGCAGAAGACTTCCACAGAATCAGGAAGTCAACAAGCAACAGCATTAAATGTGAGAGATAAGTTTAAAGCAACTGCTCTCCCGATAGCTCGAGTTGAGTTATCTAATAAATTACACAAAACCAATGTGCTAACACTATTTGATCAAGGCTCACAAAGGTCCTTCATAAGAAGATCAGTGTTGCAGAAACTGAATAAACAACCCTATGCCAAAATACAGTTAGATATAGCTGGTTTTTTCCACAATTTTGGTAAACAGACATATGACCTAGCCAGAATCACTGTTGGTCTAGGAAACAGGAAAACGACAGTAGAAGCTGTGGTAGTAGATGATTTGCCTAAGTCTGTGCAGATCCAGGGATTAAAAGAAACAGTTGCAGCACTGAAAGCAGCTAAGGTCAAGTTAGCCTGTCCTGACATACAGACGGACACAATTAGTCCAATTGATTTAATCATTGGAAGTGATTATTATCACTGTTTTGTGCAAAATATAGTAAGTAAACATGATGTTCACTTGCTGAAAACAGCAGGAGGCCACCTGATATGTGGTCCCATTCCCTCTCAAAGTGGGAAAGAAGCTGATATTGATTCAGTGGAAAATGTACTAGTTACGAGAACAACTGCTGATCATGTACCACAGCAAAAATTATCATTACTGGAAGAAATGAATGAACCAGTTGATAAGTTGTGGGATTTAGATGCGATAGGTATTGATGTAAATAACCCAAGCCCACAAGAGTCTCAGACTTATAACCAATATTTGGACACTGTCAAATAAGATGGACAGTATTGGGTTAGGTTACCATGGAAATTAAATCCACCACATCTGCCTAGCAATTATCGCATGGCTTTCGGACAGATGAAAGCACAAATACATGAGCTCAGGAAGAATCCAGAGCTACTGATTGTCTATGATAATATCATACAAGAACAGTTGGACAATAAATTCATTGAGGAAATAGTCGAAGATAAGTTGAAGACAGATGCTCATTATCTCCTGCACCATGGAGTCAGAAAAGATTCTGAAACCACTCCACTACGTGTTGTATATAACTCCAGCGCACGTGCAAATAAAGATGTAGCAAGTCTTAATGACTGTCTGATGACCGGACCCTCACTAACTGAGAAGCTTGGAGACGTGCTTATGAAATTTCGCACAAACCCATATGCCTACACGGCTGATATTTCCAAAGCTTTCTTAAGAGTAGGATTACAAGAAATAGATAGAGATTATACTCGATTCTTGTGGCCTGAAAATCCACATGATCCTCAAAGTCCTGTGAAAACTTATCGTTTCAAATCAGTATTATTTGGTGCAACATCCTCTCCATTCTTACTAGAAGCTACTCTAAATACACATTTGAAGAAATCTGAAAGTCCCTTCAAAGAAATCTTAAAGAAAAGTTTCTATGTGGACAATCTTCAAGGTACTGTGAATAAAGAGGAGGATTTGAAATCCTTATACAGAGAAGCTAACAAGGAGATGAAAGAAGCAAATATGCCTCTAAGGATGTGGAATACAAATTCAATGCAATTAAGGGAACTTATCAAAGAAGATTTTCCTGAAACTGAAATTCCTGATTGCAACAATATGCTGGGACTTAATTGGAACACACAGGAAGAAACTTTGAGTCTCAAAAGGATAAACAATAAATCATGCAGTACACTCACTAAACGTAGTTTACTGTCAGAGGTATCACAATGTTTTGATCCTCTAGGACTCGTCTCACCAATTACCATAAAGGGTAAAATGCTTATGCAAGATGCATGGAAGCTCAAAATTGGATGGGATGAGAACTTGCCTCTAGAAATGAGTCAAGCATGGGATGAAATATCCAGGGAGTTTAAGCAACTTCATCAAATTAAATTTCCCAGACAAATAGGTCAAGAGGGAAACAAGTACATATTACATGTGTTCTGTGATGCGTCAACCAGAGGTTATGGCGCTGTAGCTTACATGAGTAATGCTGAAGGAAGTACACTAATTACTTCAAAGGCCAGGGTAGCACCCTTGAAGGTCAGAACAGTACCACAATTGGAACTGATAGCACTCTATGTAGGTACAAAATTAGCTCTCTATCTCAACAAAGTACTTGATCATCTCACTATTGAAAAAACCGTGATCTGGAGTGATAATGAAGCAGTTCTCCAGTGGTTAAGAAATAATAAGAGTAAGTTGGTCTATGTACAGAACAGAGTAGCAGAAATAAAAGAGATGCAGAGAGATTATCTCTTTCTTCACGTCTCTACCCAAGAGAATCCAGCTGACATGTTGTCACGTGGTGTCCCACTCAAGAAATTTGTGGATAATAAATTATGGCTCCACGGACCGAACTGGCTCTCTGATGAAAATAACTGGCCTCAGCAAAAAGCTCACATTATGCCAGAAGAAACAGTCTGCTTGAACACAGCAGAAATAAGTTGTGTAAATACTGCAGACACAACAGAAATAATCATTGATGGATCTAAATACTCATCTTTAGGTAAACTCTTAAGAGTTACAGCTCTTGTCTTTAAATTCATTAAAGGAATAAAACCTGATTATGAATGTCTTGAACCCATTAAATACTGAGTGAAACTAATACAGAAAGATGTTTTCTCTACAGAATATAAATTTCTGGAAACACAAGATAAATCCCCAAAGAAACCTGTTATGATTAATTCTTTAGGACTTTATCTCGACTCAGAAAAGATTATAAGATGTCGAGGAAGAATTCATAATTCTTCACTACCTAAAGAAGCCATACATCCAATATTGATCCCCAAGAATCATTGGCTAACAAAACTGATTGTGCAAAACGCCCACAGTAACATGTTACATGGTGGGGTAGCTGACACACTTTGTCATATACGACAATCCTACTGGATACCTAAAGGTCGACAAAGTGTGAAAAAACAAATAAGGGACTGTATTACTTGTCGTCACTACGATATGCGAGTATGTCAGTATCCAGGTCCACCTCCATATCCCTCTGAAAGAGTTTGTCATATCACTCCATTTGAGGTGACAGGTGTAGATTACGCTGGACCAATAATTTTAACCAAAACAGTTGACAAAGTTCCCATCAAGGTGTACATCTGTTTGTTCACTTGTGCTACAACTAGAGCAGTACATCTAGAAGTAGCCACTGACATGTCTGCTGAAACTTTTATCAAATTTTTCACAAGGGTTGCAGCCAGAAGGGAATGTCCCAGACTGATGATTTCAGATAATGCAACTAACTTTGTTGCTGGTGCTGCTTATATAAGCAAGATCTTTGATCAACCAGAAGTACAACAGATGCTGAATCAACGCAGTTGTCGTTGGAGATACATTCCTCCTAAATCTCCATGACACAGCGGATTTTATGAAAGAATGATCGGCATTGTAAAACGTTGTTTAAGGAAGACTCTTCATCGTCAGAGAATAGACTTGGAAGAATTCCGTACAGTTGTGACTGAAATAGAAAATAGAGTCAACAACAGACCTCTAACTTATGTTACCGATGATCTGGACAATTTAGAAGTGTTAAGTCCATCTCATTTACTCCATGGCAGAAGGCTCGAACATGTTCCTCCCATGAATGATAAATAAATCATAGAGGATCCTACTTATTTCGAACCTGAGCAACTCAGACGTAAATTCAAACACCTTAATAAAGTGATTGAACGTTGGGAGAAAATTTGGCGAGAAGACTATCTCACCTCATTGAGAGAACACTTCTATGGAGCTGGTGTTCCTGAAAATCATAAGTCCTTAAGACCGGGTGACATAGTGATTATTGACAATGATGGTCCGAGGTCCCAATGGCCACTTGGAAAAATTGTGCCCATATCCTGATGTAAATGGAATCATCAGGACAGTTGATGTTTTAAGCAAAGGTGTAGTGAATAAGCGGACAATAAATAAACTAGTGCCGTTAGAATTACACAGTGTTGAAAACAAAATTAGTGATTCTCCAGAAACCACACTGACTAAAGCTGCTCAGAAAAGACAAGCAGCAGTGGTGGCGAGTGAGAAAATTAAATTAATGTTAAGTGATGAACAGTTCACCTGCAGCGAACCTCCGCCGCCCCCCAGTGTGGAGAAATTTTCTCCAGGAGGGGAGTACCAGCTCCCATCAGCCCCTTCAGCCCCTTTCAGCCCTGAGGGGCCCAGCCCTCTCAGAAGGGGCAAGCATCTTGTTTACTGCTACAGTGAGTAATTGATCACAGATGCCGTACGAGTATGCGACGTGGTCAAGCGACTGTTGCTCCTTGCAGTCCAGTGTTGCAGAGTGTATTTTAATAAGAGACAGTACATCTCTTAGTTTAGCAGGACAATTAAGGAAAATCCTGCTCCCACTTTATTACCATAGTAAAGATAGTGGACATTGTTGTCTATGCTTAAGACAGCAAGAATCAAACATTCTGCTTTGCTTCATCGAGGAAGTGGCAAGGAAGCAAAAGTACTATGTCAGCTTTTTCTTTGTGCTAGGGGAGTGACGGCATGGGGCGCTGTGGCATCTTCAGATTACTTTTGACTCTACTGAGAGTGACACTGACACCAGGATAACCAACAAAGAATGATCTGTGCATTAGTGTGAACAAAGTATCTCATAAAACACAATAAACACTTAAGTGTGATCAGCTTCTGTAGTGTTAAGATTGTGAACAATAAAGACAAATCTTGTGGAACATAGTGTACCAGTGTGCGTATTCCTAGACTATGGAAGACATGGACATCCAAGGACACTTCAGCTTCTATCAAGTCACCGATATCTGTCGAAGGTGTGAAGAACACCATAGCTCATGCTACAAGAGCAAGGTAGGTTACAAATTTCTTGTAGTACGGGGGACTGCGCAGTTCTTGAGTCGCAAGGAGTTTGTAATCAACCTATAGTCGGCAGTAAGGGGCGGACTTTTGAGTCCACACAAGTAAGTTTGTCAGCCATTAGTGAATGAAATATGCTGACATAACACCCCCTAGGGGTAATTTATAATCTTACAAATTACAACTCTTTACAGCCCGTTGAGAGATGACTTCGACAGCTTCTCAAGACCTCATCTGCAGGGGCGGCTGTGCAGGCGATAAGTTGTCTTTCTAAGTTAAGTACAAACTCTTTAAACTTAACTGGTAATGCCATTTCTCAACAGCTTCACGGTGATTGGTCAATGGTAAGTTTGCTAGTGGAGTGAACCGTTTTTAAGGTATCTGAACTTCCTCCTTGATATGTAGTCCACTTCATTTAGGTTTTTGGTGTCTGCTATATGGTGGATGACGCGTCGAATTATTTGTTAGGTGTAGACGTGATTCGAATCCAAGGTGAACTTAACAGTCCTATACTGTCGCTGGAGAACTCCAGTAAGCATTTCGTACTTGTATTGATCAGTTGTGTAGAACCATACACCAGTTACAACCATGTATTCTGGCTCATTATTAAGGGCTGAGGCATTCACAGGAAGAATGGCAGTAGTGCCTGTTTAAGGTGTGACTGATTGCCTGGGGCAGCGAGAGGTTCATCACGATGTAGTAGTGTTTTAGCTCTGTGGCATGCAAAGTGTAGGTAACCTTTATTTGGCACATGTTCACACCCTCATTGAAAGGCTATCTCCCCCAACCAGCGAACCAGGTACTTGGGTTGATGATGGGGCCCCATCATTCAATCAGTACCCAGGTTCCAGCCAATGAGAAGATGGTTTTGGCAATCGCAGAGGTGATGTGGGTACCACTCACCTGTCTGCCCTTGTCATTCCCATTCTAGAGCTGGTTGAAGCACGGTCTACTCTCTAGTGGCTTCTATTCTGCCTTGCTTACCGTGGAGTGCACTAGGTCAGAGGGGACGTCTCTGTCCGCTTCCTCCAGCTGCCAAGCCCGCCTCTCCCTCACTCCAGCCTGCCAAGGCAGTTGCAACCGCCTCTCAAGCTTCCTGGCTTAGTTCGTGTGCTAATTGTTTCAATCTCCTAGAGGCTGACCCGGATTTTGCAATTAAGCCAGCCAGTAAGCCAGTCTGTGGGAGAGAGTGCCAGTCAGCCTGCCTCAGTCTATCATCCAGCCTGTCTCCTGTCATCCACCTATTCTTTCATGCTGTGTGCAGCATTATACGCCTTCTAGTCAGCCAATCTCGAGGGTTAAGCCAGTAAGCAAACCCAGTTTCCTAACCCAGCTGAGAGAGAGAAGTAAGCCATGCAAGTTCCTCTTGAAGTATTGTCTCCAATATCGCTTTGTGCTACCAGTTGAATGCTGGTAAGAGTGGTCTTCACCATCCCAGTGGCATATTGTGGCTTAATTTAAGCCACCTGGAGTTTTCTCGTGAGAGGGGAGATTTAGTGAGTGGCAGTGCGTGCCAGTGGGCGACCAACCGCCACCCACCCGCCACCCACTGCCGACCTCATGTACCTGTGGTGTTCTTCACCATTCTACTGCTCACACACTGGGTCAAGAGCTGTACTTCACCTGTATTTCACCTGAGCGCCGCTGTTGAAAACCTATGTAGGGGAGTCTTCGGAAATCGCATTTCTTCATGACAACAGTGTGAGTGTAGGACGAATCCTCGCCTGCCCACAGGATCACATCTCTCTTCTCCTCATCATCCGCCACTGCCGTCTACCACTGCTCCCAGACTTCAGTGATAATTTTATGTTTAGAGACTTTTTTCTTTACATTAAAGACCTTTGCGTGTGTGAGACATTTACAGTGAATTTCTTGTGTACTCTAAGTCTTGTGTTTTCAGTGTAGACGGCGTTTTCTTTGACTCATTATTTTTGCATTATTTTTCAGTGTTATCGTTCATCTTTCGTGTTTCATTCTTATATTTTTATCTGTGTTCTTTTATGCTACTTACCTGCCTTTAGTATTATTTTGTAGTGTATAAGTTCGTGTGTGCCGCCACTTGTAAGTGTCGTGTGTGCCGCCACTTGTAAGTGTCGTGTGTGCCGCCACTTGTAAGTGTCGTGTGTGCCGCCACTTGTAAGTGTTGTGTGTGCCGCCACTTGTAAGTGTCGTGTGTGCCGCCACTTGTAAGTGTCGTGTGTGCCGCCACTTGTAAGTGTTGTGTGTGCCGCCACTTATAAGTGTCGTGTGTGCCGCCACTTATAAGTGTCGTGTGTGCCGCCACTCGTAAGTGTTGTGTGTGCCGCCACTTGTAAGTGTTGTGTGTGCCGCCACTTGTTAGTGTTATGTGTGCTGCCACTTGTAAGTGTTGTGTGTGCCGCCACTTGTAAGTGTTGTGTGTGCCGCCACTTGTAAGTGTTGTGTGTGCCGCCACTTGTAAGTGTCGTGTGTGCCGCCACTTGTAAGTGTTGTGTGTGCCGCCACTTGTAAGTGTTGTGTGTGCCGCCACTTGTAAGTGTTGTGTGTGCCGCCACTTGTAAGTGTCGTGTGTGCCGCCACTTGTAAGTGTCGTGTGTGCCGCCACTTGTAAGTGTTGTGTGTGCCGCCACTTGTAAGTGTCGTGTGTGCCGCCACTTGTAAGTGTAGTGTGTGCCGCCACTTGTAAGTGTCGTGTGTGCCGCCACTTGTAAGTGTCGTGTGTGCCGCCACTTGTAAGTGTTGTGTGTGCCGCCACTTGTAAGTGTCGTGTGTGCCGCCACTTGTAAGTGTTGTGTGTGCCGCCACTTGTAAGTGTTGTGTGTGCCGCCACTTGTAAGTGTCGTGTGTGCCGCCACTTGTAAGTGTTGTGTGTGCCGCCACTTGTAAGTGTTGTGTGTGCCGCCACTTGTAAGTGTCGTGTGTGCCGCCACTTGTAAGTGTTGTGTGTGCCGCCACTTGTAAGTGTCGTGTGTGCCGCCACTTGTAAGTGTTGTGTGTGCCGCCACTTGTAAGTGTTGTGTGTGCCGCCACTTGTAAGTGTTGTGTGTGCCGCCACTTGTAAGTGTTGTGTGTGCCGCCACTTGTTAGTGTTGTGTGTGCTGCCACTTGTAAGTGTTGTGTGTGCCGCCACTTGTAAGTGTTGTGTGTGCCGCCACTTGTTAGTGTTGTGTGTGCCGACACTTGTAAGTGTTGTGTGTCGCTACTTGTAAGTGTTGTGTGTGCCGACGCTTGTAAGTGTTGTGTGTGCCGACGCTTGTAAGTGTTGTGTGTGCCGACGCTTGTAAGTGTTGTGTGTGCCGACGCTTGTAAGTGTCGTGTGTGCCGCCACTTGTAAGTGTTGTGTGTGCCGCCACTTGTAAGTGTTGTGTGTGCCGCCACTTGTAAGTGTCGTGTGTGCCGCCACTTGTAAGTGTTGTGTGTGCCGCCACTTGTAAGTGTCGTGTGTGCCGCCACTTGTAAGTGTCGTGTGTGCCGCCACTTGTAAGTGTCGTGTGTGCCGCCACATGTAAGTGTCGTGTGTGCCGCCACTTGAAAGTGTCGTGTGTGCCGCCACTTGTAAGTGTCGTGTGTGCCGCCACTTGTAAGTGTTGTGTGTGCCGGCACTTGTAAGTGTCGTGTTTGCCGCCACTTGTAAGTGTTGTGTGTGCCGCCACTTGTAAGTGTCGTGTGTGCCGCCACTTGTATGTGTCGTGTGTCCCGCCACTTGTAAGTGTCGTGTGTCCCGCCACTTGTAAGTGTTGTGTGTCCCGCCACTTGTAAGTGTCGTGTGTCCCGCCACTTGTAAGTGTCGTGTGTGCCGCCACTTGTAAGTGTTGTGTGTGCCGCCACTTGTAAGTGTCGTGTGTGCCGCCACTTGTAAGTGTTGTGTGTGCCGACACTTGTAAGTGTTGTGTGTGCCGACACTTGTAAGTGTTGTGTGTGCAGACACTTGTAAGTGTTGTGTGTGCCGCCACTTGTAAGTGTTGTGTGTGCCGCCACTTGCAAGTGTCGTGTGTGCCGCCACTTGTAAGTGTTGTGTGTGCCGGCACTTGTAAGTGTCGTGTGTGCCGCCACTTGTAAGTGTTGTGTGTGCCGCCACTTGTAAGTGTCGTGTGTGCCGCCACTTGTATGTGTCGTGTGTCCCGCCACTTGTAAGTGTCGTGTGTCCCGCCACTTGTAAGTGTTGTGTGTCCCGCCACTTGTAAGTGTCGTGTGTCCCGCCACTTGTAAGTGTCGTGTGTGCCGCCACTTGTAAGTGTTGTGTGTGCCGCCACTTGTAAGTGTCGTGTGTGCCGCCACTTGTAAGTGTTGTGTGTGCCGCCACTTGTAAGTGTTGTGTGTGCCGCCACTTGTAAGTGTCGTGTGTGCCGCCACTTGTAAGTGTTGTGTGTGCCGCCACTTGTAAGTGTCGTGTGTGCCGCCACTTGTAAGTGTTGTGTGTGCTGCCACTTGTAAGTGTTGTGTGTGCCGCCACTTGTAAGTGTTGTGTGTGCCGCCACTTGTAAGTGTTGTGTGTGCCGCCACTTGTTAGTGTTGTGTGTGCTGCCACTTGTAAGTGTTGTGTGTGCCGCCACTTGTAAGTGTTGTGTGTGCCGCCACTTGTTAGTGTCGTGTGTGCCGCCACTTGTAAGTGTTGTGTGTGCCGACACTTGTAAGTGTTGTGTGTGCCGACACTTGTAAGTGTTGTGTGTGGCGACACTTGTAAGTGTTGTGTGTGCCGACACTTGTAAGTGTTGTGTGTGCCGCCACTTGTGTCGTGTGTGCCGCCACTTGTAAGTGTTGTGTGTGCCGCCACTTGTAAGTGTCGTGTGTGCCGCCACTTGTAAGTGTCGTGTGTGCCGCCACTTGTAAGTGTCGTGTGTGCCGCCACTTGTAAGTGTTGTGTGTGCCGCCACTTGTAAGTGTTGTGTGTGCCGCCACTTGTAAGTGTCGTGTGTGCCGACACTTGTAAGTGTTGTGTGTGCCGACACTTGTAAGTGTTGTGTGTGCCGACACTTGTAAGTGTTGTGTGTGCCGACACTTGTAAGTGTTGTGTGTGCCGACACTTGTAAGTGTTGTGTGTGGCGCCACTTGTAAGTGTTGTGTGTGCCGCCACTTGTTAGTGTTGTGTGTGGTGCCACTTGTAAGTGTTGTGTGTGCCGCCACTTGTAAGTGTTGTGTGTGCCGCCACTTGTTAGTGTCGTGTGTGCCGCCACTTGTAAGTGTTGTGTGTGCCGCCACTTGTAAGTGTTGTGTGTGCCGCCACTTGTAAGTGTCGTGTGTGCCGCCACTTGTAAGTGTTGTGTGTGCCGCCACTTGTAAGTGTCGTGTGTGCCGCCACTTGTAAGTGTCGTGTGTGCCGCCACTTGTAAATGTCGTGTGTGCCGCCACATGTAAGTGTCGTGTGTGCCGCCACTTGTAAGTGTCGTGTGTGCCGCCACTTGTAAGTGTCGTGTGTGCCGCCACTTGTAAGTGTCGTGTGTGCCGCCATTTGTAAGTGTTGTGTGTGCCGCCACTTGTAAGTGTCGTGTGTGCCGCCACTTGTAAGTGTTGTGTGTGCCGCCACTTGTAAGTGTCATGTGTGCCGCCATTTGTAAGTGTTGTGTGTGCCGCCACTTGTAAGTGTCGTGTGTGCCGCCATTTGTAAGTGTTGTGTGTGCCGCCACTTGTAAGTGTCGTGTGTGCCGCCACTTGTAAGTGTTGTGTGTGCCGCCACTTGTAAGTGTCATGTGTGCCGCCACTTGTAAGTGTCGTGTGTGCCGCCACTTGTAAGTGTCGTGTGTGCCGCCACTTGTAAGTGTCGTGTGTGCCGCCACTTGTAAGTGTCGTGTGTGCCGCCACTTGTAAGTGTCGTGTGTGCCGCCACTTGTAAGTGTCGTGTGTGCCGCCACTTGTAAGTGTCGTGTGTGCCGCCACTTGTAAGTGTCGTGTGTCCCGCCACTTGTAAGTGTCGTGTGTCCCGCCACTTGTAAGTGTCGTGTGTCCCGCCACTTGTAAGTGTCGTGTGTCCCCACTTGTAAGTGTCGTGTGTCCCGCCACTTGTAAGTGTCGTGTGTCCCGCCACTTGTAAGTGTTGTGTGTGGTGCCACTTGTAAGTGTCGTGTGTTCCGCCACTTGTAAGTGTCGTGTGTCCCGCCACTTTTAAGTGTCGTGTGTGCCGCCACTTGTAAGTGTCGTGTGTGCCGCCACTTGTAAGTGTTGTGTGTGCCGCCACTTGTAAGTGTCGTGTGTCCCGCCACTTGTAAGTGTTGTGTGTGCCGCCACTTGTAAGTGTTGTGTGTGCCGCCACTTGTAAGTGTCGTGTGTGCCGCCACTTGTAAGTGTTGTGTGTGCCGCCACTTGTAAGTGTCGTGTGTACCGCCACTTGTAAGTGTTGTGTGTGCCGCCACTTGTAAGTGTCGTGTGTCCCGCCACTTGTAAGTGTTGTGTGTGCCGCCACTTGTAAGTGTCGTGTGTCCCGCCACTTGTAAGTGTCGTGTGTGCCGCCACTTGTAAGTGTCGTGTGTGCCGCTACTTGTAAGTGTTGTGTGTGCCGCCACTTGTAAGTGTTGTGTGTGCCGCCACTTGTAAATGTTGTGTGTGCCGCCACTTGTAAGTGTCGTGTGTGCCGCCACTTGCAAGTGTCGTGTGTCCCGCCACTTGTAAGTGTTGTGTGTGCCGCCACTTGTAAGTGTCGTGTGTGCCGCCACTTGTAAGTGTTGTGTGTGCCGCCACTTGTAAGTGTTGTGTGTGCCGACACTTGTAAGTGTCGTGTGTGCCGACACTTGTAAGTGTTGTGTGTGCCGACACTTGTAAGTGTTGTGTGTGCCGACACTTGTAAGTGTTGTGTGTGCCGACACTTGTAAGTGTTGTGTGTGCCGACACTTGTAAGTGTTGTGTGTGCCGACACTTGTAAGTGTTGTGTGTGCCGACACTTGTAAGTGTTGTGTGTGCCGACACTTGTAAGTGTTGTGTGTGCCGACACTTGTAAGTGTTGTGTGTGCCGACACTTGTAAGTGTTGTGTGTGGCGACACTTGTAAGTGTTGTGTGTGCCGCCACTTGTTAGTGTTGTGTGTGGTGCCACTTGTAAGTGTTGTGTGTGCCGCCACTTGTAAGTGTTGTGTGTGCCGCCACTTGTTAGTGTCGTGTGTGCCGCCACTTGTAAGTGTTGTGTGTGCCGCCACTTGTAAGTGTTGTGTGTGCCGCCACTTGTAAGTGTCGTGTGTGCCGCCACTTGTAAGTGTTGTGTGTGCCGCCACTTGTAAGTGTCGTGTGTGCCGCCACTTGTAAGTGTCGTATGTGCCGCCACTTGTAAATGTCGTGTGTGCCGCCACATGTAAGTGTCGTGTGTGCCGCCACTTGTAAGTGTCGTGTGTGCCGCCACTTGTAAGTGTCGTGTGTGCCGCCACTTGTAAGTGTCGTGTGTGCCGCCATTTGTAAGTGTTGTGTGTGCCGCCACTTGTAAGTGTCGTGTGTGCCGCCACTTGTAAGTGTTGTGTGTGCCGCCACTTGTAAGTGTCGTGTGTCCCGCCACTTGTAAGTGTCGTGTGTGCCGCCACTTGTAAGTGTTGTGTGTGCCGCCACTTGTAAGTGTTGTGTGTGCCGCCACTTGTAAGTGTCGTGTGTGCCGCCACTTGTAAGTATTGTGTGTGCCGCCACTTGTAAGTGTCGTGTGTGCCGCCACTTGTAAGTGTCGTGTGTGCCGCCACTTGTAAGTGTCGTGTGTGCCGCCACTTGTAAGTGTCGTGTGTGCCGCCACTTGTAAGTGTCGTGTGTGCCGCCACTTGTAAGTGTCGTGTGTGCCGCCACTTGTAAGTGTCGTGTGTGCCGCCACTTGTAAGTGTCGTGTGTCCCGCCACTTGTAAATGTCGTGTGTCCCGCCACTTGTAAGTGTCGTGTGTCCCGCCACTTGTAAGTGTCGTGTGACCCCACTTGTAAGTGTCGTGTGTCCCGCCACTTGTAAGTGTCGTGTGTCCCGCCACTTGTAAGTGTTGTGTGTGGTGCCACTTGTAAGTGTCGTGTGTTCCGCCACTTGTAAGTGTCGTGTGTCCCGCCACTTTTAAGTGTCGTGTGTGCCGCCACTTGTAAGTGTCGTGTGTGCCGCCACTTGTAAGTGTTGTGTGTGCCGCCACTTGTAAGTGTCGTGTGTCCCGCCACTTGTAAGTGTTGTGTGTGCCGCCACTTGTAAGTGTTGTGTGTGCCGCCACTTGTAAGTGTCGTGTGTGCCGCCACTTGTAAGTGTTGTGTGTGCCGCCACTTGTAAGTGTCGTGTGTACCGCCACTTGTAAGTGTTGTGTGTGCCGCCACTTGTAAGTGTCGTGTGTCCCGCCACTTGTAAGTGTTGTGTGTGCCGCCACTTGTAAGTGTCGTGTGTCCCGCCACTTGTAAGTGTCGTGTGTGCCGCCACTTGTAAGTGTCGTGTGTGCCGCTACTTGTAAGTGTTGTGTGTGCCGCCACTTGTAAGTGTTGTGTGTGCCGCCACTTGTAAATGTTGTGTGTGCCGCCACTTGTAAGTGTCGTGTGTGCCGCCACTTGCAAGTGTCGTGTGTCCCGCCACTTGTAAGTGTTGTGTGTGCCGCCACTTGTAAGTGTCGTGTGTGCCGCCACTTGTAAGTGTTGTGTGTGCCGCCACTTGTAAGTGTTGTGTGTGCCGCCACTTGTAAGTGTCGTGTGTGCCGCCACTTGTAAGTGTTGTGTGTGCCGCCACTTGTAAGTGTTGTGTGTGCCGCCACTTGTAAGTGTTGTGTGTGCCGCCACTTGTAAGTGTTGTGTGTGCCGCCACTTGTAAGTGTCGTGTGTGCCGCCACTTGTAAGTGTTGTGTGTGCCGCCACTTGTAAGTGTTGTGTGTGCCGCCACTTTTAAGTGTTGTGTGTGCCGCCACTTGTAAGTGTTGTGTGTGCTGCCACTTGTAAGTGTTGTGTGTGCCGCCACTTGTAAGTGTCGTGTGTGCCGCCACTTGTAAGTTTTGTGTGTGCCGCCACTTGTAAGTGTTGTGTGTGCCGCCACTTGTAAGTGTTGTGTGTGCCGCCACTTGTAAGTGTTGTGTGTGCCGCCACTTGTAAGTGTTGTGTGTGCCGCCACTTGTAAGTGTTGAGTGTGCCGCCACTTGTAAGTGCTGTGTGTGCCGCCACTTGTAAGTGTTGTGTGTGCCGCCACTTGTCAGTGTCGTGTGTGCCGCCACTTGTAAGTGTCGTGTGTGCCGCCACTTGTAAGTGTCGTGTGTGCCGCCACTTGTAAGTGTTGTGTGTGCCGCCACTTGTAAGTGTCGTGTGTGCCGCCACTTGTAAGTGTCGTGTGTGCCGCCACTTGTAAGTGTTGTGTGTGCCGCCACTTGTAAGTGTCGTGTGTGCCGCCACTTGTAAGTGTCGTGTGTGCCGCCACTTGTAAGTGTCGTGTGTGCCGCCACTTGTAAGTGTCGTGTGTGCCGCCACTTGTAAGTGTCGTGTGTGCCGCCACTTGTAAGTGTCGTGTGTGCCGCCACTTGTAAGTGTCGTGTGTCCCGCCACTTGTAAGTGTTGTGTGTGCCGCCACTTGTAAGTGTCGTGTGTGCCGCCACTTGTAAGTGTCGTGTGCGCCGCCACTTGTAAGTGTTGTGTGTGCCGCCACTTGTAAGTGTCGTGTGTGCCGCCACTTGTAAGTGTTGTGTGTGCCGCCACTTGTAAGTGTTGTGTGTGCTGCCACTTGTAAGTGTTGTGTGTGCCGCCACTTGTAAGTGTTGTGTGTGCTGCCACTTGTAAGTGTCGTGTGTGCCGCCACTTGTAAGTGTCGTGTGTGCCGCCACTTGTAAGTGTCGTGTGTGCCGGCACTTGTAAGTGTCGTGTGTGCCGCCACTTGTAAGTGTCGTGTGTGCCGCCACTTGTAAGTGTTGTGTGTGCCGCCACTTGTAAGTGTCGTGTGTGCCGCCACTTGTAAGTGTTGTGTGCCGCCACTTGTAAGTGTCGTGTGTGCCGCCACTTGTAAGTGTCGTGTGTGCCGCCACTTGTAAGTGTCGTGTGTCCCGCCACTCGTAAGTGTCGTGTGTCCCGCCACTTGTAAGTGTTGTGTGTGCCGCCACTTGTAAGTGTCGTGTGTGCCGTCACTTGTAAGTGTCGTGTGTGCCGCCACTTGTAAGTGTTGTGTGTGCTCCCACTTGTAAGTGTCGTGTGTGCCGCCACTTGTAAGTGTTGTGTGCCGCCACTTGTAAGTGTCGTGTGTGCCGCCACTTGTAAGTGTCGTGTGTCCCGCCACTTGTAAGTGTCGTGTGTCCCGCCACTTGTAAGTGTCGTGTGTCCCGCCACTTGTAAGTGTTGTGTGTGCCGCCTCTTGTAAGTGTCGTGTGTGCCGCCACTTGTAAGTGTCGTGTGTGCCGCCACTTGTAAGTGTTGTGTGTGCTGCCACTTGTAAGTGTTGTGTGTGCCGCCACTTGTAAGTGTTGTGTGTGCCGCCACTTGTAAGTGTCGTGTGTGCCGCCACTTGTAAGTGTCGTGTGTGCCGCCACTTGTAAGTGTTGTGTGCCGCTACTTGTAAGTGTTGTGTGTGCCGCCACTTGTAAGTGTCGTGTGTGCCGCCACTTGTAAGTGTTGTGTGCCGCCACTTGTAAGTGTCGTGTGTGCCGCCACTTGTAAGTGTCGTGTGTGCCGCCACTTGTAAGTGTCGTGTGTCCCGCCACTTGTAAGTGTCGTGTGTCCCGCCACTTGTAAGTGTTGTGTGTGCCGCCACTTGTAAGTGTCGTGTGTGCCGCCACTTGTAAGTGTCGTGTGTGCCGCCACTTGTAAGTGTTGTGTGTGCCGCCACTTGTAAGTGTCGTGTGTGCCGCCACTTGTAAGTGTTGTGTGTGCCGCCCCTTGTAAGTGTCGTGTGTGCCGCCACTTGTAAGTGTTGTGTGTGCTGCCACTTGTAAGTGTTGTGTGTGCCGCCACTTGTAAGTGTTGTGTGTGCCGCCACTTGTAAGTGTCGTGTGTGCCGCCACTTGTAAGTGTCGTGTGTGCTGCCACTTGTAAGTGTTGTGTGTGCCGCCACTTGTAAGTGTTGTGTGTGCCGCCACTTGTAAGTGTTGTGTGTGCCGCCACTTGTAAGTGTCGTGTGTGCCGCCACTTGTAAGTGTCGTGTGTGCTGCCACTTGTAAGTGTTGTGTGTGCCGCCACTTTTTTCATTTTATTATTTTTCCTCATGTTGTCTTTGCATTATATTTTAATTTTGTTTATGCACTCTTAGAAAATATTTAAATTTCACGGTTATCTCTCTTTGCATACAATTCAGTGATTTTATTTTATATTTTTTACATTGATTAACAATTTTATTAGAAAATTTCTTCATTGCATTTAACTCAGCCTCCAGTAATATTTTTACTTTCTTGTTAATTTCAATGTGTTTCTTTATCTCGGCCAGCAGTCCCTTACAATGAGTTGTTCTTCCTCTTGCAGTGTTATTTTAGACATTTTTTATTACTTCTACAGAATTAGTTACAACTCTTTTATTTAAATTTTAGCATTTGTGTCATTTTTATTATTCATTATTCTTGCCTTATTTTTGTGCAACTTCTTTGCCATTATGCCTGACATACCTTCATGTGATACTTTAGTGAATGTCGACACTGAGACCTCTCAGGCTACTGCTGCTTCTGTCATCAGTCCTCATAGTTCCTTATCGACTGACAGACCAACCCAGACACTGAGACACTATAGTTTTATTACCATTCGTTCTCGTGTTAATGCTCTAGTTGACGGTCCTCCTTCAGAGGAAAGTCTTATCAGACTTGTGAAAGAAGGTCTTCAACTGTCCCCTGCTGCTGTTCACGTTGTTGATCTCCTTGAAATGCGAGACTTCAGGAATCTTACTAAGTGGTCACAATATGAGGAACTGATTCGTTATTGCCTTATACCAGTAAAAACAGCTAATCCATATGTCGTCCTTCGGGAACTCGTGAATGCTACACCCATGACTAATGAATCGTTGAGTGCATTTGCTGTTAGATTAGATAAACTTTTATCATCATTTATCAATGCTGTCCAGTCCTCATCCTTTGTCCCTGACGAGGATAAACGATCCACAGTGCCATTTGCTAAAATAGCAGCTTTTGGAGCAATCAAAGAACTAATGCCGCCTGCTTCCGTGTGTGCTTATGAGGTTAATCCTCCAACTGTGACGATGGAACCACTTACAGCCCTAAATCATGTACGTTCCTTGTGCCCCCAGGGTACTTTCCCCTGTATCAAAAGTAATTTCACACCTATGCCTCAGTCTGCACCACTTCTTGTTTGTGCCACAGCGACAAATCGTGGTAGTCAACCTTTGCAGCGATCACCAAGGACCAGTGTACAGAGTCATTATAAACCTCGTAGTATTCATAGTACATTCAGTAACCATAGTCAACGGACTTGTTACAACTGTGGTTTCTGTGGCCATTTTGCAGTTAATTGTCCTGATAGTCACCCTAAGGGGTGTCGTATTGATGATGAGTACCAGTCTGATCTGTCGTACTGTACTTATCATTGAATAAATGGACATAACACATTTCAGTGCAATGCTCTCTACAACCTTCAGTATTCTAGATCTTTCCGTGGATGTTCCAACCGCAGAACCAGGAGAGGAAACAGAGGTCGTGGTTCTCAGACTAACCAGAACCAGGCTCATTCTTCCAATTCGGGGGAATTCTAGCTCCCCAGTCGAACCGTCCCATGGTGACAGTAGGCGATAATGAGTACACCATCCTCATTCACAATTCCTTTGAAGCCTTAAGCAGTCTCGAGAATGCCAATCCCGCTGGTGATGTTGCTTCACAAGTCTGACTTAGATGATTTTTGGGATGAAGTGAAACAAATCTTTTCTGATGACAATCCACCTTTTTGTTTGCATATAACTTCCAATGCATCGATAGGTCCTACATTGCAAGCATCTGTTCATAATGTGCCCGTTCATGTGTTCATGGACTCTGGTGCACAAGTCAATATTATCAGGTCTAGTTTGTTTAGCCCTTAAACGGTCCAAACGTATATATATGTTTTATTTTTCATTCGTTCAAAATTAGTGCGATAGACCTGAGTCACCTAGACATGAGAGAATGGGTGTGCGCACTCAGTGTGCGCAGTATACAAAAAATCTGGGACGCCTGGGTACCACATGGTAGGACCAGTTACATTCAGCTCCATCCTGGGTCAACATCATGGCACATCCTCGTGATTCACTCACGCCTCGTCGTATTAACACTCTACTATTCGAGGAAAGTGGTAGAGATCATGAGTTTAGTGGATATGACACCAATGGGGCCAGTAATATTCAAGGAATTAGTGAAAATATCGACGATAACCCAGATGACCCCCAGCCCATCACCTCTGGGGTAGCGACACCTGTCCTAGGGCCAAGCACCTCTGGGGTAGCCAGTGTGGCCACATCAGACCCTAGGCCAAGCACTTCTGGGGTGGCCAGTGTGGCCACAGAAGACCCTGGGCCAAGCACCTCTGGAGTGGCAAGTGTTACCCATGGGCAACTTCGCAAGAGGAAACTATCATTTTCCCGGTGTTTTAGTAGTGAAAGTGAAAGTGATGTAAGTGATGATGAGATTGATTTTATGCCAATTGAGGATTCGTCTAGTGATAGTGACGTTCATTATTGACCAGTGAAGCGTACTTTTAGGCGTCGTTATCTACGTTCAGGCAGTGTGCCATATGCAATCCCCAAGGGCCGTGGCAGGTCACGATCCAAAACCCCGGCCACTGATAGTGAAAGTGATCACGAAAGGGAGTATGCGGGGATGGAGGAAGTAGTGGTGGGTGGCATGGTGCCTGGACCACATGGCACAGTGGGTGGACAGACAAAGGACCGCCCGGCACCCCCTCAACCATGTGCTGCCTCCACTCCTCTCCCCCATCCTCCTGCCCCCCCTCGCCCCATGCCACAGGTCCCCCCTGCACCATGTGATCGTGAGTGGAACTGGACACAAAGTATATTCGTGCCACAGCCTTGTGATTTTGATGATAGTGGAAGTGGTATCCAGCCAGAATGTCCCATAACGAATGAGTCTACACAGTTAGACTGTATCCAGTTGTACTTTGACGAGCCTATAATGAACTTGATAGTGACTCAGACAAACATTTATTACCAATATGTCATGAACAACACAACAGAGGTTGGAGAATCATCACGGCTGCACAGGTGGAAAGACACAACAGTGGCTGAAATGTATTTATTCCTTGCCACTGTCATGCTTATGCCACATATCTATAAGAACAATATACGTAATTACTGGTCTACAGACCACTTCATCAGTACTCCAGTTTTCCGTGACCTCCTTCCCTGCAACAGATTCACTCTGTTGCTACGAATGTTGCACCTTGCAGACAGAAATACGCCAGACAGAAATGACCTTATATACAAAATCCGGGAAGTGTTTATGTATTTGAAGCAGAAATTCAGTGTATACTTTTATCCCTTCAAGAACATTGTTGTTGATGAGTCCTTGATTCTGTTCAAGGGACGCTTGTCATTCAAGCAATGTATACCGAGCAAACGTAATCGCTTTGGTATAAAACTTTTTGTTATGTGTGACTGTGAGAGTGGTCTTGTGTTGGATGTAATTGTATACACAGGGAAAAACACACTCGATGATGACAGAAGGATGTTGGGCATTTCCGGTGATGTTGTTCGCAGAATGATGGAACCATACCTTGGCAAGGGCCATACATTGTACACAGACAACTGGTATACAAGCCCTATGCTTGCTGATTTCCTACGTGTGAACAATACTTATGTATGTGGAAAAGTGAGAAGGAATAGGAAACATATGCCAAGGTTCACTGGAGGCAGTGTTGAAGGTGAAGTGCAAGCGTTTCATGCTAATGACATCATGGCACTGACGTGGCATGACAAACGAGACGTGACATTGCTATCAACCATCCACAGAAACGAGATGGTACAAACAGACAGACTGAGCAAGTTCAACAACGAACCTATTATGAAGCCACTTGCTGTTGTGGACTATACGAACAACATGCGACTAGTTGACAAGTGTGACATGATGATAGGGTTTGTTGACTGTGTGCGTAGGAGTCGCAGGTGGTATATAAAACAGTTTTTTCACCTTGTAGACATTGCAGTGCTCAATGCATTCAATATGTAGGAAGTAAAGACTGGAAAACGTCAACGTTTTGCAGATTTCTCTCTGAATCTCGTCAAACAGATAGCAAGAAAGGTTGGTACCACACCTGTACCTTCCCCTCAACAGCGACCTGTCACACCACAACCTGTCCCCCAACCACAGCCAGTGGGGGAAGTGCCAGACCGAATCATTCCTAACTGTCACTATCTGGTACCGATACCACCTACCCAAAACAAGAAGAATGCCCAGAAAAAGTGTATTGTGTGTGCTACCACCAAAAAACGACCCCAACAGTGGAAGGACACACAATTCATGTGTCACCAGTGAGGGGTGGCCCTGTGTATGAATCCATGCTTCATGGAGTATCATACAATTGTGGAGTTCTAGAAACATATGTAAGACATGTAAATACTTGTATATAGTTGTAGATAATAATGTGTGATTCAGCCAGGTGTGCAAAATCACCTGTCAGTGTGTACATGTGTGTTTATGACAATATGATAACAATTTTGTATGTAATATTGGTGTATAAACAAAAATTGGCATTGATATCAAATGGCTTACTATGAAACATAATTATCGTATCATGAAAACCAATAAAATGAAAAAAAATGGAAGAAAACGGTAAATATGTTGAATTTCTGCAAGCAGCAGTGGTCCATGTTGCCGTCAGGTGATCACCAAGTGCCAACTTCGCGGCCTCATACCTCGGTAAATACTGATCCTAATTTTTTTTATGCTAAAACACTTAAAAAAAGTGCTCTTTTTTCTATATAAAAAAAAAGATTTTTTTTTTCTAAATATTCGGGGCGCTGTGCGAGTGAACGTATATATATGTTTGGACCGTTTAAGCAGTTACGACATGTCCTTCTCGTAGAACCGACTCATGTGTCCTCCCTTAATGGAGTAGCTGGTTCTCACCAGCGTGTCCGAGGTCGGACTTCCCTCACCTTTTCTATCCAAGGTAGAGACTTTACTGCTTCCTTCCTTATTGTCGACCAGATTACTTTCCCTGGTGATCTTCTACTAGGATTTGCTTCCATGAGAGACTTACGCATTGTGCTCGACCCTTACTGGTGGCATGCCCAAATTGATGACTTGATCATACCATTTTGGGGTTACCAGCTTTGATCCGAGAACTGCCATACTGCCGCAGAGTACGATGTTTGCATTAAGTCCTTACAAGCTAGTGCATTTTCCAGTAGCGTACCCAAGCGGCCAGGCACTGTTGATCCTGTCACTCCTGTCTGTGTTCCACCTACAACTTCAGGATTGCAAGATAGTGTCCAGTTGCCTCAAGTGTCCAAAGATGCTCTGACTACCTTGAGTGCTGACCCTATCCCTACAATGTCTGCTAGTTCCAGTAGTAGTTTCTTCACAGGGGACGCCTTGTCGGAAAATGATTACTTGAAACTAGTAATGCCATCTCTTGTTGATGTCACATGCCGTCTGCAGAAAGACGTTTCTGTCATGGCTAGTGCCCTCACTAGAGTGTCTGTTGTTGTTCCTAGCATTTCAGATGGTGATAATGTCCTAGTTCACAGTGATTCCTGCAAAGTAAAGGGTTTATTTGTTGAGCCATCCTTACATGTTGTAAGAGATAGTAAGATCCATTTCTTCCTTGCTAACACTTTTGGTCACAGTGTTCGTCTCAGAGCAAATACCAATCTTGTTGACCTTATTCACTATCCTTACCCTGTTCAGGTAGAGGATGAGTTGTCACCTGACCAGTGGGTCGGTGCGATTTCTACCGGGGAGACCTCATCCACTTCACTGGATCAATCCATTCCACCAGTAGAGGAGACTTAGCTCCCACTGACTTCCCAGATGAGCTCAAGCATTTGTTGACTCTGTTGAACAAACGTCGTAAAGCCATTGCCTTACCAGGTGAGAAGATGGGTATAACAAACTTACTGTCCCATCGTATCCCACTTGAACCTTGTACCAGACCTATCTATATCCCATCTTGTTCCTCATCCTCATATCCGACATAGACAAGGATGTCAGTCACAGCACCGTGTCTTCCTTTGCAGATGACACCCGAATCTGCATGACAGTGTCTTCCATTGCAGACACTGCAAGGCTCCAGGCGGACATCAACCAAATCTTTCAGTGGGCTGCAGAAAACAATATGAAGTTCAACGATGAGAAATTTCAATTACTCAGATATGGTAAACGTGAGGAAATTAAATCTTCATCAGAGTACAAAACAAATTCTGGCCACAAAATAGAGCGAAACACCAACGTCAAAGACCTGGGAGTGATCATGTCGGAGGATCTCACCTTCAAGGACCATAACTTTGTATCAATCGCATCTGCTAGAAAAATGACAGGATGGATAATGAGAACCTTCAAAACTAGGGAGGCCAAGCCCATGATGACACTCTTCAGGTCACTTGTTCTATCTAGGCTGGAATATTGCTGCACACTAACAGCACCTTTCAAGGCAGGTGAAATTGCCGACCTAGAAAATGTACAGAGAACTTTCACGGCGCGCATAACGGAGATAAAACACCTCAATTACTGGGAGCACTTGAGGTTCCTAAACCTGTATTCCCTGGAACGCAGGAGGGAGAGATACATGATTATATACACCTGGAAAATCCTAGAGGGACTAGTACCGAACTTGCACACGAAAATCACTCACAACGAAAGCAAAAAACTTGGCAGACGATGCACCATCCCCCCAATGAAAAGCAGGGGTGTCACTAGCACGTTAAGAGACCATACAATAAGTGTCAGGGGCCCGAGACTGTTCAACTGCCTCCCAGCACACATAAGGGGGATTACCAACAGACCCCTGGCAGTCTTCAAGCTGGCACTGGACAAGCACCTAAAGTCAGTTCCTGATCAGCCGGGCTGTGGCTCGTACGTTGGTTTGCGTGCAGCCAGCAGCAACAGCCTGGTTGATCAGGCTCTGATCCACCAGGAGGCCTGGTCACAGACCGGGCCGCGGGGGCGTTGACCCCTGGAACTCTCTCCAGGTAAACTCTCCAGGTAATACCTGCATGCAGAATGCCTCATTCACAAGTTGCTGTCACAGAAGAATTGATCACTCAAATGCTTGATGATGGAGTTATTGCACCTAGCAATTCACCCTGGAATGCGCCCTTGATCCTAGTACCTAAGAAGGATGGTACTTGGTGCCCAGTGATTGACTTTATGAAGTTAATTGTGAAAACTATTTTCGACCCTGGACTTGTTACAGGGGTTTTGGCAAGTCCCTCTTCACGAGGACAGCCAAGAGCTAACCGCATTCTCCACTCCTACAGGTCACTATCACTTCCTCTGTATGGCCTTTGGGTTACGATCTTCATCTATCATATTCTCAAGGCTCAAGACTAATGTATTTAGAGGTCTCATAGGTAATGCACTTATGGTGTACTTAGATAATGTAATCATCATGTCTGAAGACGTAGATACGCGCTTGAAAAGACTTGATATTGTACTTGGTAAGCTTGAAAAAGCCAATTTAAAGATCAAACTGTCTAAATGTCAATTTTTCAGATAAGAAATTAAGTTTCTTGGTCACGAAGTCACTCCTAGAGGGGTTATGACTGACCAAAGTGAAGTAACTGCAGTACTAAATTTTCTGTCTCCCAAAACTGCTGATGCCGTAAGATCCTTTGTGGGCTTAGCAGGTTTTTATAGATCTTTCATTGCAAATTTTTCTTCCATAGCTGCTCCTCTAACTAAGTTGCTTAAGAAAGATACTCCTTTTGTTTGGACCTTCCTTCAAGGAAGAGCATTCCAAACTCTGAAAGAAAAGCTAACATCTTCTCCAATTATGAAATTTCTAGAATTTTCTAAGCCCTTCTATCTGACAACTGATGCTAGTTCAATTGGCATAGGTGCTGTACTAGCTCAGAAGACTGATGGCAAGTACAACGCAGTTGCATTTGCTAGCCAGGTCCTTACGAAGGCTGAACGTAATTATACAGTAACTGAGCAAGAAGCTTTAAAATAGTATGGTCTTTAAAGCACTTCTGAGACATTTATTAGTACTCTGTTCATGTCTTGACAGACCATGCACCACTGATATCTTTATTCCAGAACAAACAACCTGCTGGAAGGTTAGCCAGATGGACCTTGACTATCCAAGAGTTCAATCCTACCTTTGAACACTTACCTGGCAAGTCAAATGTAGTCGCAGATGCTTTATCGTGACATGTTAGTATAGTAACTGCAGACCCTCCATTTACTACCGAGGACGTAAAGAATGCTCGAAGAACAGACCCCATGTGGTCTGGTGTGATTCGATTCCTGCTCCAGGAAGACCTTATTCTGACTGTGAAGCCACCAGCACCCATCAGTGACTTTGTCATGAACCAAGAATTACTGTATCGAACAGCCGAGTCGGGTACTCCTAGCAGAAGGGTATACCAGTTAGTAATTCCACAGTCACTAGTGAATGTAGCCTTACAGCTAGTTCACAATGTACTAGGTGTTGCACACCCTGGTATGGATCGTTCAGTAAAACAAGCCAGATTGAAATACTTTTCGCCTCATATGGCAACTGATATTTCTGAGTATGTTAAGAAATGTAGTGTCTGCATGCAACATAAAGGTAATGTTAATGGTCCTAATCCAATCCAGGTGTATCCAACTTCTAGCGAACCATGGGAAAGAGTTGTGCTAGATCTGTTAAAAAAATTTCAATGTTCCCTCCAGGGCAACAAACACCTGTGTTATGGTAGATCATTTCACCAGATATTGTTAGTTAGATCCAATTGCAGATAAGACTGCTGAGACAGTAGCTAAAGCGTTTAAAGAACGCATTATCTGCAGGCATACCACCCCTAAGTCCCTAGTAACAGATAATGGAGGTGAATTCTGTAATGAGATTATTGAAAATTTGTGTATCTTGTACAAGATCTCTAAATCCACCATTGTTCCTCATCCTGCCAGCAATGGTTTAGTGGAATGAACCAATAAGAAACTACTTGATGTCTTGAGAGCCACTGTCAATACCAACAGTGAAACCTGGGATGAAGTTATACCTGATGTTCAGTGTTCCATAAATTCTGCTTACAATGTTTCTTTCAGTGACACTCCACATTATGCATTGTATGGTGTAGATAAATGTTTGCCTTATGAGTTGTTATATTCTAACCCGAAACCAAATTACCACCCTGATGATTTCATAGCAACTCGTACCAGCTTAGCTCAAAGTGTCTTTAGAAGAATCTGTGAAACACTTCATAAATCAACAGCAGAATTTACAAGAGTTGCAAACACTCGAACAAAGCCGTCCAAAATTACAGTAGGTTCGAGAGTTATGCTGACTAACTTTAACAAAACGTCTGCAATGTCTAAGCTTGATCAAAAGTTTGTTGGTCCATATCGAGTAGTTGAACATATCACTGGCAATAAATATAAGGTTAGAGAAATTAGTACTGGTCAGTATAATCGCATTTAGATCATATGAAGTTAG
Organism: Cherax quadricarinatus; assembly: GCF_038502225.1. Classification (NCBI taxonomy): domain Eukaryota; kingdom Metazoa; phylum Arthropoda; class Malacostraca; order Decapoda; family Parastacidae; genus Cherax; species Cherax quadricarinatus. The sequence goes on along the minus strand of NC_091300.1, from coordinate 54,959,720 downwards.
TGTGTGATGATAATGATGTTCCAACTCAGACTAATGTGACAGACTCTGACAGTCCTCCTAATCCTGTACCCTCTACCTCTAATACTCAGTCAGACAATCAACCTGAGTGTCGTTATTCCCTACATACACAACAGGAATTGAGAAATTCTCAAGTATCATTTGTAACTACCAATTCAGAGCTGCCTCAAATATGGCATGAGTTAGCCAATGCAACAGAGTTTGATCCTCCCAGAGATGACACCCATTCTGCATATGTCAAACTCACCCTAGCAGAGTTGGGGTTAAATGTAAATAACCTGTATAGATGAATAATTAGAGTACCATCTTATTAATATTCAAGATTTTTTTTGTGTGTGTGTGTGTTCACATTCTCTCTAAATTCTGAGATTTAACAGTCTAAATTTGAGTGCACCAAGTCTGCCTTTCTGTTAACACTTCCTTCTTTGTATATATTCCTTCCTCAGAATCCATAGATCACATGAATACAGATTGATCGATCAAAATTTTTTTTATCACTTCTTTTGTATAATCCCAATGTTGAGTCTCATTCTATGAGTTGTGCTATATCATACCTTGTAATGCATTACAGTAAGTAACATTAGCTTCCAATCCGATATTCTCCTTATCTATGTTATAATGTTCAATTGTTGTGTAATTTGACATTGTATAGAATAAACCCAAGCCATACACCTGCTGTCTCTAGTTTGAAATAGCTGTATATCGCGATGACATATGTTTGCATCGCCGAGCACTCAGTAGTAAGAGTACCAGTACCAGTAGCCAGTTACCAGTGTCAGTAGTGTGACTCACTACCAACCGCCTGTGTGAATCACTTGTTATTCACTGATGTTACAGCTGACCCTAGCATGTTTTGATCCCGCTCACCCTCTATGAACCATCTCATGAATCAGTCAAAGAATAGGGAGTGGAGACATAGGTCAGGCTTGGCCCTACCCATATATTCCATGTTAATATACTTCATCACCACCTAAATTAATGTTATTACCCAATCCACATTACAGAACCCCAATGGGACAATCATGTCTACTCTAACTCTCCTGTCCTCCAGTGTCGTCAGGCAGATTTCCCTAAAGCTTTCTTCCCCTTTGTTCTGGAACTAGCCTTGGTGCAATCCTTCGCACTTTCTCTAATTTCTTGATGTGCTTGACTAGGTGCAGGTTCCAAACTGGTGCTGCATACTCCAGTATAGGCCTGACATACATGGTGTACAGTGTCTTGAATGATTCCTTACTAAAGTATCTGAATGCTACTCTCAGGTTTACCAGGCGCCCATATGCTGCAGCAGTTATCTGGTTGATGTGTGCTTCTGGAGGTGGGCTTGGTGTTATACACACCCCAAGATCTTTCCCTTTGAACGAGGTTTGTAGCCTTTGGCCAGCTGCTGTCTTCTTTACCCTTCATGACTTTGCATTTGGCGGAGTTAAATTCGAGTAGTGAGTTGCTGGACCATGTGTCCAGTCTGTCTAGGGCACTTTGTAGTCCTGCCTGATCCTCACCTTATTTGATTCTTCACGTCATCTGCAAACAAGGACACTTATGAGTATATCCCTTCCGTCATGTCATCCACATATACGAAGAACAGCACTGGTCCTAGGACTGACCCCTGTGGGACCCTGCTAGTCACAGGCACGCACTGTGATACCACATCACATACCATGACTCGTTTCCTCCCTGTCAGGTATTCTCTGATCCATTTCAATGCCCTTTCTGTTATATGCGCCTGTGGGAACTGTGTCGAAGACCTTCTTGCAGTCCAAGAAAACGCAGTCAACCCTCCACTATCTCTCGTGTCTTACTTCCGTGGCCCGGTGGCCTGGTGGCTAAAGCTCCCGCTTCACACACGGAGGGCCCGGGTTCGATTCCCGGCGGGTGGAAACATTTCGACACGTTTCCTTACACCTGTTGTCCTGTTCACCTAGCAGCAAATAGGTACCTGGGAGTTAGTCGACTGGTGTGAGTCGCATCCTGGGGGACAAGATTAAGGACCCCAATGGAAATAAGTTAGACAGTCCTGGATGACGCACTGACTTTCTTGGGCTATCCTGGGTGGCTAACCCTCCGGGGTTAAAAATCCGAACGAAATCTTACCTTGTCATAAAACTCCAGTAAGTTTTTGACACTGGATTTGCCTTCCATGAATCCGTGCTGGTTGTCGTTTGTAAACTTGTTCCATTCCAGGTGCTCTACCATTCTCCTCCTGATAATCTTCTCCATGACTTTGCATTCTATACACGTCAGCAACAACAACATAAATATAGCATTATAACTGGACAAGATTCCAATGCTCTGTTTATTCATGTGAGAGATTTTAATTATCCAATTGATTTTTAAAATGTTGAGAAAGTTTTATCAAGCAAGTCCATGGTTGACAGGAATACAATTGAATCTTGTTTCATGAAAAGCAGATTTGAAAATATGAATATTTCCCTAGGTTTATATAAATTAGATCCATTTACAACACCTGTCTAATCTCGATTGGAACACCTGCCTAATCTTGATTAGAACACCTGTCTACTCTCGATTTAACACCTGTCTAATCTCGATTGGGGTTATCTAGCTAATGATATTATTGATGATGATCATACTTATGATTACGAAGGGATCTGCGTTTATGATTTTTTCTTAATAATGTACACCGTGCTCAGAGTATATACATTCCCCAGAGAGAAATTAGGTGTAATAATAACGATCCCAAATGGGTTAACAGCAAGCTAAAGCATCTATTAAGGGAGAAAAGGGGAATTTATAGGCGTATCAGAAGGGGAGAGGTTAACCTTACTGACCAACATGTTCTGCTTAAAAGAGAAGTAAAAAAGGGGATTAGAAAGGCTAAACGTGACTATGAAATTAGAGTTGCTAATGAATCAAAGAACAATCCAAAGGGGTTCTTTAAAGTGTATAGGACGAATGTGAAGGAAAAATTAGGACCTCTGAAAATTGGGAATGGACAGCTGAAGGAAAACGAACTGGAAATGTGTTCCTTATTTAATGACTATTTTTTGTCAGTTTTTACACAGGAAAACATAAATGAGATTCCAGAAATTAACAGTTATTCAGTTCCTGACGAATTCAAATTAACTAATATTACTGTCACAAGGGACATGGTTATCAAACAGATAGACAAACTAAAGCAAAATGACTCCCAGGGGCCCGACCAGTTGTTTTCCAAGGAACTTAAGGAATGCAAGATGGAACTTATTCAGTCATTATGGAGTGTGTTTAATGCGTCCATCCTTTCTGGTGTTGTGCCAGAGTTGTGGAAGATGACTAATGTGGTTCCTTTATTCAAATCAGGGGATAAGTCTGTTCTTTCAAATTGCCGTACAATAAGCGTGACATCATTAGTGGGCAAGTTATTAGAATCAATTATAGCTGACATTATTAGAAGTCACCTTGAAGAGCATAATTTGATTAATGAATCTCAGCATGAGCTCATGAGAGGTCGTTCCTGCCTGACAAATTTACTGACGTTCTTCAATAGAACATTTGAGGCAGATGACAGTGAATAAGAATTTGATATTGTTTATTTGAATTTTAGTAAAGCCTTCGATAGAGTACCTCACAAGAGACTCTTAAGAAAAGTGGCAGCTCATGGTATAGGAGGTAAAGTTCTAGCATGGATAGAGGCATGACTTACCAATAGAAAGCAGAGAATTTCCACTAATGGGGTCTAATCTGAATGGGGATTGGTCACTTGTGGCATTCCAAAAGGATCAGTTTCAGGCCCTCTCTTGTTCATAATTTACATTAATGACCTTGATGAAGGGATTATGAGTGACATGAGCAAATTTGCTGATGATACAAAGATAGACCGTATGATTCATTATGAAGAGGATATCAATGAACTCCAGGAGGATTTGGACAAATTAATGTCTTGGTCTGAAAAATGGCAGATGAAATTCAATGTGGATAAGTGTAAGGTACTAGTCCTTGGTAATGAAAACCCTCGAAGCTATAAACTAGGTGAAGTAGAGCTTGATCATGCAGAATGTGAAAAAGACTTGGTAAGCAGAAATCTAAAGCCAAGACAGCAGTGCTTATGTGTGTGCAACAAGGCTAACAAGTCTTGTTGCACAACAAGCCAGCCCCACAGCAATTCTAGCAATAATAGCTCGAAAGTGAATCAAAGGACGCCTCCTGGCCTGGATAGAGTCCTACCCTATGGACAGGCAGGTCTGTGTCAGCTTTCAGGGACACTACTCTTCCTTTAAGACCCTGGAAAACGGCACGCCACAAGGAGATGTGCTCAATCCTACCCTTCTCAACGTCCTTATGCAGGAACTTATGAGCCTTCCCATTCATAGTGGTACACAGCTCCTCAGCTATGCTGATGATCTTGCCCTCGTAGTGTATGGGAAAGGCAATTTGGAGCGACAGGCCCAGAAAGCTTTGGACCTAATTACGCAGTCTTGCAAGGAACTAGGCCTCAAGATCTCGGCCGGGAAATCTCTTGCAATGATGTTCAAGGCACCAGATCCTGTGAATAGATTACGTATTCAGGATATAGAACTTGAGTGGACAGGCTCCTACCTGTACTTGGGAATCTACATTGATTAAAAGCTGACCTTTGAGAAACAGGCCGAGTATGTAACCCCGTGCTCTACACAGACTCAACTCCATGAGAGCCATGACGAAGCACCGTGCAGGGGCGAGCAAAGATGTACTTCGCTTGTACTATATGCAAGCTATACACTTGCTCATTGACTACGGTGCACCGGCGTTAGCTCATCTCTTCCCGCAGAGCAGGCAAAGGGTGGAGGTCGTACAAAACCAGGCATTAAGAACTATGCTTGGGGCCCCCATCTGGACCAACACAGTATGTCTCAGATCTGAGGCCTGGCTTCCTTCCCTGGCTGACAGAGTAAGATACATAAACGCCTGCAAAGTAGCCACGATTCTGCACCGGCAGAAAGGCACCCCACTAAGGAGACGGATATTGGCAACCATGACACAAATCCAACTCTCTTCACGGACTACTCCTGGATTCGTTCGTTTTGTGCTGCTGGGCGGAAGCTGCTGTCTATACATCTGTTGCTGGGTACCATCCACCACCTCCCTGGCGCCCAGATCCAGCCGATGTTTGCGTCATGCAACTACCCATCTCCAAGCGTCTCTGCAGTCAAGACACCCTCAGCAATCATGCTGAGACAAGCATGGCACTGGCAGAGGGAGGCACATATGCAGTGTATTTCACAGATGGTTCTGTCGACCCTGACAGGAAGAGAGCAGCAGCTGGCCTGTACCACAATGGTCATACACAAGGCTGGCGACTCCCTGACCACTGCACGATACTTCAAGCTGAGCTTGTGGCCATTCAGCAGGCATTGTCACATGCCCTACGACATCGACTCCGACCTGTCATGTTGATTCCACCTCTGCAATCAATGCCCATCCTCAACCACAGGACAATGTTCACCTCATCACATTGATCCTGAGCATAATGACAGCCTTAGAAGTTCAGGGTAACAGATCGACATTGAACTGGATCCCCAGCCATGCTGGCATCCGGGGAAATGAAGCGGCAGATGATGCAGCCAAGGCAGCAACAGACTATCCACATGTTGGGATTACTGTCCCCATCAGCCTACGACAGACCAAACTGGTGGCTGCCAGAACAATGAAACTTATGGGGGAGGTCTTAGGTGGTATCCCATCTCAACAGTGGTACCGAGCAGCGAATCAGGGAGAACCCCCTCCATATGACAGAAGCTGGTCCAGAGCGCAGTGTACCGCCATCCCTCGGCTTCATTTGGGCTTTCCCACAGCCAAGATGATGGTAGACAAGGCTGAGGAGGAGATGTGCCAGTACTGCCAGCACGTTGTCTAGCGCCCCCTAACACACTATCTTCTGGAGTGCAAAGTTACTGAGACACTCCGCCGCAACTAGCACTGATATCCCCTCCCGAAGAGGACCCAGAGATGACTGTGGTCACACTAGTGTACCATGGAGTCAACAAAACAGACAAGCTGTTGCCCGTGATAACGGCATATCCTCCTCCTCGCTAGTATCCACAGTTAGGAGCACATACGGTGTTGTCGCTTATGAGCTGCGCCAGATGAACTGGCCAGAAGAGTGCTTGAGCAGCATACGTCGCATCATTGTAGAAACCTTTCTCCCTCGGGAGTCAGAGACGGGTCATCGCAAGATTGAGACCCGTGCCAGGACTACGGTCTCGGCGAACATTATACATACATACATACATACATACTTCAACTCCATATTGTTTCAGACTATGGAACAATACTCTTCTCCAAACTGAGGGACTGACCACCTCAAAACTTCAAGGGTGATGGACTGATTACATCGTCTTCACGTCTCTTCTGCTTCTATCAACTTTTCTGTACTCGACAGAAGAAGCCTACTGTGTAGGAGAAACGTTTTCAAATAAAGATACCTAACTGTGGAACATGTGTCTTACCTAACAACACGTTCTTATGTTCTTATAATTAATAAAATTTGGGAAGAATTTAATAATACACTGGACAAAAAATAAATCTTAATTCTTGGGTAGAATATTATGTTAGTGGGATGTCGTGAAGGACCTGTCTAGTTGGGCCAGTGGGCCTGCTGCAGTGTTCCTCCTTTCTTATGTGTCGCGTGTTGTCGCATGTCAGGTGTTGCTTTGTTGTGGGATGTGATGGTGAGGTGTAGTCTAGGCCCTTTATATGCCTTCCTATGATGTATTTCTTTTATAGTTCCTTGATAATGCGAGAAGTCACGAAAGCGCTTGGAATTTCACTATTCTTTCACAGCGGTTGTTTTGCGCATATATATATATATATATATATATATATATATATATATATATATATATATATATATATATATATATATATATATATATATATATATACATATATATATATATATATATATAATATATATATATATATATATATATATATATATATATATATATATATATATATATACATAATGGGGTCCACCTCAGTTGTAAATAGTGGAACCCATAGCCTCGGAGAAGTGGAAAAAGAGGTTTCAAAGAAGGATATTTGGATTTCTTCTTGAATCCATTTGAATATTCCACTTCCCCTACCACCCCATTGTTCAATCTTTCTAACCAATAGGTATATTATATTACATTATATGGTACAAAAGATTAAGAGATACATATTTAATATATATATATATATATATATATATATATATATATATATATATATATATATATATATATATATATATATATATATATATATATATATATATAATGTATGTATGTATACGCAGAACAACCACTGTCCAAGAATAGTGAAATTCCAAGAGCTTTCGTGACTCCTCACATTAATGTTTGAAGTCACGAAAGCGACCGGAATTTCACTAGTTTTTTACAATGGTTGTTCTATATATTGTGATAGCATCTGTTTACTGTGATCTTATTGCATATTTGTATATATTTTCTTTTCCAGGACGTTGTTCATTTTATTCTTCCCGAGAGGGGTTTCTGCCATTGATTTTTGTTATGTTCAGCTCACAAAACAACCCAATCATCCCAGCTTTTAATAAAAGGTAAAAATATTGAAAACATGTTCGTTCATCAGTGAAAATAATTAACTTTATTTACACTAGATTTGGCGTTCTAATTTACATAGCCAATATAAAAATATGTATTATGTATATTCTTTACATATTAGTGAGGAATTCTGAATTGTTTGAATTTCGGTTTCTGGGTGTAATTGAGAACGACTGAATATGTTGTTCAGTCTTTAAATTTGACTAAGTCTCAGACTTTATATATGAGTGAGAATGAACTTGTATTTCAGTCTTACTTGGCGAGTTTATCTGGAATGTTTCGGAGTTCAACGCCCTCGATTAAAAACTGTTAAATTACATTAAATTACATGTACTTCAGTCTTTAGACGTGATTAAGAATTAATCAGCTACATGTAATAATTATAATAATATTAATATCTTTATTTTCAACTAGTACAAGGTAAACAGGCCTAGCTGACATCAATTACATATTATTGTACAGAAAACCTCGAGAAAATTAGATCACTTTTGTCCCAGGATGAGACCCACCCCAGTCTAATAACACCCAGATACGCATTTTATTTTACTGATGGGTGAACATGGATAACAGGTGTAAGGAAACACGCCCAGTGTTTTTCCCCTTGCCTGGAATCGAACCCAGACTCTCAACGTGTGCAGCGAGAGCTTTGCCTACCAGGCCACTTTGTGAATGTCACTCAGAGCGAATGAGCTTCGTGTAGTTCATCCTTCAGATATGACTTAGTCGACAGAACTACACCATGAAAACAAAGATTTTAGATGTGACTTAGATCGAAGTATCTGCTTCTTGAAGTTCAGTCTTCAGACGTGACTGAGGGACTGGAACTATAACATGTAGTTCAGTCTTCATGTGTGGCTGAGAGACTGGAACTACAACATGTAGTTCGGTCTTCAGGTGTGGCTGACAGACTGGAACTACAACATGAAGGTCAGTCTTCAGACGTGACTGAGAGACTGGAACTACAACATGTAGTTCAGTCTTCAGACGAGACTGAGAGACTGGAACTACAACATGTAGTTCAGTCTTCAGACGTGACTGAGAGTCTGTAACTACAACATGTACTTCAATCTTTAGGTGTGGCTGAGAGACTGGAACTACAACATGAAGTTCAGTCTTCAGACGTGACTGAGAGACTGGAACTACAACATGTAGTTCAGTCTTCAGGTGTGGCTGAGAGACTGGAACTACAACATGAAGTTCAGTCTTCAGACGTGACTGAGAGACTGGAACTACAACATGTAGTTCAGTCTTCAGACGTGACTGAGAGACTGGAACTACAACATGAAGTTCAGTCTTCAGACGTGACTGAGAGACTGGAACTACAACATGAAGTTCAGTCTTCAGGTGTGACTGAGAGACTGGAACTACAACATGAAGTTCAGTCTTCAGGTGTGACTGAGAGACTGGAACTACAACATGAAGTTCAGTCTTCAGGTGTGACTGAGAGACTGTGACTCGCCAAATTAAACGTCATTTGGTTAAACATTTTTCTCAACGGTTTAAGCAGATTTGATAAGAGTCAAAATTAAATAAGTTCTTCAGCAAATTAGCTTGATTCTCATCTAACTATTTTAAAGGAACATTGTTAGATTTTTGCTCAAACTATTATTATTTGCTCTTATTTCTCTCTCCTCTGTCCATCGCTGAATTTTCTATTTCCTTTTCCATCTATTACATCTGCACATTTTCTATTCTGTTCTCATTTTGGTTATAACCACTAGAGTGTTGTTCATGTGTGTACAGTGCGAAACTGCAGATGATCTCAGCCAAAATTTGTATCTATAATTCTGTAATAAATGTAAATAATTATTTTTAATTTGAAAAAAAAAATATTCGTAATTTTGATTATCGTGTGGAAATTGGTTTAATATTGAATGTTGTAATTGTCTTGGTTGCCAGAATGAGAGACCTGACGGAGGCTGGGTTGTTCCTTCACTGGGTTAAAACTTCTGAGCCAAACTACACGATGTGTGTTGACGCCCCAACGAAAATTACCGTCATTACTGCTCTCTCTATAAGAAATATATGGGTAATAAATATTTTACTTTTACTGTTTTCAAGCAACTAGCTTTGTGAAAACTTAAATAAGCACAATGTGAAGAATGAATTATTTATAAAATAACTGTTTATATTTACACTGAAGCTCATCCTTTCCTTATTACTTAACTAAATAATTCTTGTTATATTTCAGGGAATGTTTATCATTCTGGTGTTTGGATACACCGTCGGTCTGTTAGCATTCCTTCTCGAACTTCTGAGTCTCTGCAGGAAACACATTTAGATGCATGGGGAATAATTAATTTATATTCGACGTATATATATGCAAAGCAACCACTGTGAAAGGATAGTGAAATTCCAAGTGCTTTCGTAACTTCTCATATTATCAAGGAACTATAAAGGGAATACATCAAAGGAAGGCATATAAAGGGTCTAGATCACACCTCACCATCACATCCCACAACAAAGCAACACCTGATGCGTGACGACACCCGACTCAACTTTCTCAACTTTTTGAAAATCAATTGGATGGTTAAAATCTCTCACGTGAATAAATAGAGCATTGGAATCTTGTCCAGATCTAATGCTATGTTTATGTTGTTTTAATCTTAGTTCGAGATTTTTACCAGTTTGACCATAATAAACTTTATCGCAAATTTTACAAGGAATCTTATAGGCACATCCGTCAGCATTTTGGGGAGAATTCTTTATCAAAAATTATTTTTACTGTATCAAGATTGTTAAATACAACTTTGATATTAAAAGTCTTAAGAGAAGGCATATCAACGAAGTTGTGGGATGTGATGGTAAGGTGTGGTCTCGACATTGGAATTTCACTATTCTTTCACAGTGGTTGTTTTGCATATTCTGATATCACCTGTTTACTGTGATCTTATTGCATACATATATACATACATACATACACACACACACACACACATGTGTATATATATATATATATATATACATATATATATATATATATATATATATATATATATATATATATATATATATATATATATATATATATATATATATATATATATATATATATATATATATATATATATATATATATGTTGTAGATCAATGGTTCAGAGAACCGACATGTTGATAAATTAGACACATGTGCAACTCTTGGGTATCTTTACTGAGGAAACGTTTCGCCACACAGTGGCTTCATCAGTGAAGCCACTGTGTGGCGAAACGTTTCCTCAATAAAGATACCCAAGAGTTGCACATGTGTCTAATTTATCATATATATATATATATATATATATATATATATATATATATATATATATATATATATATATATATATATATATATATATATATATATATATATATATATATGTCGTTCCGAATAGGCAGAACTTGCGATTTTGGCTTAAATAGCAACGCTCATCTTGCCATATAGCAAAAGTGAAAATTTGCGTATGCAATAATTTCGCAGAAATCGTTCTGAACCTAACGAAAAATATATATTTCATTGTCTTTGTTTAGTATTAAATTACTGTAAATGTATTTAAAATATATTTAGTTGGGTTAGGCTAAAATAAATGGCACTTGTTATAATAAGGTTAGGTAAGTTTTCTAAGATTCTTTTAGTGCAAAATTAAAAATTTTTACATTAACATTAATGAAAAAAATATATCTTTAAACGTATAAGAGAAAATTTTAGAAAGGAATTAATTTTAAATGAGTTTTTGCTAATTGACCAATTTTACATATTCGGCACGACATATATATATATATATATATATATATATATATATATATATATATATATATATATATATATATATATATATATATATATATATATATATATATATATATATAAGTAGTCGATTTTTCCACTGGGGGGCTCCTTCCGGTTTAGGGCCTTCCACTGGGATGCTCCTTCCGGTTTGGGCCTTCCACTGAGCGAGGTATCCGGTCTAGGACCAGCAGCTGGAGGGTCACCTTTTCACACCTAGGTGTTACTTCCGGTTTTGACCATGACCTCGCCCTCGAGACTACCTCACCCTTGACCCCCCGCCCACGACCCCCGCCCACGACCCCCCCTTCGAGACCCCCCGTCGCGCCGCGCGCCCGCCCGCGCGCCCGCCCGCGCCCTACGCGACCCCCGCCCCGCGCGCCCGCGCGCCCGCCCGCGCCCTTCGCGACCCCCGCGCGCGCCCGCCCGCGCGCCCGCCCACGCCCTTCGCGACCCCCCGCCCGCGCCTTCTGCTGCGCCTTCTGCAGCGTCATCCGGATCGCCCCCCGCGCCTCGAATTTTTTTCCGATTTTTTCGAATTTTTTTTTAATTTCATTTTCTTGTGCTCTCCATCTCCTCGGATCAAATTTTTGAGGTTCCCCCTCTCACTTTCACCCCCATCCCAAAATTTCTCGATATTACCAAGTTTTTGGATTCCCCCCTATGGGGGTTTCGAAAGTCTCCATCTCCTCGGATCCCCCTCCCCACTTTCACCCCCGAACCCCAAAAATTTCTCGACAATACCATGACTCCATCTCCTCGGATCAAGTTTTTTGGATTCCCCCCTATGGGGTTTTCGAAATTCTCCATCTCCTCGGATCAAGGTTTTATGGGTACCCCCCCTTTCACCCCAAATTTTCTCGACAATACCATGACTCCATCTCCTCGGATCGAGTTTTTTGGATCCCCCCTATGGGGTTTTCGAAATTCTCCATCTCCTCGGATCAAATTTTCTCGACAATACCATGACTCCATCTCCTCGGATCAAGTTTTTTGGATCCCCCCTATGGGGTTTTCGAAATTCTCCATCTCCTTGGATCAAGTTTTTTTGGATTCCCCCCTATGGGGTTTTCGAAATTCCTCGGATCAAGTTTTTGGAATCCCCCCCCCCTCTGGGTATAAGCATTCAAAATAGACTCCTCCTATGGGGGCATGCTTACTACAGGTCTAATGAAGGGTGTTTACTCGGCAGTCAGTGACGTCACGTGTTGACCCAGCACACAGGTTGAATCTTGTATACCCTTTTAATTAATAAGGGGGCATAGCAGTGACGTCACGCGCACACAGGCTGAATCTTGTCGATCCTTTTAGTTCATTCAAGTTAATAAGGGTGTCGACACATTTTTTCGTTAATACCCACAATTTCTTTACAACACAAGTCTAGACATTTTTTAACTATTTCATCTCAGGTCACTCCCCACGAAGTAACCTCCTCCCCACCCTCCCAAACCCTCACACTCCAACCAACACCTCACAATTTTCACTCATAACCCCCAATTTTTCTCGTTTTAACCCTTTTAGTTCATTAAAGTTAATAAGGGGACACATGCATCAGAAAGTCACCACATCGCTTACATCCACTTTCGTTAAATTCACTACTCACAATTTTACATATTACGAAGTTAAATACGCACTTTTACTTTGAACATCTTCAAAACACTCTCATAAATCATTTGAATACTCGCAAAAAATACCTTTATACATTTCCAAATCACCTCTGAATACTCCCAGAACACCTTCATAAGTACTCTTGCACATCATTTGAACACCTTCATAAGTACTCTCATAATCATTTGAACACCTTCAAGACACTCTTGAACACCTTCAAAACACCCTTGAACACCTTCAAAACACCTTTGAACACCTTCAAAACACCTTTGAACACCTTCAAAACACCCTTGAACACCTTCAAAACACCCTTGAACACCATCAAAAACAACATTTGAATACACTCAAAACACCTTTGAACACCTTTGAACATTTCCAAAACACTATTTGAGTACTCCCAAATAAGATTTGACATCTCTAATTTATCTGCACTTACACATTTCATTAAATTACAACTCATCCCTCAATCTCCAGACTAGGCATTTTCTCGTTTTTACCCTTTTAGTTCATTAAAGTTATTAAGGGGACACAATACATCAGAAAAAAAAGTCACAAAAACTAACTCAAACACTTTACTTTGAACACCCCCAAAACACTCTCATAATCATTTGAATACTCACATAACACCCTTGAACACCTTCAAAAACACCTTTGAATATCGTTTTAAACTAATTTCATCACAACCCACTTATATCATCTTTTTTTCGGTAACTCTAATTCGACTACACTACCCTCATCAATTACCAACAAATTTTACTCGTTTTAACCCTTTTAGTTCATTAAAGTTAATAAGGGGACACAGTACATCAGAAAAAGTCCCAACAACAACCCACTTATAACATCTTTTTTCGGTATCTCTAGTTCGACAACAACACCCACATCCCACAACACCCATGAACATTTCCAAAACACTATTTGAGTACTCCCAATTACACCACTGATTACTACTAAAACACCGCTGAATTCAATCAAAACACCCTTCAACACCTTCAAACACCCTTGAACACCTTCAAAACACTCTTGAACACTTTCAAAAACACCTTTGAACATTTCCAATCAACACTGAAACACTTCCAAAAAACACAATTTGAGTACTCCCAATTACACCACTGAATACTACTAAAACACCTCTGAATTCAATCAAAACACCCTTCAACACCTTCAAAACACCTTTGAACACCTTCAAAACACCTTTGAACACCTTCAAAACACCCTTGAACACCTTCAAAAAAACAACATTTGAACACACTCAAAACACCTTTGAACACCTTTGAACATTTCCAAACAACACTGAAACACTTCCAAAAACACCATTTGAGTACTCCCAAATACACCACTGAATACTAAAACACCACAGAATACACTCAAAACACCACCAAAATCACCATAAACTAAGATCAACACCCACATCCCACAACACCCACAACCCACAACACCCACAATTTTTTCTCGTTTTATCTAATTTCATCAGAAAGTCACAACACCCACACCTCCCATTTTTTTCTCGTTTTAACTAATTTCATCAGAAAAAGTCACATCAACAACCCACTTATAACGTCTTTTCGGTATCTCTAGTTCGACAACAACACCCACATCCCACAACACCCACATCCCACATCCCACACACACTCACAGACACACACACACACACACCCTAACCTAGCCTAACCTAACTTATCCTAACCTAGCCTAACCTAACCTAACCTAGCCTAACCTAACTTAACTTAACCTAACCTTTACCTAACCTTTACCTAACTTAACCTAACCTAACCTAACCTTTACCTAACCTAATCTAACCTTGCCTAACCATTACCCAACCTAACCTAACCTATCTTAACCTAACCCAACCTAACCTAGCCGAACCTATCCTAACCTAACCTAAAATATATTGGAACACTTCCAAAAAATACATTAGAGTACTCCAGAATTACTTTGAACGACTCCATTTTTGGATATTTCCAAATTAGTTTTGAAAACTTTATCATAAAATCGAACATTATTTTCTTGTTGGTAAACACACTCAATGGTAGAAATATTTACTCGATTTCCGAATAGAAACACTTTCCTCGCTCTGAGAGACTCATTGTGGGTCACCCCTTCCCCCCCCCCCCCCCAACACCACTGGGTAATGCGGTTCACACCCAAGGTAGATTTAAGATAATCATGAACACCTGCGCCAACTCAGGACAGACAGACGCCATGAAATGCGGGTAACATCCAAGGTAGAAAATCATCTCTTTCCAGACCAACTGTCTATCCTAACCTAACCTAACCTAACCTAACCTAATTCCTAACCTAACCTAACCTCACCTAACCGAACCTAACCTAACTCCATCAATCACCTCTATCCTAACCTAACATAACCTAACCTAACCCAACCTAACTCCATCAAACACCTCTATCCTAACCTAACCTAACCTATCCTAACCTAACCTAACTCCATCAAACACCTCGAATACTACCTAACTTAACCTAACCTAACCTTACCTAACCTACCGAACCTAACCTAACCTAACCTAACCTATCCTAACCTGTCCTAACCTAACCTAACCTATCCTAACCTAACCTAACCTAACCTAACCTAACTTATCCTAAGCTAACCTAACCAAACTTATCCTAACCTAACCTAACCTAACTTATCCTAACCTAACCTAACCTAACCTAAAATAACGAACCTAACCTAACTTATCCTAATCTAATCTAACCTAACCTAACTTATCCTAACCTAACCTAACTTATCCTAACCTAACCTAACCTAACCTAACCTAAAATAACCTAACCTAACTTATCCTAACCTACTCACTTTACTTTGAACACCTTCAAAACACTCTCATACATCATTTGAGACCCCCTTTTCTCAATATCTCTCATCCACAACCTTTATCATCTCACTACAGAACAACCCCAAGATTACTTCGAACACTCTCATAAAGCATTTGAGTACTCACATAAACACTTTTGAACATTTCCAAACAACACTGAAGCACTTCCAAAATATCATTTTGATTACTCCCAAATAAGATTTGACAGCTCTAATTTATCTACACTTACACATTTCATTAAATTACATCTCATCCCCCCAAACTCCTCCCTCATTCTCCAGACTTTACAACATTAGCACAAAAAAAAACTAACTCATACACTTATGACATGAGACATTACCATATCTAACACACTGACTAACTTTGAACCAACTCTGAACACCACTGATCTTCTTCAAAAAATGCTCCGCACATCATTTGAACACCTTCAAAAAAAACACCATCAAACACCTCCGAATACTCCCAAAAAACACTACTGATTACTACCAAATCACCACTGAATACTACCAATCACCGTCAAAATCACCAGAAACTAAGTTTAACATCACCATCTAACATTCATTCCGTATATCTCCTAGAGACGTTTTAACCCCGACGGATCCATCACGACGTAGGAGCCAGAGGAACCATCACCACTCCAACACCACCTACTACACTCTGGCTCCTACGTCGTGATGGATTCGTCGGGGTTAAAACGTCTCTAGGAGATATACGGAATGAATAAGGAAGGAAGTTTTAGGGGTGATGTGTATGTCTTAGTTGGAGGTGAATGTCTTAGATTTGGTGTGTATGTCTCATGTCTTAAATTTGCAATTGAAATGTATAATATGTGGGTGTCTGTGTATTATTTTTTTTTTGTGATAGTGATATGTTATAGTGCTCATGTTATGTTATAGATGTTGGTGGAAGTGTTGTGGTATTTTTCTGTATGTCTTATTTTTGTGCGAATGTTTAAAAAATAAGTGTTTTCAGTGATCATAGTAGTTTTGAGATGCATGATCTTAGATTTTTTGGTGATCTTGGTGATTAGTGTTGATAGATGACGGTAAACATGATATGGAAATGGTGAACGTGATTTTTGTGTGAATAATTATAAAAAATGTGTGTTTTCTGTGATCTTGGTGTTGGGGATCATAAAATCTGGTAATCGTCTTGGATATAGTGTTCTTAGATAATGTAGGGTACAACAGGTTGATGTTACCAACCACCAAGTAACACAATGGGAGTGTGACGTCACTGGAGGTGAGCTCGCCGGTCCTGTGAGGTGAGACATCGTGTGTTGGTGGTAGTGAGGTGAGTGCGCTTAGATATTGTCAAATATGATTTTTATTTTGTGTGTGTGTGTGAAATGTTTATAAAAATGATTGTTTTCTGTGATATTAGTGATTTTGAGGTAAGTGAACATGGGTGATTGTAGTTGGTGATTGTCTTATATTATGTGTGTGTACAAGATATGTTTTCAGTTGATGGTGATCATGTACTAAGTGTTTGCGTATTAGGTTTGTGTTCATGCTTTTTTTTTTATGCGTCAAATGGGGAGGGAGTTCTTGGTTATAGTGATTTGAGGGGATTTCTATAAAAAGGATGTTAGATGGTGATGTTAAACTTAGTTTCTGGTGATTTTGACGGTGATTGGTAGTATTCAGTGGTGATTTGGTAGTAATCAGTAGTGTTTTTTGGGAGTATTCGGAGGTGTTTGATGGTGTTTTTTTTGAAGGTGTTCAAATGATGTGCGGAGCATTTTTTGAAGAAGATCAGTGGTGTTCAGAGTTGGTTCAAAGTTAGTCAGTGTGTTAGATATGGTAATGTCTCATGTCATAAGTGTATGAGTTAGTTTTTTTTTGTGCTAATGTTGTAAAGTCTGGAGAATGAGGGAGGAGTTTGGGGGGATGAGATGTAATTTAATGAAATGTGTAAGTGTAGATAAATTAGAGCTGTCAAATCTTATTTGGGAGTAATCAAAATGATATTTTGGAAGTGCTTCAGTGTTGTTTGGAAATGTTCAAAAGTGTTTATGTGAGTACTCAAATGCTTTATGAGAGTGTTCGAAGTAATCTTGGGGTTGTTCTGTAGTGAGATGATAAAGGTTGTGGATGAGAGATATTGAGAAAAGGGGGTCTCAAATGATGTATGAGAGTGTTTTGAAGGTGTTCAAAGTAAAGTGAGTAGGTTAGGATAAGTTAGGTTAGGTTATTTTAGGTTAGGTTAGGTTAGGTTAGGTTAGGATAAGTTAGGTTAGGTTAGGATAAGTTAGGTTAGGTTAGGTTAGATTAGATTAGGATAAGTTAGGTTAGGTTCGTTATTTTAGGTTAGGTTAGGTTAGGTTAGGATAAGTTAGGTTAGGTTAGGTTAGGATAAGTTTGGTTAGGTTAGCTTAGGATAAGTTAGGTTAGGTTAGGTTAGGTTAGGTTAGGATAGGTTAGGTTAGGTTAGGACAGGTTAGGATAGGTTAGGTTAGGTTAGGTTAGGTTCGGTAGGTTAGGTAAGGTTAGGTTAGGTTAAGTTAGGTAGTATTCGAGGTGTTTGATGGAGTTAGGTTAGGTTAGGATAGGTTAGGTTAGGTTAGGATAGAGGTGTTTGATGGAGTTAGGTTGGGTTAGGTTAGGTTATGTTAGGTTAGGATAGAGGTGATTGATGGAGTTAGGTTAGGTTCGGTTAGGTGAGGTTAGGTTAGGTTAGGAATTAGGTTAGGTTAGGTTAGGTTAGGTTAGGATAGACAGTTGGTCTGGAAAGAGATGATTTTCTACCTTGGATGTTACCCGCATTTCATGGCGTCTGTCTGTCCTGAGTTGGCGCAGGTGTTCATGATTATCTTAAATCTACCTTGGGTGTGAACCGCATTACCCAGTGGTGTTGGGGGGGGGGGGAAGGGGTGACCCACAATGAGTCTCTCAGAGCGAGGAAAGTGTTTCTATTCGGAAATCGAGTAAATATTTCTACCATTGAGTGTGTTTACCAACAAGAAAATAATGTTCGATTTTATGATAAAGTTTTCAAAACTAATTTGGAAATATCCAAAAATGGAGTCGTTCAAAGTAATTCTGGAGTACTCTAATGTATTTTTTGGAAGTGTTCCAATATATTTTAGGTTAGGTTAGGATAGGTTCGGCTAGGTTAGGTTGGGTTAGGTTAAGATAGGTTAGGTTAGGTTAGGTAATGGTTAGGCAAGGTTAGATTAGGTTAGGTAAAGGTTAGGTTAGGTTAGGTTAAGTTAGGTAAAGGTTAGGTAAAGGTTAGGTTAATTTAAGTTAGGTTAGGCTAGGTTAGGTTAGGTTAGGCTAGGTTAGGATAAGTTAGGTTAGGCTAGGTTAGGGTGTGTGTGTGTGTGTGTCTGTGTGTGTGTGTGGGATGTAGGATGTGGGTGTTGTGGGATGTGGGTGTTGTTGTCGAACTAGAGATACCGAAAAGACGTTATAAGTGGGTTGTTGATGTGACTTTTTCTGATGAAATTAGTTAAAACGAGAAAAAAATGGGAGGTGTGGGTGTTGTGACTTTCTGATGAAATTAGATAAAAAGAGAAAAAATTGTGGGTGTTGTGGGTTGTGGGTGTTGTGGGATGTGGGTGTTGATCTTAGTTTATGGTGATTTTGGTGGTGTTTTGAGTGTATTCTGTGGTGTTTTAGTATTCAGTGGTGTATTTGGGAGTACTCAAATGGTGTTTTTGGAAGTGTTTCAGTGTTGTTTGGAAATGTTCAAAGGTGTTCAAAGGTGTTTTGAGTGTGTTCAAATGTTGTTTTTTTGAAGGTGTTCAAGGGTGTTTTGAAGGTGTTCAAAGGTGTTTTGAGGTTATTCAAATGTGTTTTGAGTGTGTTCAAATGATTATGAGAGTGTTTTGAAGGTGTTCAAAGGTGTTTTGAGGTTATTCAAAGGTGTTTTGAGTGTGTTCAAATGATTATGAGAGTGTTTTGAAGGTGTTCAAAGGTGTTTTGAAGGTGTTCAAAGATGTTTTGAAGGTGTTGAAGGGTGTTTTGAGTGTGTTCAAGGGTGTTTGAAGGTGTTGAAGGGTGTTTTGATTGAATTCAGCGGTGTTTTAGTAGTATTCAGTGGTGTAATTGGGAGTACTCAAATTGTGTTTTTTTTTTTTTGGAAGTGTTCAAAGGTGTTCAAAAGGTGTTTTGAGTGTGTTCAAATGTTGTTTTTTTTTGAAGGTGATCAAGGGTGTTGAAGGGTGTTTTGAAGGTGTTCAAAGGTGTTTTGAGGTTATTCAAAGGTGTTTTGAGTGTGTTCAAAGGTGTTTTGAAGGTGTTGAAGGTGTTTTGATTGAATTCAGCGGTGTTTTAGTAGAATTCAGTGGTGTAATTGGGAGTACTCAAATTGTGTTTTTGGAAGTGTTTCAGTGTTGATTGGAAATGCTCGAAGGTGTTTTTTGAAGGTGTTCAAGAGTGTTTTGAAGGTGTCAAAGGTGTTTTGAAGGTGTTCAAAGGTGTTTTGAAGGTGTTGAAGGGTGTTTTGATTGAATTCAGCGGTGTTTTAGTAGTATTCAGTGGTGTAATTGGGAGTACTCAAATTGTGTTTTTTGGAAGTGTTTCAGTGTTGATTGGAAATGTTCAAAGGTGTTTTTGAAAGTGTTCAAGAGTGTTTTGAAGGTGTTCAAGGGTGTTTGAAGGTGTTGAAGGGTGTTTTGATTGAATTCAGCGGTGTTTTAGTAGTAATCAGTGGTGTAATTGGGAGTACTCAAATAGTGTTTTGGAAATGTTCATGGGTGTTGTGGGATGTGGGTGTTGTTGTCGAACTAGAGATACCGAAAAAAGATGTTATAAGTGGGTTGTTGTTGGGACTTTTTCTGATGAAATTAGCTAAAACGAGAAAAAATTGTGGGTTGTGGATGTTGTTGTTGTGACTTTCTGATGTACTGTGTCCCCTTATTAACTTTAATGAACTAAAAGGGTTAAAACGAGAAAAATTGTGGGTGTTGTGGGGTGTGTGTGTGTGCGTGTGTGTTAGGTGTCATAGAGTTTTTTTTTTTTTTTTTTGTGAAAATCTTGACAGTGATGAATTAGTTAAAACGAGTAAAATTTGTTGGTAATTGATGAGGGTAGTGTAGTCGAATTAGAGTTACCGAAAAGAAAATGATATAAGTGGGTTGTGACTTTGTGATGAAATTAGTTAAAAAAACGATATTCAAAGGTGTTTTTGAAGGTGTTCAAGGGTGTTATGTGAGTATTCAAATGATTATGAGAGTGTTTTGGGGGTGTTCAAAGTAAAGTGTTTGAGTTAGTTTTTGTGACTTTTTTTTTCTGATGTATTGTGTCCCCTTAATAACTTTAATGAACTAAAAGGGTAAAAACGAGAAAATGCCTAGTCTGGAGATTGAGGGATGAGTTGTAATTTAATGAAATGTGTAAGTGCAGATAAATTAGAGATGTCAAATCTTATTTGGGAGTACTCAAATAGTGTTTTGGAAATGTTCAAAGGTGTTCAAAGGTGTTTTGAGTGTATTCAAATGTTGTTTTTGAAGGTGTTCAAGGGTGTTTTGAAGGTGTTCAAGGGTGTTTTGAAGGTGTTCAAAGGTGTTTTGAAGGTGTTCAAAGGTGTTTTGAAGGTGTTCAAGGGTGTTTTGAAGGTGTTCAAGAGTGTCTTGAAGGTGTTCAAATGATTATGAGAGTACTTATGAAGGTGTTCAAATGATGTGCAAGAGTACTTATGAAGGTGTTCTGGGAGTATTCAGAGGTGATTTGGGGGTGTTCGAAATGTATAAAAATGGTATTTTTTGTGAGTATTCAAATGATTTATGAGAGTGTTTTGAAGATGTTCAAAGTAAAAGTGCGTATTTAACTTCGTAATATGTAAAATTGTGAGTAGTGAATTTAACGAAAGTGGATGTAAGCGATGTGGTGACTTTCTGATGCATGTGTCCCCTTATTAACTTTAATGAACTAAAAGGGTTAAAACGAGAAAAATTGGGGGTTATGAGTGAAAATTGTGAGGTGTTGGTTGGAGTGTGAGGGTTTGGGAGGGTGGGGAGGAGGTTACTTCGTGGGGAGTGACCTGAGATGAAATAGTTAAAAAATGTCTAGACTTGTGTTGTAAAGAAATTGTGGGTATTAACGAAAAAATGTGTCGACACCCTTATTAACTTGAATGAACTAAAAGGATCGACAAGATTCAGCCTGTGTGCGCGTGACGTCACTGTTATGCCCCCTTATTAATTAAAAGGGTATACAAGATTCAACCTGTGTGCTGGGTCAACACGTGACGTCACTGACCGCCGAGTAAACACCCTTCATTAGACCTGTAGTAAGCATGCCCCCATAGGAGGAGTCTATTTTGAATGCTTATACCCAGAGGGGGGGGGGATTCCAAAAACTTGATCCGAGGAATTTCGAAAACCCCATAGGGGGGAATCCAAAAAAACTTGATCCAAGGAGATGGAGAATTTCGAAAACCCCATAGGGGGGATCCAAAAAACTTGATCCGAGGAGATGGAGTCATGGTATTGTCGAGAAAATTTGATCCGAGGAGATGGAGAATTTCGAAAACCCCATAGGGGGGATCCAAAAAACTCGATCCGAGGAGATGGAGTCATGGTATTGTCGAGAAAATTTGGGGTGAAAGGAGGGGTACCCATAAAACCTTGATCCGAGGAGATGGAGAATTTCGAAAACCCCATAGGGGGGAATCCAAAAACTTGGTAATATCGAGAAATTTTGGGATGGGGGTGAAAGTGAGAGGGGGAACCTCAAAAATTTGATCCGAGGAGATGGAGAGCACAAGAAAATGAAATTCAAAAAAAATTCGAAAAAATCGGAAAAAAATTCGAGGCGCGGGGGGCGATCCGGATGACGCTGCAGAAGGCGCAGCAGAAGGCGCGCGGGCGGGCGCGCGCGGGGGTCGCGAAGGGCGCGGGCGTGGCGCGCGGGCGGGGCGCGGGCGGGCGCGCGGGCGGGCGCGCGCAGGGGTCGCGAAGGGCGCGGGCGAGCGCGCGGGCGCGCGGGGCGGGGGTCGCGAAGGGCGCGGGCGGGCGCGCGGGCGGGCGCGCGACGCGACGGCGGGGTCGCGAAGGGGGGGTCGTGGGCGGGGGTCGTGGTCGGGGGGTCAAGGGTGAGGTAGTCTCGAGGGCGAGGTCATGGTCAAAACCGGAAGTAACACCTAGGTGTGAAAAGGTGACCCTCCAGCTGCTGGTCCTAGACCGGATACCTCGCTCAGTGGAAGGCCCAAACCGGAAGGAGCCTCCCAGTGGAAGGCCCTAAACCGGAAGGAGCCCCCCAGTGGAAAAATCGACTACTTATATATATATATATATATATATATATATATATATATATATATATATATATATATATCTCTATATATATATATATATATATATATATATATATACATGAATACTGTCTTCTTTCTTTCAACATAACGGCCGCATCCCACCGAGGCGGGGTGGCCCAAAAGGAGAAACGAAAGTTTCTCCTTTTACACTTAGTAATATATACAGGAGAAGAGGTTACTAGCCCCTTGCTCCCGGCATTTTAGTCGCCTCTTACATCACGCATGGCTTACGGAGGGAGAATTCTGTTCCACCTCCCCATATATATATATATATATATATATATATATGTATATATATATATATATATATATATATATGTCGTGCCGAATAGGCAGAACTTGCGAACTTGGCTTAAATAGCAACGCTCATCTTGCCATATAGGACAAGCGAAAATTTGTGTATGCAATAATTTCGCCAAAATCATTCTGAACCTAACGAAAAAAATATATTTCACTGTGTTTGTTTAGTATTAAATTATTGTAAGCAAATCAAAAATATATTTAGTTGGGTTAGGCTAAAATAAATTGTTCTTGTTATAATAAGGTTAGGTAAGTTTTCTAAGATTCTTTTGGTGCAAAATTATAAATTTTTACATTACATTAATGAAAAAAATATATCTTTAAACGTATAAGAGAAAATTTCAGAAAGGAATTAATTTTAAATGAGTTCTTGCTAATTGACCAGTTTTACATATTAGGCACGACATATATATATATATATATATATATATATATATATATGTATATATATATGTATATATATATATATGTATATATATATATATGTATATATATATATATGTATATATATAAATATATATATATATATATATTATTACTACTAACACTTTGGCCGATTCCCACCAAGGCAGGGTGGCCCGAAAAAGAAACTTTCACCATCATTCACTCCATCACTGCCTTGCCAGAGGGGTGCTTTACACTACAGTTTATAAAACTGCAACATTAACACCCCTCCTTCAGAGTGCAGACACTGTACTTCCCATCTCCAGGACTCAAGTCCGGCCTGCCGGTTTCCCTGAATCCCTTCATAAATGTTACTTTGCTCATACTACAACAGCACATCAAGAATTAAAAACCATTTGTCTCCATTCACTCCTATCAAACACGCTCACGCATGCCCGCTGGAAGTCCAAGCCCCTCGCACACAAAACCTCCTTTACCCCCTCCCTCCAACCTTTCCTAGGCCGACCCCTATCCCGCCTTTCTTCCACTACAGATTGATACACTCTTGAAGTAATTCTGTTTCGTTCCATTCTCTCTACATGTCCAAACCACCCCAACAACCCTTGCTCAGCCCTCCGGACAACAGTTTTGGCAATCCCGCACCTCCTAACTTCCAAACTACGAATTCTCTGCATTATATTCAAACCACACATAGCCCTCAGGCATGACATCTCCCCTGTCTCCAGCCTCCTCCTCGCTGCAACATTCATCATCAATGCTTCACACCCACATAAGAGCGTTGGTAAAACTATACTCTCATACATTCCCCTCTTTGCTTCCAAGGACAAAGTTCTTTGTTTCCACAGACTTCTAAGTGCACCACTCACCCTTTTCCCCTCATCAATTCTATGATTCATCTCATCTTTCATAGACCCATCTGCTGACACGTCCACTGCCAGATGTCGGAATACATTCACCTCCTCCATACTCTCTCCCTCCAATCTGATATCCACTCTTTCATCACCTAATCTTTTTATCCTCATAACCTTACTCTTTCCTGTATTCACTTTTAATTTTCTTCTTTTTTTACATACCCTACCAAATTCATCCACCAACCTCTGCTACTTCTCTTCAGAATCTCCCAAGAGCACAGTGTCATCAGCAAAAAACACCTGTGACAACTCCCACTTTGTATGTGATTCTTTATCTTTTAACTCCACGCCTCTTGGCAAGACCCTCGCATTTAATTCTCTTACAACCCCATCTATAAATATATTAAACAACCACGGTGACATCACACAGCCTTGCTTAAGGCCTACTTTTACTGGGAAATAATCTCCCTCCTTCCTACATACTCTAACTTAAGCCTCACTATCCTCGTAAAAACTCTTCACTGCTTTCAGTAACCTACCTCCTATACCATACACCTGCAACATCTGCCACATTGCCCCCCTATTCACCATATATATATATATATATATATATATATATATATATATATATATATATATATATATATATATATATAT
The DNA here is from genome assembly GCF_038502225.1 of Cherax quadricarinatus. NCBI lineage: Eukaryota > Metazoa > Arthropoda > Malacostraca > Decapoda > Parastacidae > Cherax > Cherax quadricarinatus. Next base: position 54,934,495 of record NC_091300.1, on the reverse strand, counting down.
ACATATATATATACACACGCACATATATATATATATATATATATATATATATATATATATATATATATATATATATATATATATATATATATATATATATATATATATATATATTATTATTATTACTTTCAATACAATAATACTTTTCTTTGAACTATAACACACACACACACCTAGCCAAGCACGTAAGGAAATTAGAGAAAGTGCAAAGGTTTGCAACCAGACTAGTCCCGGAGCTATGGGGCATATCCTTCGAGGAGAGGTTAAGGGAAATCGTCCTGACGACACTGAAGGACAGGAGAGATTGGGGGGATATGATAACGTCGTATTTAGTACTGAGAGGAATCAACAAGGTGGACAGAGACAAGATGTTTCAGAAATGGGACACAGCAACATGGGGTCACAGTTGTAAGTTGAAGATTCAAATGAATCACAGGGATGTTAGGAAGTATTTCTTCAGTCACAGAGTAGTCAAGAAGTGGAATAGTCTGGGAATTGATGTAGTGGAGGCAGGATCCATACGTAGCTTTAAGAAGATGTGTAATAAAACTTATGGAGCATAGATGAATGGTTCAGAGAACCGACATATTTAATAAATCAGACACATGTGCAACTCTTGGGTATCTTTATTGAGGAAACGTTTCGCCACACAGTGGCTTCGTCAGTCCATACAAAGTAGAATCTTGAAGAACAGGAGGAGAATGAGATAATCAGTCCCTCAACCTCGAGCCGATGTGGTCAGTCCATCAATCTTGAATAGAATATAGCATATGAGCGGAGAAGTGGCTTATATACAGTAGGCAGGAGAGGTACAGCAGTCGTAGGTGTCACATTTATCCAATGTAGAAGTAGGTCGTGCCCAAGGGTTAGGCAAGCGACTGACCACATCGACTCAAGGTTGAGGGACTGATTACCTCATTCTCCTCCTGTTCTTCAAGATTCTCCTTTGTATGGACTGATGAAGCCACTGTGTGGAGAAACGTTTCCTCAATAAAGATACCCAAGAGTTGCACATGTGTCTAATTTATCATCTGAACCATTCATCTACAATCCTGTCAGACACTGCAACTGTTCCACTTATCAACTGCCCTGTTTCCAAACCAATACTTTCCTATATCCTTTCTAAATCTAAACTTGTCCAATTTGAATCCATTATTGCGGGTTCTCTCTTGGAGACCCTCAAGACCTTACTTATATCCCCTTTGTTAATACCCATCTACAAGAGAGGTCCTTATCAAAATGACCTCTACTCAAAGCTACACAAGGATTTACTCCCGTACCCAATGACACAAATCAAACCCCAAAGTCCTAGCCTCGATCACACTACTGGTAAAGATTGTTCCACGCATCTACAACTCTTTTAGAAAACCAGTACTTACCTATCTCCTTTCTAAATTTAAATTTATCCATTACCTGGTTCGACACCCTCGGTACTTTATTATCTTCTTTGTTTATGCCCGTCATCCACTTATACACTTCAATGACATCTCCCCTCATTCTACGTCTCTCTAGAGAGTGGAGATTTAAGGCTTTAAGTCTATCTTCATACGGGAGATTCCTTACACAGTAAATCATTTTAGTCATTCTTCTCTGTAGGTTCTCCAATGAGTCTATATCCATCCTGTAGTAAGGAGACCAAAACTGAGCAGCATAATCTAAATGAGGCCTCACTAGTGATGTTTAGAGCTGTAAAATAACTTTTGGACTTCTGTTACTTATACTTCTTGAGATAAATCCAAGTAATCTGTCAGCCTTGTTGTACACCCTTAGGCACTGCTGTCTTGCCTTTAGATTTCTGCTTACTATGACTCCCAAGTCTTTTTCACATTCTGCATGATCAAGCTCTACTTCACCTAGGACTAGTACCTTACACTTATCCACAATGAACTTCATCTTCCATTTTTCATACCAAGATATTAATTTGTCCAAGTCCTCATGGAATTCATTGCTATCCTCCTCAGAATGAGTCATACGGTCTGTCTTTGTATCAACAGCAAATTTGCTCATGTCACTCGTAATCCCTTCATCAAGGTCATTAATGTAAATTATGAACAAGAGAGAGCCTAAAACTGATCCTTGTGGAACGCCACTAGTGACTAACCCCTATTCAAATATGACCCCATTAATGGAAACTCTCTTCTTTCTATTGGTAAGCCATGCATCTATCTATGGTAGAACTTTACCTCCTATACCACGAGCTGCCACTTTTCTTAAGAGTCTCTTGTGAGATACTCTATCGAAGGCTTTACTAAAATCCAAATAAACATTATCATATTGTTTATCACTGTCAACTGCCTCAAATGTTCTATTGAAGAACGTCAGTAAATTTGTCAGGCAGGAACGACCTCTCATGAACCCATGCTGAGATTCATTAATCAAATTATTCTCTTAAAGGTGACCTCTAATAATGTCAGTTATAATTGATTTTAATAACTTGCCCACTATAGATGTCAGGCTTATTGGAAGGTAATTTGAAGGAACAGATTTATCCCCTGATTTGTATATAGGAACCACATTAGCCATCTTCCACAACTGGTACAACACAAGTAAGGATGGACGCATTAAACACACTCGTTAATGGCTGACTAAGTTCCATCTTGCATTCCTTAAGTGCCCTGGAAAAGAACTCGTCCGGCCGCGGTGACTTATTTTGCTTCAGTATGTCTAGCTCTTTGATAACCATGTCCCTCGTGACAGTAATATTAGTTAATTTGAATTCGTCAGGAACTGAATAATTGTTAATTTCTGGAATCTCATTTATGTCTTCCTGTGTAAAAACTGACAAAAAATAGTCATTAAATAAGGAATACATTTCCAGTTCGTTATCCGTCAGCTGTCCATTCCCAATTTTCAGAGGTTCTATTCTGAGCACGGTGTACATTATTAAGAAAAAAACATCATAAATGCAGATCCCTTCGTAATCATAAGTATGATCATCATCAATAAAATCATTAGCTAGATAACTCCCATCGAGATTAGACAGGTGTTCCCTAAGTCCATTATATCGGCAGAAAGAAAATCAGGGATTTTTACTGTATTATCATTATTCTTGTATTCTCAGTTATTGCTAAAAGTGATGGATTTGTGATCACTTGCGCGAAGCTCTTCAGTCATCTCCAGATTATTTACGAGTGTTTCCTTATTTGACAAGATTAGGTCTAGCAAATTATTACCGCTGATAGGCTCTGTTACGCACTGCTTCAGAAAACAGTCCTGAACTGTTTCCATAAAGTCACTGGACTCTAGATTACCGGTCAAAGAATTCGAGTGAATTTGACTGAAGTTAAAATCCCCTGCTATCACTATGTTATTGTGTGTAGAAGCCCTAACAATTTCGTCCCAAAGAAGTCTCCTTCTATCGTGATCAAAGCCTGGAGGTCGGTATATTACACCTAGAATTAGTTTTTCTTGACCTTCTATAAACTCTACCCAAACAGATTCTGTTACTTTTCCATCTATTTTTATACCTGTTTTTATGCAACAATTAATATTTTCTCGATCATATAATGCAACTCCTCGCCCCTTCCAATTACATCTATCCACATGGAACAACTTAAACTCTTTAATATTACACTCGGCAATCATATCCCGTCTCTTTAAATCATAACACGTTTCAGTTAAAACAATGACATCAGAGTTCCCAGCACACGTTACCAAATGTAGTTCATTAATCTTATTTCTTGCACTTCGACTGTTAGCATAAAATACCTTCACATGTTTTTTCTTCTGCACATTTTTCTTATTCATCTTTGCTTTTACACATTTTCTGAAATTATCATTACCCAGCATTACTCCATGACTGTTATTATTAAGATTCATAATATCAAAGCCTAAGTCAATATATCCTTACTCATTATTTATCATTTCTAAACCCATACCACTAACTAATCCTAGTTTAAAGTCTTAACAATCCCCTCAACTGAGCTAGCAAGAAAACCCACACCTGCCCTGGATAAGTGAACCCGCATCCCTTGCATACATGTCATTTCGGCCATAGAAGTGATCCCAGTTGTCAATGAATGGTACTGCATTATCTGTACAGTGTTTGTCCAGCCATTCATTTCCAACACCCCTTCTTGGCAAAATGCCACATATAACTGGGTGCCCCCCTTCTTCCTGATTATGTCTATTGCTGTCCTGAGCCTTCTAACTAAATCTTCACTTCTACGCTTGCCTACATCATTGCCTCCAGCAATGAGGCAGATAATAGGATTGATCCCTTCACCGTTCATGATTTTGTCAAGCCGGCTAACAATATCCTCCATCAAAGCCCCAGGAAAGCAAACCCTCTGTCTCCTACTCCTATCCTTCAAGCAGAAGGCCCCGTCCATATATCTAAGCTGGGTATCCCCAACAACAACAATATTCTTATCTTCCTTGGTGTCATTCGTCGTGACATTCCCGGTAATCGACTCACATTCGTCATGTAGCACGAAGAATGCATTAGATGTTTCCACAACAGTTCCCACAGCAATCTCTTTCTTCTTCATCATTTTTACCTTTCCATTCGTCTTCTTGATCGTCAACTTTGTTCCATGCTGTCCAGCCACTGTTCAGGCTTCTTTCTTGACCTGAGGACTCAGAATAGGAGGACTACTACGAATCCTCTTGTTTTCCTCAGTCAATCGCCGAATCTCTATCTTCGCTACCCTCAATTCTTCCTTAACCTGCTGGTAAAGTTGCTCGATGGAGGGCATCCTGGTTGAGTCCAAGGAGTCAGTCCCTTCTAGGAGTATGCAGCAAAAGCATAGAAATCATGCTTGAAGCACATTTTAGATACAAGAGAGAGCACGAATGTATGAAAGGAAGTTAGTTTGAGAGTTACTAGGTATGAGATTTTATGAGAAGAATTAAATCTAACGACAATGGAGGATGGAAAAACCAGAAGAGATACAAACGACATACAAAATATTCATAGGTAGTTTGCTTCCATGAACCAGTTCAACAAGAGAGTTTAAGAACAGTCCAATGAAAATTTATGATTAGGAAGATCATCATGTTGCGACAGCTATGTATATATATATGCCTAGCCGATAATCGATAGTCTAACAATGTTCGCAGTAAGTGGAAGTGATAGAGTCGACGCGGAGAGGCTTTTTGAAATGTGGGAAACAAATACTCAGGGGCACAGCTGGAATTTAAGAAGAAACAGATGAGCAAAAGGGAAGCTTCAAAGTGGTCATGCAGTGGAATTACTTTAACGAAGTAGTACCTGAGGCAAGCACCATACATAGCTTTATGAGCAGTGACGATACTGTCTACAAATCTAAGAAATAAATCTAGTAGGCGTCAAGTTAGGAGGTAGGACGAGGAATTAAGATTAGACCCCTACAGCCACATATAGAAGAGTACACACACACACACACACACACACAGTAGTGACCAGTGAAGAACTGGGGCCAGGAGCTATGGCCCGACCCCTTCAACCACAATTAGGTGAGTATGCACACACACACACACACATACACACACACACACACACACACACACACACACACACACACACACACACACACACACACACACACACACGAGGGTGTTCCTAGACAGAGACAGAACACAAACAGAATGACAGCAGCTGAGGGAGAAGACAAAAACAAAAGGAGCTAGGAAAGGAGACAAGGAGGGAACCAGCAGAGGTCAATCAGAGCAGGACAGAGCAGCAAGGGCAAGCACACACAGAACCATCCTCAGAACCCCACAACCTATCACACCATCCCAACACAAACTACAATCCATACTCACAGCTTCCACCCAACACCCAGCTATAGAATCCCACAGTACGCTACCACGTCTCCCACCCTCACAGGCCCCCCCAAACAACAGTGCTGGAGAGGAAACCGATGATATGGTACACAAACGCTGATGGAATAACAAATAAGTGGGAGGAGTGGCACGAAAGAGTCAAAGATGCATCACCGGACATCATAGCTCTCACAGAAACCAAGCTTAAAGGTATGATAACAGATTTCATCTTTCCAATGGGATACCAGATCCTGAGGAAAGACAAAGGGAACAGGGGGGGGGTGGAGGAGTGGCACTGCTGATCAAAAACCAATGGAATTTTGATGAGCTGGAGGGAAGAGACAGTGGAGAAGTAAGCGATTACATAGCATTAACGCTTCACTCTGGAGGTCCCAAAGTGGTAATTGCAGTGATGTATAACCCACCACAGAACAGCAGGAGGCCAAGGCAAGAGTATGATGAGAGAAATAGAGCGATGGTTGACACACTGGCTGCAGTGGCCTGAAGAGCTCATGCATGCAGGGCAAAGCTCCTGATCATGGTGACTTTAACCACAAGGAAGTCGAGTGGGAGAACTTGCAGCCACATGGGGGCCAAGATACACGGAGGGCTTTGATGATGGAGGTGGTACTGGAAAACTTCATGTACCAACATGTAAGGGACACTACAAGAGTGAGAAGAGAGGATGAGCCAGCAAGACTGGACTTAGTATTCACCTTGAGTAGTGCAGATATTGAGGACATAACATATGAAAGACCCTTGGGGCCAGCGATCATGTGGTTTTAAGCTTCGAGCTTAAGTGGAGCTACAAGTGGAGGGGGAAGCAGGAAGGCCAGGGCAAATAAAGCCAAACTACAAGAAAGTGGACTGCACGGGAATGAGGAACTTCCTGAATGGGGTTCAGTGGGACAGAGAACTGGCAGGGAAGCCAGTTAATGAGATGATGGAATATGTAACAACAATGTGCAAGGAGGCTGAGGAGAGGTTTGTACCCAAGGGAAACAGGAATTATGAAAAGCCAGGATGAGCCCATGGTTCACCCAAAGGTGCAGGGAGGCAAAAACCAAGTGTGCTAGGGAATGGAAGAAATATAGGAGGCAAAGGACTAAGGAGAATAAGGAGAGTAGTCGTAGAGCCAGAAATGAATATGCAGAGGTAAGAAGGGAGGCTCAACGACAATATGAAAACGACATAGCAGTGAAAGCCAAATCTGACCTGAAGCTGTTATACAGCCGCGTTAAGAGGAAAACAACAGTCAAGGACTAGGTAATCAGGCTAAGGAAGGAAGGAGGAGAGACAACAAGAAATGACCGTGAAGAATGCGAGGAACTTAACAAGAGATTCAAAGAAGTGTTCACAGAGAAGACTGAAGGGGCTCCATAAAGACAGAGAGGTGGGGTACACCACCAAGTGCTGGACACTGTACACACAACCGAAGAAGAAGTGAAGAAGCTTCTGAGTGAGCAAGATACCTCAAATGCAATGGGTCCGGATGACATCTCTCCATGGGTCCTGAGAGAGGGAGCAGAGGTGCTATGTGTACCCCTAACAACAATATTCAGTACATCTATCGAAACAGGTAGATTGCCTGAGGCATGGAAGACAGCAAATGTAGTCCAAATCTTTAAAAAAGGAGACAGACATGAAGCACTAAACTACAGACCAGTGTCACTGACATGTATAGTATGCAAAGTCAGGGAGAGGATTATCAGGAGAAGAGTGGTGGAACACCTAGAAAGGAACGATCTCATCAACAACAGCCAACATGGTTTCAGAGACGGAAAATCCTGTGTCACAAACCTACTGAAGTTCTATGACATGGTGACAGCAGTAAGACCAGAGAGAGAGGGGTGGGTGGATTTTATTTTCTTGGACTGCAAGAAGGCGTTTGACACAGTTCCACACAAGAGATTAGTGAAAAAAATATAGGACCAAGCAGGGATAATAGGGAAGGCACTACAATGGATCAAGGAATACTTGTCAGGAAGACAGCAGCGAGTCATGGTACGTGGAAAGGTGTCAGAGTGGGTACCAGTGACCAGCGCGTTCCCACAGGGGTCAGTCCTAGGACCAGTGCTGTTTCTGGTATTTTTGAACGACGTGACGGAAGGAATAGACTCCGAAGTGTCCATGTTTGCAAATGACGTGAAGTTGATGAGAAGAATTCATTCGATCGATGACTAGGCAGAACTACAAAGGGATCTGGATAGGCTGCAGACCTGGTCCAGCAATTGGCTCCTGGAGTTCAACCCCACCAAGTGCAAAGTCATGAAGAATGGGGAAGGGCAAAGAAGACTGCAGACGGAATACAGTCTAGGGGGCCAGAAATTACAACCCTCGCTCAAGGAAAAAGATCTTAGGGTGAGTATAACACCAGGCACATCTCCTGAAGTGCACATCAACCAAATAACTGCTGAAGCATATCGGAGCCTAGCAAACCTCAGAACAGCATTCCGTCATCTTAATAAGGAATCGTTCAGGACCCTGTACACCGTGTACATTAGGCCCATATTGGAGTATGCGGCACCAGTTTGGAACCCACACCTAGCCAAGCACGTAAAGAAACTAGAGAAAGTGCAAATGTTTGCAACAAGACTAGTCCCAGAGCTAAGAGGTATGTCCTACGAGGAGAGGTTAAGGGAAATCAACCTGACGACACTGGAGGACAGGAGAGATAGGGGGGACATGGTAACGACATACAAAATACTGAGAGGAATTGACAAGGTGGACAAAGACAGGATATTCCAGAGATGGGACACAGCAACAAGGAGACACAGTTGGAAGTTGAAGACACAGATGAATCATAGGGATGTTAGGAAGTTTTTCTTCAGCCACAGAGTAGTCAGGAAGTGGAATAGTTTGGGAAACGATGTAGTGGAGGCAGGATCCATACACAGCTTTAAGCAGAGGTATGATAATGCTCACGGTTCAGGGAGAATGACCTAGTAGCGACTAGTGAAGAGGCGGGGCCAGGAGCTCGGACTCGACCCCTGCAACCTCAACTAGGTGAGTACACACACACACACACACACACACATACACACACACACAAAAAAAAAACAAAAAAAAAAAAAAAAAAAAAAAAAAAAAAAAACTCAACCCAGCCCTTGTCCTTCAGGCTTAATATCAAGGAGATTAAATAACAGGAGTCGTCAGGTTGTTCATAAATGCTGCACAGTTCTGGTCACCGTATTACAGAATGGATATAAATGCAGTGGAAAATATAAAAAGGAGGATGACAAAATTTATCCCATGTATCAGAAATCTTCCCTATGAGGATAGACTGAGGGACCTGAATCTGCACTCTCTCGAAAGGCGTGACTGGGGTATATATATATATATATATATATATATATATATATATATATATATATATATATATATATATATATATATATATATATATATAAAACAGGAATAAATAAAGGGAATGTAAATAGCTTGCTAAAAAAAATATCTAGCCAAGACAGGACTCGAAACAATGGTTCTAAGTTGGAAAAATTCAGATTCAGGAAGGATATAGGAAAGCACTGGCTTGGTAATAGAGTTGTGCATGAGTGGAACAAACTCCCCAGTACCGTCATAGAAGCTACGACGTTGTGTAGTTTTAAAAATAGGTTAGATAAATACATGAGTGGGTGTGGGTGGATGTGAGTTGGGTCTGACTAGCTTGTGCTAATAGGTCTGGTGCCGTTTTCCTTCCTTAAGTGGGTGTGACCTGACTAGGGAGGTACTTGGACCTGCCTCGCGTGCACCAGTAGACCTGCTGCAGTGTTACTTCTTTCTTATGTTCTTATATCTTGTCCCTCCTACACCGACATTCTTAAGAACTATCAAAGCAGATTTACTTCTAACAACCAGACCCTATCCCATCCCCATATCCCTTCCTCACTGTTCCCAACCCTCATCCTCCTCACCAACAACCAAGATCTTACCCCTTACCAGAGCAAGATCTACCCCAACGTCCAGCCATTTACCTAACTTCCACCCATTAACTTCCAGATATATCTTATTGCATCCTCAGTCTGAATGTCTTGAGTGTAAACCCAAAGCAAATATTTATAATAGCTAAGAAAACAATGCTCTGTTGTGGAGTATTAATTATCAAATATTTCACATATCAACATTGTTAAAATTAGTTAATTTGACATTGAAGAAAGGATTTCAGACAGATCATTTTAATTATCTTCTCTTAGGAATATTTCATGATTTATCCTAATGAACATACTTTGGATATATTGTGTTTTCTTGTGTTTAAGAATTAAATAAATCTGTATTACAACTAATGTTGATGAGTTCAAATTCCATACCTTCAAGCTGTAATTAATTTAGGCCCATGGAACAGTGTGGAAAATTAAGTGGGAGGATTATCAAATGTGAATGATGAGCTGAAAGACCGAATTGCAGATAAACCTTCAAACTTCATAACTACCACAGAGACAATACTAATGAAAGAATAACTGATGTTATAACACCAATATTACTAATACAGGTGTAGTCTGGTGGCCTGAGCACCTCTTTTTACTGAGCACAATAACCAAGGTAGGAACCAGGAAAAGACAGCAAAGAGAAAATAATTAATATATTTTTCTTCGCTAAATTTGAGTGCAATTATGTATAAAATTTATAAAGAATATTTACAGTAGGACAATTTGCAAACAAAACACACGATGTTAACTATGAACAACCAGACTTGGAGGTAAGTCTGCCAAAGTTGTTCCTCGAGTCCCAGACATCCCTTCACATTTGTGGTGGGCTTTCTTGTGACTGGCTGGTTGAACCAAGGTGTCAGCATGAAAGGCGGGCCCTTAAGAGCTAGTTCGCTGTTCGGGTGGGTGCGCTTACATCGGCGAATGACGTATGTCGAATAAATGTGACGTACGCTTTCCATGATACCCCCCCCCCACCCAAAAAAGGGCTCTAATAACCAAGACTAGGTGTCCCTCAATGGGTTGTGTACCATCATGGCACGAATTACTAATGGAACAGCCGTTCTTCTCAATCATCTAACTCGGTATGTAGTGAACCTAAAAAGAGACTTTTAAAGTGATGCATGAACCTCAGAGTGAGAGAGCAGACAGTAGGGCTGCGTAGGTCCAAGACACTCGTGAAA